>NC_077229.1:53165360-53521193 GCF_027887165.1 Monodelphis domestica | reverse complement strand
CTACATTTATAATCCTACAAACCTTCCTGGTTCTAGGAGATTGGGTTTAGGCTGAGAATGAAACTTTCAAATGCATTTATTTCCAAGCCATGAAACATTCACTGAAAAAAGATTTTAACAAGTGTGTAATTGGGTAATTTGACAACTAGTAAGCTTAAGTCCAGGATACCTTGAATTATATTTCTCAGAAGGGTAGTCATTCTTTCTGTATAATTAATTTGATTTTCTTTGGATTACTGACAGTAATTCCCTGATTTATCCATCTCTCTAATGTTAGAATTTGTTCTCCTAGGGGATGTTCTCAGAGCTTGGGGGTCAAGTAAACAAAAGGAGTCCTTTCTCTCTTCCTCTGTATATTTTAACTCAGCAGATGGTTAGGCAATGAGGTTTTAAGCATCTTCAATATCTCTCTCTTTTTTGGCATTTCAAATATAAGGACAATGGTTTGAAAAATATTAAATATTTCCTGTTTCCTAGCCCTGGAAGCAATATAGATGACTGGGTAGGGGAATTATCTCATTATTTAATTCCTGGGAAGAAAGAATAGTGTATTGGCAAGAGAAAGGGGTACTGAGAATCTGGGTATGAAACCTAGTTCTGGTACCACCTGGGTGACTTTGAACAAACCACTGAACTCCTTTGCATCTCAGATCTTTCTTCTATTAAAAAGAAGGAATAAGATTCTAAGGAATAATTTACCAGAACCACCTTGAACTAGCTCAAGAGAGCTGATTGTTAAATTTTGTGTGTGAATAATTACACTTCAGAAACTGGCAAATGCTATACATCACAGCTTGATCTATTATTTTGTTGATTGTCTAGATTTAAGAAAGTGATGAAGATAATAGTTATCCCCAATTGACCAGGAAGCCCCTTAGTTATGGTCAAAACAGTAGAGTTCTACCCAATTACAGTCAGTAGTCTGCTCCTAATATAAGTCTCTTCTGATTTTGTTTTCACTTTTTAAAAGTTGGGTTGTTTTTTGTTTTGTTTTGTTTTTGGTAGGAATGGGTAGGACCATGGAGTATAGAGCTGGAGGGAGAGTAGGTGTTCATTTGTATCCATGGTTCCAGCCATCTTAAATGTATCCCCTTCAGATACATGACCCTACTGGATATATGTGTGTGCAAATATTTTTTACTACACTCCATCTTATCCAAAAGGCTGAGAAGCGATTGTCCATGTATTTTTTGAGAATTATGTTATTAAATATTTATTTACACACTTCTGGATTTCATATATCTAAGATTCCTAATAGATCTAAATGCTTTGATCTTATAGTTTCCAACTCCCTTGCCGTCATCATTTCCCGCAACTGGATATGTTCCAGCTTACACATACCTTTCCAGTCATGAATGCAGTCCCTCACATGTTCTGACCATCACAGAGAAGAATAGGACCATCAGGTCCCTAATTCTACACACCATACTCCTTTTAATACAACCTCTGGTCATGTTAACTTTGGGAAACACTATATCACACTGTTAACTCCCATTTAACTTGTAATTTGCTGTGAGTCCCAGGGGTTTTTTCTCTCTCAGATTGCTCTATCCTATATGAAACCCTTTCTGTCTCTGAACTCATCATAGCAAATTCCATTTATTAGCTAATAGAAGATTTCGCAACTATACTTTCTAAGGATTATAGTACTTCTTCAGCTGAGGGAAACTTTAGACAGACTACTTACTCTTCTGTTAGATTTTTTTTTTTAATTTAGGTAGGAATGGAGAATGTCAAAGGGTCCACCATCTGGATTGATAACCAATCAGCTTATTGCCACACTACATCTAGGTAAATAATCAATGAGCAGCCAAATCCTATTTCCAAACAATATTAGAAGATTCTGGACTCATTGAAACCAGTCATACTAGATCTTATTGGAAGAACTGTCCGTAATTGAACCTAAAAATGTAATCCCCAAATTCCAGTTGTGATATCAAGATGGTTCCCTTGTCTTAAGTTAACTCATTGTATTATTTGCAATAGAATATGCCCATAATAAGTTGATACGAGTGGCAATTTCAGAGATGAATTTAGTTTTCACATCAGGAGACCTTTCCTAAGCATTAGAATTTTCTAAAAGTAGAATTAGGAGCTAGTTAAATTCTCCTTCTCACCCCAAGAAAAGACTTGGATAAGTCTTTCAATTTCTTTAAATTATTTTACAAAGATTTCCTGTTCACAGAAGGTAATGTTTCTGTTGGATATGACTCATTGCAATACAAGGGAAAAGGTAATGATGATTGTTTTGAAGTAATTAAAAGAATGTTAGGAGAAAAAATTAGTTTTGTTCTGCTTGACCTCAGAGGGTCAGATTAGGGATGGTTGGTTCTACTTGCAAAAGGGCAATTTTAGGCTCAGTGAAGAAACTTCTTCACTACAGATGTGACCATAAAATGGAATGAGCTGCCTGAGAAGTTAGTAGTTTCCCTGATTGATAGAGTTTTCAAGAAAAGGGTGAATGACCTCTTTTGGGGAGGTCCTCGTTTGAATCATGGGTTATTCCTGGAATTCCTAAAAAAAGAAGAAATGCCATTGGACAACCAGACTGGGAATGGGCAATAGACATAATTTTGTCTTCAGGTATCTGATGAAGTACCATGCAGAGGAGGGAATACACTTGTTTCATTTGGCCGCAGAAGGCAGAACTACAATCAATGGGCTGTTTTCCCCCCCAAAAAAGCATATTTAGGCTACATAACATAAGAGGAAAAATAAAACAACCTTCCTAAGAGCTGTCTCAGAGTAGAGTAGACTATTTAAAATGAAAGTGAGCTCTCCCTCATTGAAGAAAAAGCTAGATGACAACAGCTGAGAATTGGAAAGGACTACAGTAACCATCAAGTTCAACCCAGACATGAAAGAAATCCCTACTCTAACATACTCAACAAGTGGTCATCCAATATCTACTTGGAGACCTCCAAGGAAGGGAAACCAAATAGCTGCTAGAGATCCTGTTCTACTGTAGGACAGTAGTAATTATTTGTGTGTATTTCCTGATTATCAATCCTAAATTACCCTCTTTCCAACTTTCTCCAAAGGCTCTTGATTCTGCAGTCTTGGTCCAAATAAAAGAAACAATCCCTCCTCCATATTATAGTCGTTTTCCTTCTTGAATATAGTTTCATCTTCCTTGAGTTTTTTTTTAATCTCTAAGATAAACATCCTCAGTTCCTTCAACTGTTATTAA
This sequence comes from Monodelphis domestica, assembly GCF_027887165.1. Classification (NCBI taxonomy): domain Eukaryota; kingdom Metazoa; phylum Chordata; class Mammalia; order Didelphimorphia; family Didelphidae; genus Monodelphis; species Monodelphis domestica. The sequence goes on along the minus strand of NC_077229.1, from coordinate 53,518,003 downwards.
ATATTGGAGAGGGCATTCCTTTGTAGACGTGGGATGACCACGCTCCCTTTCCCATCTGACATTATGTGATTCTATGGAACCACAGGCAACTACCAGGAGAATGTGAGTACTAGAATGAGACGGTTCCTGTGTTATAGCCATATCAGTAAAGCAATAAGAAGTTAGAGGGATGAGTTAGAGTGCCAGAGTGCCTTTTGTTTTGTTTTTTTTCCATTCCTCCTACTAATAACTATATGATAAAGAAGCATAATGACTGCCCTCAAAGTAGAATTCTTCAACATTTGTAGCCTGGAGACATGGTATACAATTCAAAGGGACTTTTTACCCAACTGATTTTTCCCCCTAAACCTGTCAGCTCCAAACTGTAGACAAGGAAGTATTTAAACTCCTCAGCGTGTGCGATGCAAATCAGTTTCCCTGACAATTTGAAAATGGAAATGTAGGATGTCAGACGTTACAAATTTGCAATGAAATACAGTGGAGTAATAATACAACATATGGAAGAGCAGTGGAATGATTAAAAGAAGGCCTCTGGTAGGCACATTATTGGAGAGGGGAGAGCTTGCATCCTAGCCATAAATCTTCCATTTCCATTAAGGATATGTGTATGAATAGCCAATTAATTTTGCCCCCTAATGGGAGTGTGTACACTGCATTACACGGAGCCACCTACAAAATCCGGTTTACAAAGCATAACCATGCATGCTTCAGAGATGACGGAACAGGTGCTGCCTTTCACCTTGTATTGCTACATATGAGGTAAAATGCCAGAGGCCAGGGATGAATGTCCGAAGAGGAAATTGGGCTTGATTTGGGGGGAAACTCGGCAGTGTTAAAAGTCACATGGGGAGGAACAAACATATAACGGAGGGGCAGACTGTGCAGCGAGCTCAGTACATTGGGAAGAATAAACATTGATTCTGGAGTCAAAGCCCATCCCTGATGTGTTTTCAGCTGTGTGACCTTGGACAGATCATTTAACTCCTCTGGCTTTAGTTATCTGGTCTATTAAAATGAAGGAATTGGGCCAGATGCCTTCGAAAATTCTTTCTTCTTTAGAATCAATAATCCTATGAATTCCATATCTTTGGCAAGATATAAGAACTAAGCATTCATATAAAAGGTTAAACCCCACTGATGGACAAAAATTAGCATTACTTAAAATCTTTGTAGCTCCAGGACTCACACAGTGCCTAGAACATAGTAGGAACTTAATAAGTGCTTTTGGGATTATTGAATTAAATGGAAGGCAGAACAAAATGACCCAGCTAAGTTCAATTCCCACCTCAGAAATTTAGTCCTCAGGGTTCTGTTGTTGTTGAGACATTTCAGTCATGTACCACTCTCCATCACCCAATCTGGTATTTTCTTGGCAAGGATATTAGAGTGGTTTACCATTTCCTTTTCCAACTCATTCTACAGATGAGGAAACTAAGGCAAACATGGTTCAATGACTTGCCCAGGATCACACAGTGAGGAATTGTCTGAGGCCAGATTTGAATTTGGGTCTTCCTGACTCCAGGTCTGGCATTATACCTGCTGTGCCATTTAGCTGCCCCAAAACATCATGGTACCCTTGGTAAAATATTTAACTTCTCTCAGACTCAATTTCCTCAACTGTAAAATGTAATATGATAGAACTTATTTCTCAGGGTCATTGTGAAGTCCGGATAGATAACATATGTAAAGGGTTTTGCTAGCCTTAACTCATCTATATAAATACTAGCTATGATTCATTTGTTATTTAAGAGCAGGAAAGCTAGGTGGCACAGTGAATAGGGCACCAGAACCATATTCCTGAATTCGAATCTGATCTCAGACACTTGCTATCTGTGTGATCCTGGGCAGGACCCTGTTTGCCTCAGTTTCCTCATCTGTAAAATGAGCTGGAGAAGGAAATGGCAAATAACTCAGGTCTTTACCAAAAAAAATCCTAAATGTTTCTGGGAAGGTCACTTAACCATGCTTGCCTCAGTTTCCTCATCTGTAAAATGAGCTGGAGAAGGAAATGGAAAATCATTTTAGTATCTCTGCCAAGAAAAACCCAAATGGGGTCAAATAAGGTAGCATATGACTGAAAAACAGCTGAAAACAAGATTTAATAGTCCATCACAAACATACTGTGTATATACTAAATGCCAGGCATTGTGTGAATTTCTGGGGATACAAAGGGAGGACAAAGACAGTCTCTGCCCTCAAGATGCTCAGAGTATAGGGGAGATAACATGAAAACAACTATGTACAAATAAGCTAAAGACAGGATCAGCTCGAGCTAGTATTCATATTAAGAAAACCTGGGTGACGTCTTTTATGTAGAATGCAAGAGAGGCCAAGTTCTGAATACAGATTCAGGAAGGTTTGGGTTCAAATAATTGCTTTTGTCCAGCTTCCGTGTAACCTATGGATGGGTAAGTCCTAGAAATAAAGACACCCAGTTTCAGAGCTGGAAGAGATCTTAGAGAATCCCTTCCATATTTCTCTTAGCACAAAGAAGCAGAGCGCCTGGCACATAGCAAATATTTTGTTGACTAATTGATCTAATCTTCATTAGGAAAATGAGGCTTGGGATGGTTAAACAAATGACCTTCCTTCCATTGCCTATGGAGTAAATGGCAAAGCTGGAATTCAAACCCAGGTCCTCTGGCTTTCGTTTCCTTCTTTAGAAAGTCACTTAGCCTCTGTGAATCTTGGGAAATCTCCAAGATTTATACTTAGGTACTAATTTATAGGAAGGTTATTTTCCATGTTGACTGGGTGATGACCATTAAAATTATGGATCCTGGACCTATGTATGACTTAACCACATACAGTGCTCTCAATTGGGGAATTCTGTGACAACTCAGTCACATAGAAAGTAGTCCATAGTTCTGGAGTTGTGGAGTCAGGAAGAGTCAAATTCAAATTCTGCCACATAGATACAGCCTAGTTATATGACTCTGGCAAGTCACTTATTATTATTTATTTTTAATTTATTTTTATTGTTTTTTTTTAATTTTTATTATTGTTGTTATTATTTTAAAATCATCCCTTCTGTCTTATAATCAGGACTAAATATCAGTCCTAAGACATAGGAGTGGAGTGGTAAGGGGCTAGACAATTGAGGTTAAATGACTTACTCAGGGTCACACAGTGTGGAAGTCTCTGAATCCAGATTTGAACCCAAGTTATCCCAACTAAAGCCTGTCATTCTATCCACTGGGCTGGGCATCCTGTGACTTATTATTAAGATTTTTACTCACTATTATCTTCCACATAAGGCTGAAATAAGAAAAAGTGTTTTAGAAATGGCAGAACTTCATGGAAACGTGAGCTGTTTATATTCTGCTTTTCACCTTTACCACCAATCGTCTTTACAACCCTGGCAAATCACCCACATTTCCTTACCTATATCAAAACAGTTACATTTGCACTTATGTGCAAAATATAATTGCTTTTGATCAAATTCCAAGTGTTTTCTATTATGAATTTAGTAGCTAGCACCATAAAGAAATATTCCTATAAACAGCTCAATCAAAGAGGCTTCTTCATCCAATAAAGGTAGCAGGGTGTGAACTTCATGTTGTTAACTTTAATTAGAATGGGATGATTGATTGAGTCAATGTGTCTCATAGTTCATCCATGCAGGTATTCCCTCCAATGATGCACATTACAATTCCTTCAGGTCAACTTTGACCCTTAGGCACCCCCAAAACTGCCATAGGAAACCCACCCAATGTGTTATTCACCTTCTCGATTTTTTGTCATTGTACTGGTACCAATGGCACTCACCACTTGCCCATCAGTTATCTCTCACTCCCACTCTAAGATCATCTTGTCCATTTGTAGTCTACACTAGATATCCTCCATAAGAGTGACATACTCCTTTGGCCAGCAGGCATCTGCCTTGTTTTATTCCCCATCTGATAACTGTGTGACCCAGGGCGAGTCACTTAACCCTGTTGGCCTCAGTTTCTGTATATGTCAAATGAGCCGGAGAAGGAAATGGCAAACCACTGTAGTATCTCTGCCAAGAAAACCCCAAATGGGGTCACAAAGAAGATCAAAGTTATTGATGGGGTTATATCTTTCAGGGAATTTTGTATTATTTAAATCTGTATTTTACTGTGTTAGACAGAGCCTTTAAAAGAGCTTTTTATTCTGCTGAATTTAGATGTTTCCCATTACTTTATTTTATTGTCAACCAACAATAAACACAGTAGAATCTTGCCTCTTCAATGTCTGCTTCTTTGTGACTATCACCATTAGAATGGTGACTCCTTGAAGACCAGCACCAATTAAAAAAAAAAAACAACTTTTCTCTTTTTATCCTCAGCACTTTAGCTCAATACGGGGCACACAGTAGGCATTTAATAAAGGCTTGTTGATTAATCAGTTGACTGGAAATATGTAGCCTGCTGGAGAATAATCATTACAAAAGTCTTCATGTACCTTGCTCATACATTAGAAATAAATGTTCTCCATATATGTATAGATTACTCTCAGTAATATTTAGTAGGGATGCAAAATGAGGCATATGGCCCATTAGTTATTGATACTTAGTTTGTAAGCTCAGAGAGCTAAAACTGGAAGGGGTTCCAGGGGCCATCTAGTCCAGCTCCCTCATCTTACGGATGAGGAAACAGGGACTCGGGGAAGTCGAATAATTTGTTCAATTTGACACATAGTATAAATAGACAGCAGAGCTGGGATTTGTACTGGGATCTGGTGACTCCAGCTTACATACTTCTCTACTGCCCATGCTAATTCCCTTAATAAGATAATGAAAGTAAAGTGCTTTACCATCCTTAAAATCCTATATCAATTCTAGCTATTATGATTATTGCCCTTTTTGATAAAACAGACAGCTCTGCATTTTTTACAAGAATTAGGATTTTGCCTCTTTCAGATAGGGGGAGAGGGGAATTGACATTTCTAGTAGCTTTAAAAGAAACAAATTAAAAATGAGATCACATATAAAACTATAAATTCCAAACTACATACAAGTTTTAGCCTTGTATTCCAGCTTTGATTAAAAAAATCAATACATAATATCCTCTTGACTTCTGTGTTCCTTCTAACCTCTGCAACTTCTGTTTACTTTTTTTCCTGTTTTGTTCATGCTATTCTTATCACTATTTTATGTAGTTCTCATCTGTGCATATTTTTGTTCTGATTCTGCCTTCTTCACTCTGTGTCATTTACTATGTCTTTTCATATTTTTTTGAATTCTTCCCATTTTTCATTTCTAATGGTGCAATAATAGTCCATTACACTGATATAGCACAATTTATTCAGCCATTTTTCCATCATTGGACATATGGGTCGCTTCTATTTTTTGGTAAGAAATAGCATGCTTTAGAATAGTTTCTCTGCCTGTCCTTGTGTAATTTGTCAAGGTCACAGAATCCCAGAGTCAAAAGGGACCTCTAAGATGTTCTCCTCCAATCCTGTCCTGAGTAACAAATCCCTTTAGGGCATCCTCAAGCAGCCAACCAGGCTTTTTTGGAAACTACCAGCTATAGAGATCTACTCCCTTCCTAGATAGCTGAAAGTTATTTTTCAGCCTCTGTAATTGTTAGGAATTTGATTTTGGTTTTCCCCTTATATCAAACCAAAACCTGATGTTTGGCATCTTCTAAATTTTGCTGCTTTTTTTACACTCTGGAGCCAAGCAGAATAGCTACGATCCCCATTTGTTATGACAGTCGTCCAATATTAAAAAATAATTGTGTCCCCCCACTCCAACCTGAACCTTCTCTTCCCCAGGTTAAGATTTCCTAATTCCTTCTGCTAAGCTATTGAGAGATGTATTGATGGGCTGCTAGAATGGGCTCTCTATTCCAAATGGCAGAAATACTAACTTGTAGATGTTTTCTCATTACCTTTTATAGCTGGGCTTTGCTAATTTGGGGGAGGGGGGTTGGGGTTTTTGGTTTTTTCCTTAATTACTTACTTTGGCTGCCTATTAAACTTGAATGAGGCTCGAATGGGCTGTGCTCTGTTATCGAATACTATGTTTATTGAACGGACCATAATTGCTCAGTCTATAAGACACTGGACTCCTAATGTTTGCAGGCTAATTAACAAATAAGATTCTTGCAGCCAAGTAGACCAGAAACTCACCGCTCTTCACAGTCGAGTACATACATACCTCTTCTCTAGGCTGGTCAGAACAGACAATAATAAAAATCACAAATCATATTTCAGTAGCATCTTTACCTTAGCAAAGCAACTTCTCTAGCCTTGTCAAGTAGGGAGAACAAATATTAATATGCTCATTTGGTACAGATGATTAAAGTCTGTGTTTGCCCATGATGACCGAGAGACTAAGAATCTGAAGCAAGATTCAAATCCAGATATTTTATTGCCAGTTCCAACTTTCCAGCTATTCATTCCTAGAGGCATGCTATTGAGAAACTGAGGAGTCAGAGCAAGAGAGAAGACAGAGAGAGAAATCTCCAGCCCCAAGGGAGCAATGTATACCTTAGAGCATCTCCCCACCCAGCCTGATCTCTGATGGGGGAAGGAACCAAGGACCCAGGATTAATAGGTCAGAGCTAGATTGGAGGAATGAGTCTAGGCAGGAAGTAGCAATGAAGCCTAGAACCAAAGTGGTTTAGCTACCTAATTAGAGATTAGGTAATTGATTACCTGATTGGTAATGGGCAATAATAGTATTGAAGAAAGAGGAAGAAAAAGGCAAACAAAAGAAAATCTTCCCAAATATCTAGGTAGAAAGAGTTAAATGGTCCACAGGAATTAAGTTATGCACTTAACAATATATGGGGGGGGGGGTGCAGTTAGGTGGATCCATGAATCAAGAGCCAGACCCAGAGATGGGAGGTTCTGGGTTCCAATCTGGTCTCAGATATTTCCTAGCTGTATGACCCTAGTCAAGTCACTTAACCCCCATTGCCTAGCCCTTATCATTCTTCTGCCTTGGAACTAATACACAATATTGATCTTAAGAAAGAAAGTAAGGGTTTATAACAAATTATATATATATATATGTATATACACACATATATAACAAAATATATATGTATCAAAAATATAACAAATAAATATATATGTGTGTATATATATATATATATATACATATATATATATATATATTATAGGGGTAGCTAAGCAGTTCAGTGGATAGAGCATCAGGCTTAGAGTCAGGAAGAGCCAAGTTCAAATCTGGATTTTGACACTTGCTAGCTATGTGACCCTGACTAAATCACTAAACTCTTTTTTTTTTTGCCTCAGTTTTCTCATCTGTAAAATGAACTAGAGAAGGAAATGGCAAACTAGCCCATGTGACACTGAGTAAAATCACTTAACTGTGCCTTAGTTTCCTCATCTATAAAATTAGTTAGAGAAGGAAATGACAAAGTAGCTCTGTGACCTTGAGAGAGTCACTTAATTCTGTTTGCCTTAGTTTCCTCATCTGTAAAATGATCCAGAGAAGGAAATGGCAGACCAGTCCAAGATATTTTCCAAGAAAACCCCAAATGGAGTCATAAAGAATCAGACATGACTGGAAAATGACGGAAGAACAACATATTGAGAGGATTTATTTCTAATGTTCTATTTCTAGGTTCTGAATTGTGGCTCAGATCTGTCCTTTGTATTTTCCAACTCATTCCTTTGTACCTGGTTAACTCAAGGAATGCCCTACCCTGAAGTATCTTCCATTGTAAGGTAATAGAAAAGTGAGATTATAGTCTATCTTGCCCAGTAAATAGGAAATAGTTTAAACCAGGTGTGTCTGCAAGCAGCAGAACAGAGTCCTTGAATTTCCCATGGAGAAATATTGGACAAAGTCACTTCTAACAGAGCAGAACTTGATTTTTTCTTCAAGACATTGGAGGCCTAGAACCAAGCATCAAACAAGAAATTGGGAAGGAATGGAAAGTATGATGGACCATCTCCCCATTGACTATTCACCAATCAGAGATGTCTTGGGATATCTTAAGGGGAGAGCTGAATAACTGACTTCCAAAATTGTATTTAAGGATTCATGCAATGGGATTTGGGGGTCTTTGATTGTCTAGAGAGATCTGTAATCAATTACTTGATTGTAACTAGCCTAATCAACAAATTGATTTTCTTACCCAGAAGCCAGTCCTTCAGGATTTCTAATCACCACAATACTGGGTTCAAGTCTGATGGTTATATATGACCTACCCTTATGAAGTCTGGTAGAGAGTTCCTTGGGACTTCAGTGAGGTGAGGAGAGGATCCTAGGTGTAGAAATAGAGATTTCAGAGGCCATTCAGTGTAATCTTATCATTTAACAGAGAGAGAAACTGAGTCCCAGAGATTAAGTGATTGGGTCAAGGTCAAAGACAGTTTTTGACCCCAGGTTCTCTGCCTGCATAGCCAGTGCTATTTCTACAGGAATGAGTTGCCTCTCACGATAGATACTATTCCCTCCTTTGTACAGATGAGGAAACAGACAGAGAGCTAAGTGATTTCCACTCACTGCATGGCCAAGCCAAGGAAGAATTAAGGAAGAAACCCAGGTCTTGTGACATGCAATATATCATTCTTTCCAGAGAGACAGCCAAGTGATACAGAGAATAGAGAGTTCCATTTGCAGTCAGAAAGACAAGAATTCAAATCTGACCTCTCAGATATCTACTAGCTAGATGACTCTAGACAAGTCATGGAACCGTTGTTTGCCTCAATTTTCTCATCTGTAGCCCCCATTTCACAGGGTTACTGTGAGGATCAAATGAGATAAGATTTGGAAAGCATTTTTGGAAACTGTAAAGCCCTATATAACCAGCATATGTCAGGTACTGTTGTTGTTATTGTTGTTGTTGTTGTATTCGCATTATTATTAGCCTGAGTAGTTCCCCAAAAGGTGAATGAATTTATAGAAAGAATTACTCTTTTCTGATTTCTTTTGCCTCAATCTAACATCTAAATCTGTGGGTTAATAGGCATCTATCCATAGCTATTTGTATTCTCTGTTCGGGCAGATCTATCTCTTTTAAACAATCCATTTCCATTTTATCCAGGGTCCTTGATATGTGTCTATCACCAAATGTTAGCGACAGAGCACAAATTATGCTGGATCTTTCTTCTCAGCCATTAGTTGATCAGCCTATCTACCTCCAAATTCAATCTAACAGTATACAAAGGACTGTCAGAGAGAGAGAAAGAAAGGGGGGAGAGAGAGAGAGAGAGAGAGAGAGAGAGAGAGAGAGAGAGAGAGAGAGAGAGAGAGAGAGAGAGAGAGAGAGAGAGAGAGAAAGAGACAGAGAGTGAGTACATGTGTAGGGTGAGAGGGAGGTTGCAAGAATAAACACAACAAAAAATTCCCACGTGGAGTTTATAATCTAGGAGTAATTAGAAGGGAGGATGCTGGCATAGCTGGCATTTAAATAATACTAAAATTTGTAATAGAGAACTTTACCAAGTTTTGCAGAAAGTGTAGGATCTGAATCATAAAGACCTGCCTGAGTTCAAATCCAGCTTCAAACATTTACTAACTATGTTACCTTAGACAAATCACTTCACCCTTTTTGCCTCAGTTTCCTCATCTGTAAAATGAACTAGTGAAGGAAATGGCCAACCACTCCAGTATCTTGGGCAAGAAAACTTCAAATGTTTCTTGGTAAATTATTCCACCGTGTTTGCCTCAGTTTCCTCAGCTGTAAAATGAGTTGGAGAAGGAAATGGCCAACCATTATAGTATCTTGGGCAAGAAAACTTCAAATGTTTATGAGTAAGTCATTTCACCCTGTTTGCCTCAGTTTCCACATCTGTAAAATGAACTGGAGAAGGAAATGACAAACCACTTCAGTATCTCTGCCAAGAAAACCCAAATTAGGATTTGAAATATTAGGCATAACTGAAACATCTGAACAAATTTTGTAAAGTATTTTATGTCATTTTATTATCTTTATATTGGAAAGAAAATGCTCTTATCTTTATTTTTCAGAAACTGAGGCAAACAATGTTAAGTGATTTACTCAGGGTCACACAGCTAGTAAGAGACAGGTGGGATTCTAATTCAACTCATCTTGATTCCAAGGTAATATTCAGTGTATCATAGTCACTGTGTGGTTTCTTATAGACTCTTTGTGTATAAGTCTTAGACAATGCAGCAAGTATTTTATTAAGCACTTACTCTCGGGCTATGTGAGCAGCTAGTTGGGCAGTGGTTAGAGCACCAAGCTTGGAATCAGGAACACTCATCTTCAAATCTGGTCTCAAACACCTACTAACTGTATGATCCTGGGCAAGTCACATAACCTTGCTTGCTCAGGTTCCTCATCTGTCAGATGTTCTGGAAAAGGAAATGACAAACCACTCTAGTTTCTTTTCCTAGAAAACCGCAAATTGGATCATGAAGAGTCCAGCAGACATGTCTGAAATAAATGAACAGCAAATCAATCTAGTACTATGCTAAGTCCTAGGGCTACAAATGCAAAAGTGAAGCCATTGTTGGGGGCAGCTAGGTGACTCAATGGATAGAGAGCCAGAGTCAGGAGGTCCTGAGTTCAAACCTCACTTCAGACACTTGCTAGCTGTGTGACCCTGGGCAAGTCATTTAACCCTAATTGCCTAGTCCTTACCATTCTTCTGCCTTGGAACCAATCCTCAGTATCAATTCCAAGACAGAAGGATAGAATTAAAAAAAACTAGAAGGGAAAAATGGTCCAAGTATATCTCACATCTCCAACTGCCTTTCAGACCTCTCAAAGTGGATGTCCTGGAGACATCTTAAACTTAATATGTGCAAAATGGAATTTCTTGTCTTTCCCCCCAAAACCATGTCCTCTACCCCATCCCCCAACAACAGCATCTTCCAAGTCCCTCAGACTGACAACTTTGGAGCCCTCCTGGACTCCACACTATCTCTCACCCCACCTTATCCAAGCTGTTGCCAAGACCAGCTGTTTTCTCCTCGGGATCATCCCTCAAATGTAGTCTCCTTCTCCTCTGACACTTCCATCTCTTGAATCCAGGCCTTCAAACTCTCTCCCAGAGCCTGCCTCAAGTGCCCCCATCTAACCCAATCCATTCTCCATTCAGCCACTAAAATGTTTTCCTAGTCTCTACAGGATGTCTTCCCCAACCTCTCTTACTTCCAGTGTTTTCCTTCTTTTCATTAGTTATTTATCCTGTGCTTCACATCTCCTCCATTAGACTGTGAGGTCCTGGAGGGCAGAAAACTGTCTTTTAGTTGTTGGTGGTCTTGGTTTGGGGATTTTGTTTTAAATCCCAGGGTTTAGCTCAGTGCCTGGCTTGAAAAATGCTTATTGACTGACAAGATTTGAAGAGGCAGTTTTCAAAGGAAGAAACTCAAGCCATCAACAGTCATATGGAAAAATGCTCCAAGTCACTAATAATTAGAGGAATGCTAATTAAAACTAGATGGCTCAGGGCAGCCAGGCTTTACAGTAGTTAGAGTGCCAGATCTAAAGTTGGGAAGACCTAGGTTCAAATCTGGTCCCAGATACTTCCTAGCTGTATGAACCTGGGCAAGTCACCTAACCCCATTTGCTTAGTAGTTGTCTTTCTGCCTTAGAATCATTAGTAAAATAGGAAACAAGGGTTTAAAAAAAAGAAGAAAACTAGGTGGTTCAATAAACAGAGGTCTGTGCTGAGAGTCAAGAAGACATGAGTTCAAATGTGACCTCAGATACCAACTAGCTATGTGACCCTGGGCAAGTCATTTAAACTCCGCTTTGATCCACTAGAGAAGAAAATGGCAAACCACTCCAATATCTTTGCTAATAAAAAACAACAAAAACCCTATGGACAGCATATTGTCCAGCCTCCTCATTTCACAAACAAAAAGGCTAAGTGTCTAAAAAACTAAGAGTCTTGTTCCAAGTTCACTGAGTGAATATATTGTGATCCATAGTCATGAAGAATCACTTGACAACAAGAATTAAAGCAATTTTGAGGTTACACCTACACCTATGAGACTAGTAAAGATAACACAAGGGTCAAGTGGGCAAATGCTGGTAGGCAGGGGAAAAACAAGGATCTATATATAGGACTGTTGTTGGAGCTCTTGATTGATCTATTCATTCTGGTATGCAATTTAGAACTCTGCCCAGAAAGTTACCAAGCTGTGTTGCCCCTTTGACCTAGCTCTTCAGCACTAGCACTCTGTCCACAAAAAAAAAAAAAATCAAAAGAAGCAAATGGATCTATCCATCCATAAATATCAATAGCAGCTCTTTTAGGGATAACTGACAATGAGAAACTAAGGGGATTTCACCCTTTCATCCTGTTGGGGAATGGCTAAACCAGTTGTGGTCCAGGGATGTGCTGTTATGGAATATCATGGTGCCACAAGAAATGATGAAATGGAAAATTCCAGAGACAACTTGGAAGACCTGATGCAGAGCCAACTGGGTAGAATAAGGAGAATAATTTATAGGATCTTAACATTATTGGAGAGAAAAACAGCTTTGAATAACTTTAGGATTATGTGCAATGCAATGACAAAGTATGAGTCCAAAAGAATGAAGAAGCATACCATTGACCTCCTGACAGAGAAGTGATGAACTGAAAATATAAAAACCAATGTATATTTTCAGAAAAGGCTAATGTAGGAATGGATGTGAATGTTTCTTCTGAACTCTACAGCCATGCATTGCAGGGGCAGCTAGGTGGCACAGTGAATAGAGTACCAGGTGTGAAGTTAGAAAGACTTATCTTCCTGAGTTCAAATCTGAACTCAGACACTTACTAGCTGTGTGACCCTGGGCAAGTCACTTAGCTCTGCTTCGATTTTCTCAACTGTAAAATGATCTGGAAGAAGAAATGGCAAAAACCATTCCAGAATCTTTACCAAGAAAACTCTAAATGGGATCATGAAGAATCAAATACAACTGAAAGAATTGGACAACACCAATTATATTGGTTATGGGAGGCAGTCTTAGTGAGAGATATATTAATTTTTAAATGCTTCCTAACTGAGAAAATTAAAATAATTTATAAAAGAAGCAGAGCAAAAAAGAAACTAAGCTATCAAAGTTAAGAAGGCCCTTAGAACACAATATTCTGAAAAAATAAAATAATTTTTAAAAGAAGCAGGACAAAAAAGAAACTAATCTATCAGAATTAAGAAGGTCTTTAGAATACATTAGCTCCTTTTTTCTCATAATGAATTTGAGAAGTAGGGCCAGTTATTCTCCCCATTCTACAGAAGAGAAAACTAAGACAGAGAGCTATTAAATGACTTGGAGCTAGGATCAATCTTAGAACCAAGAATATTAGAGCTGAGTTTGGACCTCAGAGGTTATATTTTCCAGCCTCCTTATTTCACAAACAAAAAGGCTGAGTCCCTAGAAAATGAAGGATCTTGTTCCAAGTTCACTTGAGTGAGTAAGGAGCAGACCTGGGACTTGTATACAATACAAGTCTCTAGACTTCCAGACCTTCTTCTGCCCATTGCTGCTCTTCAGTTCTTTCAGCTATGATGTGGGAGATAATACCATCTCTACTTTGGGATTTGGAGAAAATAAATATGGATGGAATCCTTAAAGCACTATAAGCTTTTAGGAAGCAGAGCCCTATATAAAATCAAGGTATTATTTACACTGCTGTTATAATAAGATTTTGGGATCCACAGATAACATCGCCTAAGAACAACTCATATAACTGTGTATCAGTGCAGCACGCGAGGTGCCATGACAGCTGGCTTGTGGGTGAGGTGCTGAGCCCAGAGAATGCAAACGAATTTACAGAAGTTCTTATTTTAAGAAGGCATCGAGGAGAAATTAAGCCAAGTGTTACTCAACAATGCAGACTGTTCTATTTTCTGCCTCTCCTTCCTTTGGATCTAGAGAGAAGTTTACGGTGACTCTGTCTTTATTTGACATGTATTTACAAAGTTTGAACCAAGCTGATACTCCCCTCTAACACTCAAATGGTGACTGTTGGGCCATCTTTTCCCATGCTGCTGGAATGAAAAGCAATCCCTCTTTTATCATTACTATTGACAAGGTAACCCAACTTTCCCAATGGTGGACCATCAGCTTCTTGTTAACAGTCATGCCTTTGTCTGACGTGGTAAAAAGCCAAGCAGTCTGTCAACTAGTATTTACTCAGCACCTACTATGTGCCAGGCACTGGTGGAGGTAAAAAAAGACAAAAGCAACCCCTACCCTCAGGGAGTTTCCAGTCTAATGGAGGAGACAATGTGTAATCATTGTGTACAAACAAGCTCTAGACAGGATAAATTGCATAGTTTCCAGAGGACTAAGAGAAAGGTATCCTGTGAAAGGATTCTTGCAGAAGGCATTACTTTGAGATTTGAAGAAAACTAGGAAGAGCAGGAGTCTGAGATTAGGGGGGAGGACATTCTGGCTTAGAGCCAATGAAAATGACCAGAGTTGAGAGATGGGTTTCATAAGCAAGAAACAACATGGAAGCCACTGTCACTGGACCAGAGAATATGAGGACTGGAGAAGGTCTAAGAAGACTGAAGAAGTAGGAAGGGCCCAGGCTATGAAGGGTTGTAAAGATCAACAAAAATTTTACAGTTGATCCTGAAGCTGAAAAAGAATAATGGGAGCTTATTGATTTGGAGGTGAGGAGGTCAGTGCAAGGAGATATATGGTCAGAATTGTATTTTAGGAAGAAAAATTTAACAGTTAAGTGGAAGATGGACTGGAGTGGGGAGAGTCTTGAGGCAGGCTGACCCATCAGAAAGCTGTGATAATAATCCAGGTGTGGGATGATGGCATTGTGAAAGGAGAGAACATCATGGCCAGGATTTGAGCCCAGGTCTTTCTACTTCCATTTCTGGTACTCTACTCTCTGTTACCTAACTATATGAATTTTAATTGGGGCAAGGTAGTGTTGAGTTATGGTGTTTAGGAGAGTGTCTAAATAAAGCAAGGAATATGTTGGCATTCCTTTCTGGCCTTGTGTGTCAAAGAATGTAAGAAAAAGAGCAGATAACTTTGGAATGGTTGCTAAGAGAGGTAGTACAAGTTAGGTTTGAGTGATCACTAGAAGATGGAAGGAATAGGAAGGGAAGACTAAGGAGAAAGTAGGGTTCTAGGGAGGCAGCTTGAAGACAGAGTGGGTTGAGGAGTTCAAATCTGGCTTCAGACATTTGCTAGTTGTTTGACCATGGGGAAGTCATTTAACCCTGCTTGCCTTGATTTCCTCTTCTGCAAATTGGGCTGTAGAAGGAAATGGCAAACCATCCCAGTAGTTTTGCTAAGAAACCCTCAAATGGGGTCACAAAATGGCAACAACAAAGGGACACTGTAGAAAGGGAAGAGAAAACTAAGGATTAACATGTCCTAGAGCTGAGCTAAATAGGGATGAAAATGTGGAAAGAGGCAGACAAGGGCAATGGGTCTTGAAGAGAAGATAGTCAATGGACAGGAAGAGAGCCCAGACTTAGCTTAATCTTAAGGAGAGAGGGGTCAGCCTTTCTCTCAAACCTTCCTTTACAGCCTCTATTAACAGCAACCTTATTGCCTTGCCTTCTTCTATATATGCCTTTCTCATTATCTTCTGAAGAGTCAAGGAAACAAACAGATAATAGTCTCTGTGCCACAACAGGATGGAAGCACAAAACCCCATCCTTATCTCTGGGAAGTAGCAACACTTAGCACAGATGGCAGTGCATGGGGCAAAGCCCCAGCTGTTCCGCCTTCATTATATCACTGTACCATCCACCTCTCAGGGTTGTAAGACTCTTGGTGAACTTTAATGAAAGTATAGAAATGGGAGCCATCATTAGAGAGCTAAAAACACTGCCTCTATAAAGAAAAGGACTCTGTCAATGGGGTGAATGGAGGTGATCTTACCCACTCACTGGACAACTGGAATTTCTGAAGTGCAGCCATTGAGTGTCCATTCTCAAAGCAATGTCTAAATGATCTCAGAGTATATACTGTTCAGTGATTGCTTCCTCCTTATAACAAGATGCCATATTTTATACTGAGATTACCTCTAAACAGTCATTATTTTCCTTTACATTTTAGTTTGGGGAGGAGGTTCTATCCAGAAATCTCTTATTGTCTTTGAATCTGAATGATCTAATGTACATTTTTAGAAGACATGGATGTATCACCTAGGTACAAAGGGTGATATTATAAACAAATTAGAACCTGGAAGACATTACCTATCAGATTTATGGGTAGGAGAATAATTTATGATTAAACAAGAGAAAGAAATAATTTTAAAATGTAAAATGGATAACTTTGAATACATTAAATTGAAAAAAGTTTTGTAGAAGTAAAGCTAAAGGAGCCAAGATTAGAAGGAAAGCAAAAAGTTGGGAAAGTTTTTAGAGATAGTTTCTCAGATACTAAAAATGTATCTAAACTATAGAGAGAACTTCATCAAATATAGAAGAATATTAACCATTCTATAATTGATCAATATATTTTGGTTGAAAAAATATATAAAAATACATAACTGAAATATAAATGAAAATCTATAACTATAACTATGACAATGCTCTAATTAATTATTGATTAGAGGAATTCAAATAAAAATAACTCTATCTCATACCTCTCAGATTGGCTAAAATGATGAAATGGCAAAATGACAGATGTTGGAGGGAATGTGGAAAAAAGAGACCACTAATACATTGTTGGTGGAACTGTAAACTGATCCATCCATTTTGGAGAGCAATCTGGAATTATATTCAAAGAGTTATAAAACTGTGTATACTTCTTGACCCAGCAATACTACAATTTTTCCCCTAAAGTGATCAAGGAAAAAGGTAAAGAAACTATACATTTGAAAAGACTTATAGCAGTTCTTTTTATGGTAGCAAAGAACCAGAAAGTGAAGGGATGTCCATTAATTGGGGAATGGATAAACAAGGTGTGGCATATGATTGTAATGGGATATTATTGTGCCATAAAAAATGACAAGATGATCACAAAAACTCCTGGAAACAATAACAACAACAATATATAATGGTCAACTGTGAATGACTTAATTACTATCAACAAGATAAGGATCCAGGTAAACTACAAAGACTAATGAAAAAGGCTATCCACTGCCATGGAAGGAGCAGATAGAATGGGCACCGATTGAAACATACCATTCTTCACTTTATTTCTTCTATTATTTTTTTTCCTTATGTAAGCAATATATGCCTTGTTTCACATGACAAACAGGGAAAGGTGTATTATATGATAATGTGTAAAACCTATATCGTATTGCTTGCCTTCTTTGGGAAGGGAGAAGAGTAGAAGAGAGGGAAAATGTTTTTAGAAAGAAAATAGCACAAGAAATGGTATAGGGGGAAGAGTGATAAAAATGGATAGAGCATTGGTTTGAGAACTAGACAACAAGGGTTCAAATCCTCCACTAACATTTAACCACCTATGTGATTTAAGGCAAGTCACTGCACATAGATTGGTTTCAGTTTTTCATCTTTAAAACAAGAGGGGTTAGCCTAGATAGTCTCCTCCTCCTCCTCTTCTTCCTCCTCCTCTTCTTCCTCTTCCTCTTCCTCCTCTTCCTCCTCCTCTTCTTCCTCTTCCTCTTCCTCTTCCTCTTCTTCTTCTTCTTCTTCTTCTTCTTCTTCTTCTTCTTCTTCTTCTTCTTCTTCTTCTTCTTCTTCTTCTTCTTCTTCTTCTTCTTCTTCTTCTTCTTCTTCTTCTTCTTCTTCTTCTTCTTCCTTCTTTCTTCTTTCTTCTTTCTTCTTTCTTCTTCCCTTACCTTCCACCTTAGACTCAACACTATATATTGGTTCCAAGGCAGAAGAGTGATAAGAGCTAGACAATGGGGGTTAAGTGACTTGCCCAGGGTCTCACAGCTAGGAAATGTCTGAGGCCAGATTTGAATCCAGGACCTCCCATATCTACACCTCTCTCCACTGAGATACCCAGCTGCCCCTAGATGGTCTCTTTTGCCTCAAAATCTAAAATCTGACGATGTGAGCTAAGTTTGGACAGCAGAGACAGTAGGATGTTGCCCTTCGATGTCTGGGGAGATACAGATGATTGTAAGAGATCACAGGATCATAGACCTAGGGCTGGAAGGGACCCCAACAGATCATCTAGTGCAACTCCTGCATTTCACAGAGGAGGAAAAAAGACAGTGGCCTGGAGAGATGAAGTGATTTACCCAAGATCAACCAGGCAATAAGAGAGAAAACCAGGATTTTAACCCCTTTTAAGGGCAATTACTGGCAAAGTTACTGAAGCAGTTTGCCATTTCTTTCTCCAGCTTGTTTTACAGATGAGTAAACTGAGGCAAACAGGTGAAGTTACTTGTCTCAGTTTCATATAGCCAGTAAGTGTCTGAGGCCAGATTGAAATTTAGGAAGAAGAGTCTTCATGACTCTAGGTCCAGCCACCTAGCTGGCCATATGGAACACCAGACTCTAGTTCTATTCCTTCATGGTGCAAATAGAGTTAAGTACCTCTGACTCCAAAGGGAACACTCTTCCCACTACATCAACTTTAACTTCTTTTATTGAGAAACATCTTTGTACCCATTGGGAATTAACAAGAAGGGAAGTATCTAAGATCCTCATAGACAAAGATTGTTTTATTTCTGCCTTTGGACCACCCCAGTCATCAAGAACAATGACTGGCAGAGTAGAGGGTAAGTTCATATAAAAAAAGAATATCCTTGAATTGATTAACAAACAGTTGTATTCTTTGAATAAAAAAGTAAGCATAAGATGAACCATTTAGACCCCTGAACTAGGAAGGAGGCTGGGCTAGAAGAGAACACCAAAGATCTTTCCTAAATGGTCATTCCCTGATGGCTGAAACTACTTTGGGTTTTGTTTTTGTTTTGTTTTTGTTTTTTGGTGGTGAACAATGTTAACTTTCTTTTGGGGAAGGATTTGAAATCTGATAATTATATTATTGTTTTCTTTAATGGAAAATTCTCCTTTACTTTTCTTGTATGCACATCTGTTTTACTATTTTGGTTTTGGGGTTTTTTTTTTTTTCTGGAAGGGTATGTAGTGCTGGTTCTATGTCTGCGATTTCATCAGCATTGGAAACTTGGGAATGTGTAGGGAGGTATTCATCATGCAAGTGCAGACTGGTACATGCGCCATAACTTAAAGTCAAGAGCTTCTTGGGAAGCACTGAGGAGTTTCATTTTTGACTCTGATAATGAAGTTTGTATGTTTCAG
Organism: Monodelphis domestica; assembly: GCF_027887165.1. Lineage (NCBI taxonomy): Eukaryota > Metazoa > Chordata > Mammalia > Didelphimorphia > Didelphidae > Monodelphis > Monodelphis domestica. The sequence continues at coordinate 53,498,925 of NC_077229.1, read as the reverse complement.
AGATAAATGCAAACTCCAAAACTGGCCCTCTTTCTAATCTACTTTGTTGCCTTATTTTATCTGTAGTGTGTCTAAATCATTTCAGGTGAACATTAATGTATAAATAATCTATATATGCATAGCTATGTGTTTATATAGCAAATAAGATTCTTTATGTTTGTGGAGAATTTTATTTATTTTTTATTTATTTTATATTTATATGTATAATTATTTATTATATATAAATAATACATATTACTTTCTGGAAGGGTATGTAGTATTATTTATATATATATACATATTATTTATATATAATAAATAAATAAATATTTTATTATATATAAATAATTATTTATTTATATTGTGGAGAATTTTAATTAAATATTCATTTAATCTGAAATAACTTGATATTGACTTTCAAAGGACTCAAAACTATGCAAAGAATAAGCCATGAAGATAGAATAAGAGAGCTTTGGTTCCAAACCTAGCTCTTCTTACTCCTTCTCTCTTAGGCTCAATTTTCTCTTTTGGAAAATGGGAATGGAGTTGGTTGGTTGGTTCTTCTCTTTTGTAGTTGAAGAGGACCAATGACATCACTGAGTGATGACTTTTGACTAGTGCATGAATTAGATGTCAGTGAGGCAGAGTTGCATGAACCCATCAGCCTCCCTCTCTTTTCCAGAATCATCCAAGTCTGGAGGCAGGGCAAAAGATAGGATGACTGGTGATAATCCAGGATGCAGTAGATAGATTTCATCTAGATAAACTCTAAAGTCCCTTCAGCTCTCCCCTCTCATCCCTTGACCTCTCTTATCTTCTCACCATACACACACACACACATACACACACACAAAGGCTTAAGATAGAGATCCTCAACTTGATATCTAGGAATCTCTATGGGTTTTTTTTTCAAAATCTTGATAATTGTATTTCATTATAATTGGTTTGCTATATAATCTTATATATTTTATTTTATGCATTTAAAAATATGAGTCTGAGATGTGTTGTATAGGCTTCACCAGAATGTCTGCCCAAGAAATCCAGGACACACATGCCAAAGGGTAAGAATTCCTAAATTAAATCTTTAGAGACCCTTTTATCTCTTTACCCTTTAATTCACTGCCCATTCCTCTTATTATATATACTCAAAAAAAGCTTTGACAACACAGGGAAAACAACATAAAATTGCAATTGCAATAGATTTGTGAAAATATATAATTTTATGTTGCATTATAAAATATTATATCACATAATATATATTAGAAGTATACTACATGTTCAGAGAAGGCTAGTACCTCCTGAGTGAGGATTTACTGTGCCATTTTAACAGGGCTCCTTTCTTTCTTGGTATCCAGTTTCCCAGATCTCACCTATGTCTCCAAGAAGCTGTAGTGTGCCCAACAACCTCACCCAGCAAACTATCTCAGTAGGCAGACTAAATCAGATTGAGGATAACCAACAGACTTCAAACCCATTATTGAGTTGGGGGTGTCTAGTTCAGGCATGAGAAAACTTCCCCTGGAAGAAGTAGGTGAGAACAATTTATTCCAATGGCCTTGAGGGAAGTCGAAACAAGCACTATGGAGCTCCTAGAGCTTGGTCAGAAATGGAAGATGATTTAAAAAAATAAATAAATAAAGTTTACAAAAAATTAAAAATAAAATAAAGAAATGGAAGATGGTGAGGTCAGCCCCTACATCCCAGGCCATCACCGATCATCCTGATTTTTGTCTTGCCTCTGCACTTGAACAACTCTAGAAGAGTGAGGATAATGACTTTGCACAGCTATGCCTCACTGAAATCCAATTTGTGAACGACTCAAATGCCATCACTTGTCATATCATTTTTGGTCCTCTTCAAAAGTAGGAAAGACAACAACCAGCCACCACATGTTATATCTTATATCCTTCCATCCTATTATATTATATTTTATCATATCATGGCATAGTGTCAGGATACGTGATAAGGGATAGAGAAAAATGCACGGATTGTCTTTGAGTATAGTATATTTTATTATAGTACATTATTGCAGATTCTGATAGAAACTGAGAATTCCTAGTTGGTAGAATACCCAACCCAACCAAGCAATGCTGCATAACAGCATTTCTAATCCAGGAAAGCTCACCCAGGGCAGAAAACTTCCTCTGCATGTGCCCGTGATCTCCTTCCCACCCTTCCTTCCTCCCTTCGTTAGGCAGTTACCTGCTATCAAGTGTAGGCAGATGGCCAAAGCTGCAGAACTGTCTCATTTTCTCCTCATTCATGCAGATCACCGAGCAGCCATTGGTTGTCTTTTCGCCATGGCAGGTCATTGACTTTTTGGGTTTTTATGACTCTCTGAATTCCCTCCTTTTATAGGGTAACCATTTGGCATTTTGCCTCGTTCTGTAGGTTAATGGTTTCTCAGTGAGTTTGCTGGCCTTGGGAGTATCGGATTCAGACTGTGCACTCCTGCATCTTTATTGAGCGGCTGCTTATAACAGTCATCATCTCCTCTAAGGTTACTTGGCTCCCCACTCCATTTTAAAAGGCCCATTATAATCACCCATTACTCTATGAATCTTCTTTACCCAGTGACTCCCAATGTACTGAGGCTCCTGAGAGCAAAGGGTGGGGAGCCTGCTTCACCATTTATGCCTCCTCCAGGATCCTTTTTAAAATCAGGATTTGAGGTCTTTGTGTTCTGGGCAAATGGCATATTTTAAAACGTGTAAGAATAGCACTTGAGGTTTTCATATTGACTGTGAGTTATACAAAGCTGTGGGGATTCTCTCAGCCTGGGAGAGCTGTGTTATTAGTGTCTTCAAGAGGACTCAATAGCCATTATTTGGGACTCCAAAATATAGAAGAAGAGAAGAGCTTTACCTTCTTCCAGTGCCACTAAAGGAGGCTTCTGAAGGACATTTGGACAGGAGGTCAGGATGGCCTGTTTTTTTTAAATCTTAGCTAACCCATCTTTCTTATTTGGTGAACAGAACTGTGTTTGGAGTGAAGACATTTTTAAAAATCACATTTTTATCACTAACAGTGCCCAGATGGTCTAGAAAAAAAATGATTAAAAGAATATACAATCTCTGGAGTATCTAGGATTTGGTTTGTGTTTCTGGTGTGATTTTATTAGTAGTACATAATATATTAATTATTACTATTGTTGGTCATTAGTAGTTGCACACAAATCATTCATTGATTTCTTGTAGTCCTGTGTGTGTGTGTGTGTGTGTGTGTGTGTGTGTGTGTGTGTGTGTGTGTAGGGAGGGAAGGGACCCTTGTAACAAATATACATAGTCAAGTGAAATAAATTCTCTTGTTGGCCATATCCAAAAAGTTAGTCTCAGGCTGTACCCTGGGTCCATCACCTCTAAGGGGAGGTAGGGAGCTTTTTTCTACAGTGAGTCCCCTAGAATCAAGGTTGGTTACTTTATTGATTGAGCTTATTAAATCTTTCAAAGTTGTCAGAAACATTGCCTCCTTCACATCCCTACCCTCTCATCAGAACACTGGGAATCAATCAGGAGGAACTAAGATAGGCTCTTACCTCTCACATATTTCCTAACTGTCTGACCCTGAACCAATCACTTCCCCTCATGTCCCAATGGTCCTTTTGAAGCATTTCTATAATCCAATAAAGTAGTCTTCCAGCTGTTCTCTGATCCTAAATTGTCCTTTCCCACCTCTATGTACTTGTCTAACCTCTTCCTTCCACCTGGAACTTCCTCCTTCCCCATCTCTAATTAAATTTATCATCTGCTAACTCTCCAAAAACATTTGTTGACCTCCAAGACTTCACTTTAAAAATTTCAGAGAAAATAAGCCCAAGAATTTCCTCCTTGAGGGTTTGGAGTAGACAATGCTGATTGACTGTCTAATGGAGCAGAGAAGAGAGCCCTATTGATATTATGGGATAAGATGAGATGAACAGAATAAAATGGAATCACATATTGGCATGGCAGAATTTTTATTTTTTAACGTTCTTTGTTGGGCTCTTATTGAAGTGTGTTCCCATTTACCATGCCTCTTCACTGAGCACATAGTAGGTGCTCAATAAATGCTTGTTGAGTAATATAAAGCCAGCCGAGAAGGACATTGGATCACAAGCCAAAGGACCTGCATTCTATCCCCAACTCTTCCTCTTCTTTGCATTTCGTTTTCCTACTTTGCAAGATGAGGAGGATTTGGAAACTAAGTCAAACAGGGTTAAGCAGACTTGCCCATGATCATATTGCTAGGGATCATCTGAAGTCTGATTTGAATTCAGTGAAGATGAGTCTTTCTGATTCCACTGCACCACCTAACTATCCTATTTTATGTTAGGGCATCAGACAAGAGGTGAGAAGAAGGAAATCTTCAGGCTTTGCTAGCAAGCAGTGGAGACACCTATTATAAATTCATTTGGACCATACTCAATCTCCTACAAATAAGGCATATTATAGAATTATAGATTTAAATATAGAAGGGACATTGTTGTTCAGTTGCTTCAGTCATGTGTCTCTGTGTCCCCATTGGGGTTTTCTTGGCAGAGATACTGGAGTGGCTTGCCATTTCCTTCTCTAGCTCATTTGACAGAAGAAGAAACTAAGGGAAACAAGGTTAAGTGACTTGCCCAGGGTCCCATAGCTAGTAAATATCTGAAACTGAATTTGGATTCAAGTGTTCCTGATTACAGGCCTGATGCTCTATCCACTTCACACCTAACTTGTCTCACAGTAAAGAATCATATTATCAATTCATCTAAACCAAATGCAAGCTCCTATAAAAAAAATAATTGAATCATAGATTAAAATAAAAAAAAGGAATATCCGAGGCCACCTAATCTAATGATCTCATTTTACAGATGAAAAAAACTAAATCCCAGAGAAGGGAAATAACTTTCTCAAGGTCAGAGAGAGAGGAAAAGGAAGATCTGATCCCCACTGCTCTGCCTACAGAAGAGCACTGTTTGCACTGCATTGCCCTGAGAAAACCTGAAACCATTTAAAATGATTATGAGGAAGTTTATGGTAGGGAAAGTCTAGAAACCTTGAGTCAAAGCCCTCTCTCACTCACTCAGCCCTTTGTCATTTAGGCAAGTCATTCTCCAACTTCCCAGTCCTCAGTTTCCCCTTCTGTAAAAATCAGTGGTTTGGGCTGGATGATCTCCAAGGCCTCTCCCTTCTTTTTTTTTCTGAAAATGAAAATCTGGACAGCAGATCATATAGTGGGTGGTTATTCCCACTACAAATGTATTTTTTGCTTTTGCTTCTCAAACTTAGAATCACAGATTGTTGTGTTGACGCTGGAAAGGACATTGCAGATTATCCAATGCAACCCCCTCATTTTACAATTAAAGAAACTGAGACCACAAAAGGTTCTACGTCAAAAGTTTTATATCCAACATAGAATTCTCTTACTTTATGGATTGGGTTAGTCAAGAGACCCAGAGACTGTTTATTTGAGAGGCAGCATGGTGGAGACTGCTACCTCAAAATCATTTAGGTGGCTGGGTCTGGAGTCAGGAAGACCTGAGTTCAAATCTGTCCTCTGACATTTACTAATTATATGACCCCTCACAAGTCACTTAGCCTCTGTCTTATCTCAATTTCCTCATCTGTGAAATAGGAATAATGATAATTCCTACTACCCAGAGTTGTTATGAGGATCTGATGAAATAATATTTGCAAAGTACTTTGTAAACCTTAAAGCATGATATAAATGCTGGCTGTTATTTTTTAAACTCTTACCTTCTGTATCAGAATTTATAACAAGCATCAACTCCAAGACAAAAGAAGAGTATGGGCTAGGAAACTGGGATTAAGTGACTTGTCCAGGGTCACACAGCTAGAATGTATTGGAGGACAGATTCAAACCTAGGACCCCTCAACTCCAGGCACTCTATCCTCTGAGCCACCTACTTGATCCTTGACTGATATTATTATTAATTGTACCCTGAACTAGATATTAAGCCAAGGTCTTCTGAAGCTCTCCTGGAGTCATCATCATTTCCTCCCTGATGAAGCTAAAACCAAAACCATTATCTGCAGAATGGAGGCTTTAAAACTACTGGCTAGGTATTCATTATTTGCTGTTCTGAGCACCCTAATGTAACAGAAAATGGAAACGGGATGTATTTGGAGTCAGAGGACTGAAGGGCCGATCCCAGCTCTGTCACTTACTATTATACCTCACTCAAATCACATCACTTTTCATCTGTAAAATGACAGAGTAGTATTAGATGACATCTTAGTTCCCTTCCCACCCTAAATCTGTGATATGATATAGAATTAAATGGATAATATATGCTATGATACTATTACTAAAATACTTAAATGACTCCATTGATGTCATCAAGTAGGATTTCTCTCTCACAAAGCAGACTGCAAACCCATCTATGCCAGTCCATTTGACTTGATGCTTGCCCATGTCTTCCAATAAATTCTGGGCAGAGGATCTTCCACTCTTCCTTCAATTTTTCCTATCAAGATATGAGGATACCAATGGAGCTATTCAGCTTTGCACCTGTCATCCCTAACACTTGTCAAGTAACCAACCTATATTTTCTTCCCATCATACAAACTCATGATAAGATATTTGATGGAAGGTATTTTCTTCCTTTTCTACAGTCTCATGATAAGGTATTTTAGCTCTCTGAAGGTAAAGCTGCCAAGAAGAAGAGGAAATGTCAAGAATTTTGAAGCACCACATTTTAGAAGGCATCTTAGCTCAGTTATTGAGTGTAAAACATTTTTTAACCCTAATGATCAAGTATTGCCATCGAATGATTCTCCAGAACCATTTGTTGATCTCCAAACCTTTGCTTTTCAAATTGCAGAGATGTTGAGCCCAAGAATGTCCTCCTAGAGTATTGCGAACAGTGCCTCCTGATTGGCCATCTAATGAAGCAAAGAGCCGAGCCCTGTTAGTATTACAGGAGATGTGCAGAATGAGATGGAATTACATACTTTGCAGGGAAGGACACTGGAGGAATAAAGTTCCTTTCCCACTCTTTTTTCAGACAGCTTCATTTAAATGCAAATGATAACTCCAGCCATGTCAAAATAGAAAGCTCTTTTTGGGGGCTGGGGAAAAGCAGGGAGGAGCAGAGAATGAGAATGAGAATGAATTAGAGTCATTTCATTTTCATAAGTTCCTTTTCATTAGCAGAGGAATAACTGATAATGGTAAAATCTTTTTATGGATATGACTAGCTCTCTTCTTCCTAGGGTCAGAGGGATAGCTCTTAGTGCCCTGTCCCAGAGTCCCTTGCAGCACTGTTGCTCCTTTCTGAGCTTCCCACTGCTCACAATCCTGTGACTTGCCCACACAGGGTGACTAGATCAGCTATTTGGGAATGGATTATCTCTCTTAAGCAGTGACTGTTTGGTCTCCTACAAGCAAACCCATCACCCCCAGAATTTCCTCTTTGAAGATGAAAAAAGGCCCAAGAGATGCCCACCTTCACCTCTTGTCACGAGTCTCATTCAACACCTGGCCACATTAAGGAAGAGGAATAAATAGCAATGGTTTCTCACAGTGCTAGAGAGATTTATGTTTGACATATTTTTCCACTAATGACAAAGCAGCATTTTTCTCCTTTCACTTGTCTCTATTGAAAGCAGCCAGGAAAGAACAACATGATGTCATGATTTAATAGAATATGAGCTCCATGGGGGGCAAGAATCATTTTTTGTTGTTTTGTCTTTGTAACCTCACTGCACATAGCAGATTGTTAATAAATCTGTTGACTAGGCAATAATCCATGAGTTGCCCAAAATTACAATATCATAGATTTAGAATTGGAAGGTGCCATAGAAGTCATCAAATGCAACCCACTCATTTTCCAGATGAAGAAACTGAGGCACAGAGCAGATCAGAAGATCCTTACAACTAGAAGAAACCCTAAAAGACATTACCAACCCTGGCATCTTTAAACCTTTTAAAATATATATTTTGATAACTCTATTTTAATAATTTTCTTTCTAATTCTAGGTATTTTATTTATGTACTATTCCAAGAAGGGGTTCAATGGCACCAGAGTGCTTGAGTGTGGTTGAGAACATACACCCACACATTAAAAAAATTGTTAAGAACTTCTGATGTAGGGGAAGCTAGGTGGATCACTGGATGGGTACATGGGGAATTTTTGGAACTTCGGCAAGGGGCTTTGTCTCAGAGGGGAGTTGACTCAATTGACTCTCCCTTGTTCTTGAATCATATACCCTTCTAAAATTATATCAAGAAGGTTATCAAATCTGACTGCTTTGTAAGGTTTACTAGAGGAATTTCAGATAAACTGAGTGATGGAAAGTGGGGAGAGGTTACCCTAGTACCCCTATTCAGTCCCTGGCCTGGACAGTGTGGTATTGCAAATCCAGGTTTCTCTGACCCATATTCCCATCTAAATAATCCCATAATTATTTTATATAACTATCTGACTAGCCTAAAAAACTACAAGGAGACAGGTGCAAGGAGATTGGGAGGGCAAGAGAGCTGGGCTCACTCTTCCAGTAGTCCACAGTCCCCTTTGGGGTTTGAGATGTCTTCTTCTTAGTTAAGAGGGTATATGGAGATGTCTGAATGAAGATTGATCTCTAGAAAGCTTGAATATAAACACAGGATACTCTCAGGTGGCTTTCAGTGAAAACCCTCAGCCCCAAACAGGTCCTCTCAGGTCAAGAACCCAGATCAGAAGCCCAGAATTCTCTGTTGATCTGTCTCAGATCAGTTTCCTTTCCCAGAATCCTTTTTTCTCTAACCTAAGTTCTCCATTCTTTAGCCCTGATGCCAAAATTCCAAAAACCGCATCCTTACAATAGAGCCAGACCTAGAGATTTGAGGCTAGGGTCAAATCTGGCCTCAGACATTTTCTAGATGTATAACCCTGGGCAGGTTAACTACCTAGCCCTTGTTTCTTTCTCCTTAGAACCGATACTTGATATCTATTTTGAGATGGAAGATAAAGATTAAAAGAAAATTTAAAAAAAAACCTCTGATCTAATCCAATTCTCTCATGTTATAGATTTAGACATGAAAGGAGACTTAATAATCATCTACTCCAACTCTTTCATTTTCAAATGAGGAAAACTGAGGCACAGATTGCCCAGAGTCACACAGTTATTAAGTATATAAGTAAGGATTTGGTCCTGGGTCTTGCTGTCTCCAGCTCAGTGCCCTAAACATTATACTATGATTCTCCTACCCCAGATAATAGAGTCAGGGTGAGCTGCCTGATTGTGTTTTTCTACTGTTGTCATTCATTCAATTGTGTCTGACTCTTCATGACCCTATGGACTATATATATAACATGCCAAACTGTCTATCTTCCGTTATCTACTTGTCTATCTTGGTTCATGTTCATGATACCATCTCTCCCTCTTTTGTTCCCATTTCATTTCACTTTCAATCTTTCCCAACATCAGGTTCTTTTCCAGCGAGTTCTGTTTTCTCATTATGTAGTCAAAGTATTTAAGCTTCAGCTTCAGTATTTGTCCTTTCAATGAAGAGTCTGAATGAATCTCTATAAATATTGACTTATTTGATGTCCTTGCTTTCCAAAGGACTCAGAAGTCTTCTCTAGCACCACAATTTTGAAAGCATTGATACAGCAAAACTCAACTTTCCTTACAGGCCAACCCTCAACCGTACATTGCTATTGGAAAAAATTATAGCTTTGACGATGTAAACCTTTGTTGACAAAATGATGTCTCTGCTTTTTAGTATGCTGTCCGAATTTGCCATAGCTTTCTTCCCAAGGAGCAAGTGTCTTTTAATTTCATGGCTGCACTTGCCATATTCAGTCATCTTTAAGCCCAAGAATATAAAATCTGACACTGCTTCCATTCCTTCTCCCTCTGCTTTTTCTGAGTAGCTAAATAAAGGCTTCTATATTGCACAAGTCTAAAGACAGTCTCTGTGTGTATTTTGTCTGGCCTTGAGAGCTGAAGCAGATGACAGTATACGCTGCCAGAGAAAGCTATGGACCCTGGAATCCTTATACACCTCCTCAGAGGAAAGAGGAGGAGTTTAGACAACTTACATTGCCTGGTAGAGAAGAGGTGATAGTGAATTCATCAGGATGCTCCAGGAACCAACAAACAATCCATTATGCAGTCTCTCTCTGAGGATCTGTGGTGAAGGCTGCCTCTGGTCAGTCCAATTCCCCTCCATATTACTTTAATCATTAGATTATAGAGACTATAGCCCATTATACCTCAGAACTCCCAAGCTCAAGAGATCCACTATTCCCCAATAACAAGAATTACAAAAATATACCACCAGTCCTGGCGTGTGTATTTATTTGGTTGTTGCCTTTCTTCCTCCCTCCCTTCCTCCTTCCCTTCCTTCCTTCCTTCCTTCCTTCCTTCCTTCCTTCCTTCCTTCCTTCCTTCCTTCCTTCCTTCCTTCCTTCCTTCCTTCCTTCCTTCCTTCCTTCCTTCCTTCCTTCCTTCCTTCCTTCCTCCCTTTCTTCCTTCCTTCCTTCCTTCCGTCCTTCCGTCCTTCCGTCCTTCCGTCCATCCTTCCTTCCTTCCTATCTTTCCTTCTTTCTTTCTTTCTTTCTTTCTTTCTTTCTTTCTTTCTTTCTTTCTTTCTTTCTTTCTTTCTTTCTTTCTTTCTTTCTTTCTTTCTTTCTTTCTTTCTTTCTTTCTTTCTTTCTTTCTTTCTTTCTTTCCCTCTCTCTTTCTTTCTCTCTCTCTCTTTCTTTCTTTTTCTTTCTCTTCTTTCTTTTTTTCCTTCCTTCCTTGCTTTCTCTTTCTTTCTTTCTTCATTTCTTTCTCTTTCTCTTTCTTCTTTCTTTTCTCTTCCCTTCTTTCTCTCCTTTCCTTCCTTCCTTCCTTTTTCTTTTTCTCTCTTTCTTTTTCTTTCTCTCTCTTCCCTTCTTTTTCTCCCTCCCTCACGTCCTTCCTTCCATCCTTCCTCCCTCCTTCCCTCTCTCTCTTTCTTTCTCTTTCTCTCATTCTTTCTCTCTTCTCTTCCTTGTCTCCCTTTTCTTTCTTTCTTTCTTTCTTTCTTTCTTTCTTTCTCTTTTTTCTTTCTTTTCTCTTCCCTTCTTTTTATTTCTTTCTTCCTTCCCTCCTTCCTTCTTTCCTTCCTTCCTTTATTTCTCTTTCTTTCTCTTTTTTCATTTCTTTCTTTCTCTTTCTCTCTTTCTTTCTCTTTCTTCTTTCTTTTCTCTTCCCTTCTTTTTCTCTTTTCCTTCCTTCCTTTCTCTTTTTCTCTCTTTCTTTTTTCTTTCTCTCTCTTCCCTTCTTTTTCTCCCTCCCTCACTTCCTTCCTTCCATCCTTCCTCCCTCCTTCCCTCTTTCTCTTTCTTTCTCTTTCTCTCATTCTTTCTCTCTTCTCTTCCTTGTCTCCCTTTTCTTTCTTTCTTTTTTTCTTTCTTTCTCTTTTTTCTTTCTTTTCTCTTCCCTTCTTTTTATTTCTTTCTTCCTTCCCTCCTTCCTTCTTTCCTTCCTTCCTTTATTTCTCTTTCTTTCTTTCTTTTTTCATTTCTTTCTTTCTCTTTCTCTCTTTCTTTCTCTTTCTTCTTTCTTTTCTCTTCCCTTCTTTTTCTCTTTTCCTTCCTTCCTTCCTTCCTTTCTCTTTTTCTCTCTTTCTTTTTTCTTTCTCTCTCTTCCCTTCTTTTTCTCCCTCCCTCACTTCCTTCCTTCCATCCTTCCTCCCTCCTTCCCTCTCTCTTTCTTTCTCTTTCTCTCATTCTTTCTCTCTTCTCTTCCTTTTCTCCCTTTTTCTTTTTCTTTCTCTCTTTCTCTTTTTTTCTTTCTTTTCTCTTCCCTTCTTTTTATTTCTTTCTTCCTTCCTTCCTTCCCTCCTTCCTTCTTTCCTTCCTTCCTTTCTTTCTCTTTCTTTCTTTCTTTCTTTCTTTCTTTCTGTCTGTCTTTCTTCATTTCTTTCTCTTTCTTTGTCTCTTTCTTTCTCTTTCTTCTTTCTTTTCTCTTACCTTTTTTCTCTTTTCCTTCTTTCTTTCCTTTCTCTTTTCTCTCTTTCTTTTTTCTTTCTCTCTCTTCCCTTTTCCTCCCTCCCTCACTTCCTTCCTTCCATCCTTCCTCCCTCCTTCCCTGTCTCTTTCTTTCTCTTTCTCTCATTCTTTCTCTCTTCTCTTCCTTTTCTCCCTTTTTCTTTCTTCCTTGAATTATTTGTATCCATTCTTCCTAGACAATAAATCTCTTTCTACACATATTTGCAGCTTCAAAAACATATGATTCTATGGAAGACGATAGTAAGAATGCCATTCTAAGTTGGCCCTTCTCTCACCCAGTTTGCCTTTCCCTAAGGAAAAGTGCATGAGTAGGTGGTGAAATGTGGCCTTGTCCACATCCAGGCACAGGAATCACGTCTTGACAGGCTTTTAGAGAAGCCTGAAACCATTCAAGGACATTCTTCAAACCAAGACAAAGCTAGTGCTTGTGACAGAGGCAGCCCAGGGCCCTGTCTGGCTTTTATTTTATCATGGGAGATGTATTGTCACATCAAGGTGCTTGGTGCAAAGGCATGAGTCAGTCATCAGGTGGGAAAGAAAAATCCAAGGGCTCCTCTGGCCCATCCCCCCACCTGAAGGCAAGACCACTTTATAAATAGACTAATTGTTTTTTTAGAGAGGGCCATGCAAGGAAATTCTACAACTCCCTTCTGATTCTCCAGGCTTTCATAGCCCTTTTCTGCCATGAAATGCTGTCTCCTCTTTAACCAAATTGATCTTGCTTCATTTCCTCTAGTGAAAAATGAAAACATTCAGGCCCTCTCCATGAGCAGGTAGCTTTATGGTCCTCATTGGAGAATCACAGCATTTGACATTCGGGGATGTTCCACCAAGTTTGATGTGTGGATGGAGCACAGGTCTTGCAGTCAGAAAAATCAAGTTCAGTTCTCATCTCTGAAATGTACAGTATTTTTAATCTGTAAAATGAAGAGGTTGAATTTGATGCCCTTTCATTTCCCTTCCAATTCCAAATCTATAATCCTGTGATCTAGTCCCTTCCAAACACAAAAGGAATGCTTTCCTGAAAGGAATGCTGGTTAGCACAGTGGCTAGCACATAGCCAGCACTAGATACATATTTATTGACTTAATATGACTAGAACAGACTCAGCTGAGCACTAAAGGAGATATTAAGGAGTTACAACGCAAGTATAAGGTGTGAGGAAATTCCTCAAATAACCTAAGAAGATGTAGGGCTTTGGCTATTGGACAGAGTAGATTGATGCCACACAGAAAACATCAAGGGATTGGCTGAGAGCATCAGTCATACCCTGTGGGCTATAGAAAAAGAGAAGCAGTAATAAGGAAGACAAGACTCCAACAGCTGTGGTATGAAATGTCTGCAAATGAAAGGAAGACATTTCTCTTTCTCCTCTGAGTTGTTGTTCAGTCATGTCTGAGTCTTTGTCACCTTATTTGGGCTTTTCTTTTTTTTTAAATTTAATTTTATTGATTAAGAAAATTTTCCCATGGTTACGCAATTCATGTTCTTTCCCTCCCTACAACCCCTTCCTATAGCCAATGTGCAATTCCATTGGGTTTTACATGTGTCATTGGTCAAGACCTATTTCTATATTATTGATATTTGCACTAGAGTGATCATTTGGAGTCTATATCCCCAGTCATATCCCCATGATCAAGCAGTTGTTTTTCTTCCGTGTTTCTGCTCCCACAGTTCTTCCTCTGAATGTGGATAGCATCTTTCTCACAAGTCCCTCAGAATTGTCCTGGATCATTGCATTGCTACTAGTAGAGAAGTCCATTACATTCGATTGTGCCACAATGTATCCGTCTCTGTGTACAATGTTCTCCTGGTTCAGCTCCTTTCACTCTGCATCACTTCCTGGAGGTCGTTCCAGTTCACACGGAATTCCTCCAGTTCATTAATCCTTTGAGCACAATAGTATTCTATCACCAACAGATACCACAATTTGTTCAGAGATTCCCCAATCAAAGGGCATCCCCTCATATTCCATTTTTTTGCCACCACAAAGAACATGACTATAAATATTTTTGTACAAGTCTTTTTCCTTATGACCTATTTGGGGTATAAACCCAACAGTGATATGGCTGGATCAAAGGGCAGAAAGTCTTTTAAAGCCCTTTGGGCATGGTTCCATTTGGGCATTTCTTGAAGTAGTTTGCCATTTCTTTCTCCAGCCCATTTTACAAATGAGGAAACTGAGGTAAACAGGGTAAAGTGGCTTGCCCAGAGTCACACAACTACTTTGCCATTTCTTTCTCCAGCTCATTTTACAAATGAAGAAACTGATTTGGAGCCAGAAGACTAAGTTCTGAGTCGGCCTCTTCCAAGAGACAAAGACAGGAGTCAATACAAAAATTCATGAGTTTTAGTGGTGACCTCACAGAAAATGATTTCAAGCAAGTGGTGGGGTCCTTTATTTAAGTAATCAATAAAGATATTAACCATCATAAATCTTTGGGACTCTCCAATGGAGATCTCCTTCCAAAATGATGTTCCTCCATCAAGGTCTCAAGCTCATCATGTACAAAATAGAACTCATCTATGCCAACCCTGAACATCACCTATTTCTCTATTTCTGCTGAAGATACCACCATCCATCTAGTCCCCCAGGTTCACCTCCTGAGTTATCTCTGACTCTTCTCTCTTCCCCACTTCCCTGCCAACACATTTATTCATTCACTTTTTTTTTTCGACCTAAACAATGTCTCCCAAATGTAGCCACTTCTCTTCACCAACATGGCCACCACCTGTTTTGGAGAGTGTTATCACTTGGAATGATGATCCATTGAATAGAGTGCTAGGCCTAAAGTCAGGAAGACCTGAGTTCAAATATGACTTCCAACTGTGTGACCCTTGGCAAATCACTTTACCTCTGTTTTGCCTAGAAGACAGATAGGTGGTTCAATGGATAGAGGTCTGAACCTGAAGTCACGAAGACTTGATTTCAAATCTGGCCTCAAACACTGGTATTCCCTCAGATGCTTACTAATTTGACCCTGGGCAAGCCATTTAACCTCTTTTTGCCTTAATCCACTGGAGAAGTAAATGGCAAACCCTGGTAATAGCTTTGCCAAGAAAACCCCTTGGACAGTTCTTTTGTGCTATGGTCCACAGAGTCGCTAAGAGTTGTATATGACTGAATGGCTAAACAATGAGTTTAGATTTCTACAAGCGGTCCCTTTTCAGCTCTAAATTAGGATGCTAGGACTCTCCGATAATAACAGCAGCTCATGTTTGTATAATGCTTTGTGGTTTATTAAGTATTTCCCTCCCAGTGGCCCTGTGAGATGGGTCTGAGAAAAAAGTCATATCTCTTCACTCTGGGCTTGTGTTGCTATTGCAGAAACCATGCTGGGCAGAGAGAATACATTCTTCATTGCATGCTACAGATTCTATAGTTCAGCCTTAAAGGGCCAAACAACTTGCTCCCTATCTGAAAGTACTCAACAAGACTTTCAAGTCTGTAAGCATTTGTGAAGCACCTACTGTATGCTAAGAAATTGGCCATGCAAAGAAAGGCAAAAACAGTTACTTCCCTCAAAGACTTTACAGTTTCATGGAGACTGTTGTGCAAACAGAGATTTGCTACATCTGAACTACATTTACCCAACGTCCTTTTAAGTTATGTCCTCATTCTACGTACAGAGGCTTGGAAGATAAATTTGGCTGAGACCCACATTGCAGGGTTCTTTTTGAGTTTGTTTTTTTGGTAAAGCACGGCAGGTGTGAGTCTCTCTGGCTCTGTACTCTGCTCACTTGGCTGAATTAACCTGTTTCTTACTCACTTTATTATTATGAAATCCTATATAATAAATACTTTGAGTATTTATTCATTTTTAATATCATACTGTTCATAAATGAATCCTCAACCTCTGACTTTAAAAAAAATATTTTTCATACATTCTTCACTTTAATTCAACAATCATCTCTTAAGATTCTTACTATGTGTCAGAAATAGCATGGAGCCTACGTTGGACTCAGAAAGACTTAGATTCAGATCCTATCTCTGCTGTCTACTACCCATGTAACCCTGAGCCAATTGGCTGACCAAGCAGGCAGCCTTGCTGTAATTTGTGTAGATGCTGACTTGCATTGATAGAGGGAATTTCTTCTTTGAGAGTTCCCTATCTACCAAATCAGAGGTCTTGTCCCATCCCTTATGTTGATCCAAAGGCAGAAATGAATTAATTTCTGCCCCTGAGGAGCTTACATTCTACTGGGGAATGCAATATATACATGTGCACAGAAATGCAGAGCATCTACAAAGAATTTCCTAAGGGAAAGAGTACTTACTGAAAGACTTCGTCACTCCTTACATTTTCTCTCTTCATGTCCTCACTCAGTTCCACACTAAACGCTAACATACAGCTCTATATAAATGATTCCCAGATCTCATCTTTATGAGATCCCCTGAAAGCTCCCAACCAATATTTCCAGGTGACTGGTTCATTATGGCCCCTGGTCTTCCCTTCCTCCTTGCTACATCTTCTGTCATGCCTACAATTCCCCCTAACTCTCGTCAGAGTCAATGTCAGCAGCACTTTGGGTAGCATGATACCAGGTCAAAACTGAAGCTGTTCATCAGGGAATGCTGGGTGAAAAAACAAACAAACAAACACGTTAGGTCTCCCATCTCTGCTTAGGAATCTCCGTACTTTGGAACCACATTTCGATTGCTTTCTCATCCTTAAATTTCCCTCAATTCCTGTGGTCTCCTCACTTTGGATCATGCCTCCACCCTTGTATCTCCTTTCTTCCAGATTCCTCCTGGAACCTCAATTTTGAGGAAAGGCTCTGGAGGGCCATTCTTCTTTCCTCTCCATGCTCTGCTTTTGACTCATGACTTAAATCCCTTTGCCATTCCCCAGGTCTCCAGTTCCCCTTTTTGTTATCATTGAGCTTCCCCATTAGAATATAAGCTCTTAAAGAGAAGATACAGCTTTCTTTCTGTATTTATTTTATGTCCTGTGTTTAGCACATTCCTGACACATAGTACATGTTTAGTAAATGCCCTTTGGTCGATTCACTGACTCACTCCATCCTCTTTCTGACCATCATTATAGTCCTAGACAAAGCCATTTAGCCCATTTCCAATGTTCCTAAATGTTACCTTTGTCAATCTCTCTCCCTCATTTCTCTTATGTATACAACCTTAGTAATTCCACTGAAGGAACTAGAGAAGTCAAGACTTAGAGGAGAAATTCGAAGGACTATCACATGGAGGGGAAATTACATTATTTTCTCTGTGCCCCAGAAAGCAGGACAAAGAGCAATGAGGAAAAGTTGAAATGCTACTGATTCAGGCTTCATGTAAGTGAAAATTCTCTAACCATTGGAGCTACCCAGAAGCAGAATGGGCTGCCAACCAACTTCCACCCACTGAACAGGAAAACCACCCTAGCTAAAACTGCACGACGCCCTGAAGGAAAAATGTGAGGCAGCATGAGCTAGGCAAGATAAACCCATACTACTACCTCAGCCACCTCCTCTCAGATTCTGACAGAGATGGCCCAAACCCTGAGCCCAAGAGCCCCAGGAGTAGAAATTTCCCACCACCCCCCAGCCCAGTTTCTAGTCTTCTTCCTGAAGCCATCATCCAGAATCAATTCTCATGGAATTCTTAACTGTCAGCTTTCCCCCTTCCAGGGCTACTGTAGCCCTTTCATCCGCAGAAGTCAGAGCTATGTGCATATCGGCTCTCTGTATATATGTGTGTGTGTGTGTGTGTGTGTGTGTGTGTAGCTATATTTAGAGCTTTATATATGCATATATACATATATGTGTGCATGTATGTCTGTACATGTTGAATACACACACATATATACTCATATATAAACACACAGTCACTGTATGTATATACATGTGTGCTTTTGACCTGGTAAGAGGTTTTGAGGAATAATTTTTCATTTTGTTTTCCTTTAGCAAAATAAATCTGGCATTATTGGTAAGCATCCCCTACTCTGTTAGTGATGCTATCCATTTAAACAGCATCTGCACTGACAAGCTAGCTTTATGTCCTCTCTCGGTGAATGTGTATGTCACAGAAACTGCTCCAAGTTGAATTCCAATGGAGCACTGGATGGTGGGGCTCTCCTGCCTCCTTCTTAATGTCCTGTCCACAGTATCCCTTTACAACTTGGACTTATGACAATAGATGCGAAGAACTTGACAGGTTGCCCATCTCCCCAGGTCTGTCTATCCCACAAGGCACTGGCATCTTTGTTTCTTCCTCTCGTATATTGTTACACTGTTTGCCTTTAATTAGAACATTAAATACTAGAGTTCCCCTTTATGAAGCCAGCAGGGTTTTCTTTGCTGTGAAAATGAGTGACTCGATTACCCTCCTCCTAATGGAGAAAGTGTAATTAACATTGTCTTGAGGCTAATTTCCATTTATGTTGCCATTCTTCATCAGCTGAACATCATTCTCAGGAAAAAGTCAATGTGTCACTTTTATTGGCCCAGTCTGCACTCTAACACCACGAAAATTAATTCAAGCTACATTAACGTACTTAACTTCAAATACAATGAAATTACCTGATGACAGAAGTTATCTCACTCTGTCTTTTATGAAGTCATGTCATCTGCTGGGCAGCTTGAAAAATGGAATTGCTGTTAGACGCCCGTGCTATTACCGATTTCTAAGCTACAGGAGAGACAAGCCATTGGACAGAAGGATAGTCTGGGTACTTAGAAGGAATGCCAGTATTTACCAGTGGAGCACAAAAGCAGCGATCCCTTTGGGAGCTGCCTGGAATATAGTTGGATGGACTGCCTTTCGAGGATCAGCTCTGATTGAGTGTTTGCCCTTTTCTCCAGAATAGATTCTTGGTTCATACTACAAATGATAAAATCAATGAATCAGAGAAGTCAGAGACAGGAATATGCTCTGATGCTCTGAGATTTTTTTTTTGGCCACTTCTTCACTTGTATGCATCAATGTATCTGATTAGATCATGCCAACTCCATGAGAGTAGATGGAAAACTATGGCTTTTCAAAATGGCTCTCATTGCCACAGTCTAAGAAAATCAGAGAATCAAACAAATCTAACATGCATATGAAGTGGAATCCCATCAGCATCATCTCTGATAGATGGTCCAGCCTTGACTAGAAAAGCTTCAAATGAGAAGAATCCAACACATCCCAAGTCATCCTATTCTTCTTTGGATAACTCTTATTATTAGGGAAATATTTTCCTATAACAAAGATCACAATCTGCCTCACTGTAACTTCTAAGTATCATGGAGTAGTGGATAGAGTGGTGGATTTGGAATCATAAAGATCTGGGTTCTAATTCTTCCTCAGACACTTACTAGCTGTTTAACCCTAGATAAATCACTTACCCATTCTCAACCTTGGCAAAATGGGGAAAATAATACCTTCTACCTCAATGGTTTATAGTGAGGTAATTTATGAAGTGCTTTGTAAACCTCAAGGTGCCATGTAAGGGCTATTTATTATTTCTGTTGTTATCCCCGCCATTACCAATACTAAATGGCTTTCATAGGAGTAACTTTACCCTCTTGGGCCAACCAGAGGAAATCTCATCCTCCTTCACTTGTCATTCCTTCATATAATTGATGATGGCTATCCTCAGATCTTCCTTTTCCTTCAGCTGATCTTTATGGGTCATGAAGTTGAAGTTCCTCACCTTCTTAGTCCCCTAGTTAATCTCCAATGCCACCTAACCCCATAGTGTTTTCGGGTCAATCATAATCCTGAAAGAGTACAAGTCTCCCTTCCTTTTTCCACAATTTAAATTATATTTTAATGAATTTGGGGATAATACCAATATCTCTTATATAAATTTAATTGAGCAGGTATTTATTTCATACCACCTCAAAGCAAAGAAGGTCTGGAATTTTCTTTTTCTTTTCTTTTTAAAGCCCTTACTTTCTGTCTTAGAACAAATACTAAGGTTCGACTCCAAGACAGAAGAGCATTAAGGACTAGATAATTGGGGTTAAATGACAAGCCCAGAGTCACACAGCGAGAAAATACAAGAGGCCCTGTGTATTGGATCCAAGGCAGAAGAGTGGTAAGGGCTAGGCAATGGGGGTTAAGTGACTTGCCCAGGGTCACAGCTGGGAAGTATCTGAGGCCAGATTTGACCCCAGGACCTCCATCTGTAGTCCTGGCTCTCTCTCCACTGATTCCTCTAGAGTCCCTCTTATGAAGGGCTTTAAAAGCCAGAATATTTTGTATTTGATTCTGGGGCAATAGGGAGTCATTGAAATTGATTCAACAGTGGGATTTCAATTCCATCTCACTTCAATAAGTGCTTCTAACTTCCCTGGAGTTAAGAGGACCCAAGTTCCAATCTGACCTCAGAATGTGTGACCCTAGGCAAGTCACTTAACTCCAATTGCCTAGCCCTTACCACTCTTCTGCCTTAGAACCAATTCTAAGAAAGAAGGTAAGGGTTTTTAAAAAGAAAAAAAAAAACTGGGGACAGCTGGGTAGCTCAGTGGATTGAAAGCCAGACCTACAGATGGGAGGTCCTACGTTCAAATCTGGCCTCAGATACTTCCAGGCTGTGTGACCCTGAGCAAGTCACAACTCCCATTGCCTACCCCTTACCACTCTTCTGCCTTGGAACCAATACACAGAATCTATTCCAAGACAGAAGGTAAGAATATATACAAATAAATAAATAAACAACTACATAAATGAATGAATGAATGAATAAGCAAACAAATAAATGAATGAATGAATAGAAAAAACCCAGACCTTCTTTGCTTTGAGGTTTCCCAGAAAGTATGGATTTAAATAACTGACTCTGTTATTGTAGCAAATCACTTAATCTCTGTCCCAGGCAATGACCAAGGACTGATTTTTAACTTTCTGAAAATGCATTGGCCTGCTTTGATAAAAGAAGTTTCTTCACTTGAGTTCCCCTTTCTAATGAAACCATTGATCTAAGTCCTCATCTTAGCTCCAAGTTCTAGATGCTAGGAATACAGAAAAACTAGACCTTCCCAGCCCTCAAGAAACTTACATTTCACCAAGATAAACAACTTAAAGACTGATGAATAAATACAAAGTAGCTTCCCTGGGAGTTTAGGATGTGAGCAACAGGACAGATTTTTTTGTAGAAGATAGTACTTGAGTAGAGCCTTGAATGAAGCTCAGATTTCCCACTATCAGAGGGAAAAGAACACTCTAGATCTGTACAAAGGTATGAAAGAAGGACCTTTAATAACATTATATGGACACCTTGAGGGGGACACTTTGGCTGAGATATAGACCATGGAAAAGGGAATCACGTGAAATCAGTCAGGAAAGATAGGTTGGAACCAGATCGTGAAATGCTCTAAAACAATAAATCCATAATTTTATAATTTATCCCAGAGGCGATAGGGAGTCCTTGATGTTTCTTGAGCCAATGTCAGGCCATGCTTAAAGAATGTCAATTTGGCAGCTGTGGGGAGGATGGCTTAGAAAAGGGAGAGATTAAATAAAGAATAGAGACAAGTCCTGCTGTTAGGTTAAGGAGTATTAAAAATTGAGCTGGTATCTGCTGGCTGGACGATTATTCTATATCTCCAAGCCAGTAGTGATGTGTTACTTTTACCCTGCTGGACAATTCAGATCACTGTGCTGAAGGAGACCCATGTGGTAAATTTCTTTGAAGAATTAATCCTCTTACAAAGCACTGTTCTTCCAGCCCCTCCTAGAATCAAAGCCCACAAGGTGAATCATCCAAAGTGGGAGAGGTGGCCTTATTCTGCCCACAACAGTAACTCCTCCAGTTCAGTTGAATTCATTTTCACAAATATTCCACAAGTACAGTGTCAACAGATTTCAGTGTTTGTCTATAGCATCAGCTGAATTTTTAGATATTGGTCTTGGTCTTCTTAGTGAGTAAAGGAAGTAGGCATCCTTTTTTTTTTAACCCTTACCTTCCATTTTAGAATATTGGTTCCAGGGGGCAGTTGGGTAGCTCAGTGGATTGAGAGTCAGGCCTAGAGATGGGAGGTCTTGGGTTCAAATCTGACCTCTGACACTTCCCAGATTTGTGACCCTGGGCAAGTCACTTAACCCCCATTGCCTAGCCTTTACCACTCTTCTGCCTTGGAGCTAATACTCAGTATTAACTCCAAGACAGAAGGTAAGGGTTAAAAAAATAATAATATTGGTTCCAAGGTAGAAGAGCAATAAGGGATAGGCTATGGAAGTTAAATAACTTGCCCAAAGTTACGCAACTAGGAAGTGTCCAAAACCAAATTTGAACCCAGGATCTCTCATTTCCAGGCCTGACTCTATCTATTGAATCAACTAGCTTCCCCCTTAATATCAGTTCTAAGACAAAAGAGTGGCAAAAAGCTAAGCAATGGGGGTTAAGTGATTTGCCCAGAATCACAAGGGTAAGGAAGTGTACTACAAGGTCATTTTAGAACCCAGCACCTCCCATCTCTGGTTCTGGCTCTCAGTTCAGAGTCACCCAGCTGTCCCTGGAAGTAGTCATCTTATTCACACCTGATAATTTCCTTGGACCTGTTCCTTTCTCAAGGGGAAGTTGCTATGAGGAAACATATCTCAGCCTTAGAGTATTTAAGATATTTATCAATAATTTGGATTACAGAATACATGGCACCTTTATTGGATTTGCAAATTACACAAAGCTAGGAAGAATGGCAAATACAATGATGGTTACGCATCCCAAAATACCTTGACAATATAGAGCATTGGGCTAAATATACAGAGTAAAAACAAATCAGGACAAATATGAAGTCTTCCTCTTGGGCTCCAAAAACTAATTTCATAAGTATTATATTGAGAAGACAAGGACAGACAGAGATATTTGAAAAAAAAAGACTTGGGAGTTTAGTGGACTGAAGGTCAATATCAGTGATTTGGGTTGCCAATCTTAGCCTCCAGTAAGGAAGACAGTTCCTAGGAGCAACAGGATGATGTTCTTGTCCTAGTCAGGACCTATCTGGACTATTATGTTCACTTCTTGGCTCATTTTAAGAAGGATATTGGTAAAATTAGTCGTTTCTATTACTGTAGAAGGCAACAATACCTTCCTCCAATCTCCTAGACTCACAACCTCAGAATCATCCTCCATTCTTCATTATCTCCATCTCCCCAACCCTGCCATATTCAAGCTGTTGCCAAGACCCATCAATTTCACCTTGACAGGATCTCTTCATTGATCCTCTTCCTTTCCTTTGATGCTACCCTCATCACCTCCTACCTGAATTATTGCAAAAGCCTACTAGTAGGTCTTCCTGCCTCAAGTCTTTCCCCCATTAAGCCATCCTCCATTAAGCCACCAAAGTGATTTTCCTAAAGCATGAAGTGGAGGGAGGGGGAACCAATATCATTTTCCCTTGACCTATATGTCCCACTGCCCCAGCTCCAGTTGAATAAACTTCAGTGGCTCTACATTACCTCCAAGAGCAAATATGAATTGTTCCATTTGACATTCAAAGACCTTCATCACCTAACCCTCTCCTACCTTTTTTAGGCTTCTTACACCATATTCCCCAACATGTAGTCTTTAATCCAGTGACACTGGATTTTTAGCTGTTTTATGAACAAGATACTCCATCTTGGTTCTGGACATTTTCTCTAGTTATCACCCATGTCTGAAATGGTCTTCTTCCTCCACTCTTGACTATTGACCTCTCTGACTTCCTTTAAGTAAGTCCCAACTAAAATCCTACTTTCTGCAGGAAGTTTTCCCCAACTCCTCTTAATTCTAGAGCTATTCCTCTTTTAATTACTTCTTATTTATATTGTTTTAGCTTACTTTGTATATATTTGTTCATAAGCTGTTTCCCTCATTCGACTGTAAACTCCCTGAGGTCAGGAATTATCTTTGGACTCTTTTTGTATCCCCAGCACTTAGCAGAGTGCCTGGTATATAACAGGATCTTAACTATTTATTTAATTGAATCGAAGGGCAACTAGAAGATGGAAGGACCTCCTCTACACTGTATGTGGATTTTAAAGAACCTGAAAATATGCTTGAAAAATGTAAGATTTAGAAGGGATAGGATAACTGTCCTTAAGTATTTGAAAGATTGTCATGTGGATGAGAAATTCACCTTGTTTTGATAGGCTCCATAAGGCAAAATTAGGTAGGAACAATTGGTTGTAATTACAATGTAAGGAAAAACCTCCCTAACTATTGTTGTCATACCCTAACCATTAGGGTGGTGTGAAAGGGTAATGGGATTCCTTCAGATTACAGGAATTACAATTTGCTGGAGTTGTTCCAGTAAAGGTTCAATGGTCTACTTGTTGAATCTTTTGTATTGAAGATCATTTCATCATAGGAAGGAAGGAAGAAAATTATTTTTCAGTTGTATCTGACTCTTCCTGACCCCATTTCGAGTCTTCTTGGCAAATATACTAGAATGATTTGCCATCTCCTTTTCCAACTCAATTTACATATGAGGAAACTGAGGCAGGCAAAGACAAATGACTTGCCCAGGGTCACAGAACAAGCCTGAGTGCCTAAAGCCAGATTTGAACATAGGAAGATTAGTCTTCCTAACTCCAGGAATGGTCCTCTATTCCCTGTGCCACCAAGCTGCCCCTATCATCATCATCACAGGGTTTAATCAGTTCCCATCACTTTATAAATGAGGAAGCCAAAGCAAAGGAGGTGACCTTACCAAGGTCCAGCCAGGGACAGGATTTGGATTTGAACCCAGGTCCCCCAACTTCAATTCCAATATTCTTCACACTTCACTGTGCTCTTTCCAGAGATACATTTTATAGTATGAGTTGGGCAAGATGACCCCTTCCTTTTTAGAAAGTCCTTCATACAACAAGACTTTGGTAAGCCCTCACTATGTGCCAGGCATTGTACTCACGGAGGAATCAAAGATGGAGAAAAAACATAGCCTCTGCCCTCAAGAAGTTTCTATTCCAGAGGAGAAGATAAACATGAAAACAACCAAGTACATAGATGATTCCTACAAGTAGATTGGAGATAACCTCAGAGGGGAAGGCCACTTTTAACTGTAATTCAGTAATTCTGTGATGCTTCTCAAAGATAGCTTGGCCAGTGAGTTCTTCAATGTTAACATTCTTTTGATTTGGGGCCAAGATCTGTGACCCCAACACCTCTTTCTGTTAAGCCTTTCTCCTCATTTCTAAAGGATGCCCTCACTTTAGAAATTTCCTTTTTAAAAATATCTCCTTGGGTTTTGGTAACCAGCAGCTGTGTGGATTTCAAGAGCCCTGAGAAGTTACCTTTCATCTGTACAGAGGGGTCATTATTTGGTCCAGCTGATGATTGGCTAACAATGGACAGAGTATATACTCTGGATCTCCCTTCTTGTACAGTGAACTGTGGGGGTCACTAGAAGTTAATCACTATGGTAGAGATTTGTCAAGGAATTAATCTTGAAAAGGACATGGAAGCCTAGGAATCCTGAGAAAAATTTTCTTCCATCAGACTGGGTTGCTGAGTTGTATTGAGCAATTTTAGGATCTCTTACATTGATTAATCGCACAATTTCAGAATCAAATGGGATCTCCTTTGACGAGTTCAACTGAAACATGAAAAATTATTCTCCCTATTTTATATCCACTGAATAGTCATTCAACTTTTGATTAAAGACCTCCAGTAAGAAGGTTTTTTCTTCTGAAACCACTGCCTACTAAAACAGACCTTCTATTTCTGAAAGACTCTGTGGATTTTCATTTTTTCTTTTGCTTTTTTAAAATTTAAAGGTTTAATTTTAGGGGCAGCTGGGTAGCTCAGTGAATTGAGAGCCAGGCCTAGAGACAGGAAGGTTTATAAGGGTTTATAAGAAAGAAAGAAAGAAAGAAAGAAAGAAAGAAAGAAAGAAAGAAAGAAAGAAAGAAAGAAAGAAAGAAAGAAAGAAAGAAAGAAAGAAAGAAAGAAAGAAAGAAAGAAAGAAAGAGAAAAATCCTTACGTGTGACCCAATACTGTGTATTGGCTCCAAGGTAGAAGAGTGGTAAGGGCTAAGCAATGAGGGTTAAGTGACTTGCCAAGGGTCATACATGTGGGAAGTGTCAGAGGCTAGATTTGAACCTAGGACTTCCCATCTCTAGGCCTGGCTCTCAATACACTGAGCCACCTAGCTGCCCCCAAGGAAAGGGTTTTTAAAATAATAAATTAATAAACAAATAAATAGATAGATAAATAAATAAATACATGAATGAATGAATAAATGAATAAATAAATAGATGAATAAATGAATGAATGAATGAATGAATAAATAAATAAATAAAGAAATGAATGGACAAATAAATAAATAAATAAATAAATGTTTTATTTTTCCAGATTACCCTCAATAACAATTTTAATACCTATTTTCTGACCTTAAAAGATACAAATTGTCTCTCTCTTTTTCTTCTCTCCCACCTCCCATAGAAGGTAAGCAGTTTGATCTGGGTTATACATGTATTATCATGCAAGACATACTTCCATAATGGTCATTGTTGTAAAACGCTATTTTATAAGACCCAACCCTGAAATGAACACATAAATAAACTAAAAAGAAAAATAGTGTGCTTTGATCTGCATCTGACGCCAACAGGTTTTTTCTCTGGAGGTGGAGAGCATTGTCAGTCATAAGTCCTTCAGAATTGTTCTACATCATTGTATTACAAGAATAGCTAAGTCTTTCACAGTTGATTGTTCCACAATAATGCTTTTAACTGTATATAGTGTTCTCCTAGTTCTGCTTATTTCACTCTGCATCAGTTTATATAAGTATTTTCAGCTATTTTTGAAATCATCCTATTCATCATTTCTTATAGTACAATAGCATTCCATCACCATCATATACCACAACTTGTTCAGTTATTCCCCAATTGATGGACATTCCCACAATCTCTAATTCTTTGCTACTTCAAAGATATAAATATTTTTGCACAAATAGGTCCTTTCTTCCCTTTTTGATCTCTCCAAGATAAAGACTTAGTAGTAATATTAAAGCTTTCAAAGAGTATGTACAATTAATTACCCTTTGGGCGTAGTTCCAAATTGCCCTCCAGAATAGTTGCATCAGTTCACAATCCACCAACAATGTATTAGTGTCTCAATTTTGCCACATTCCTTCCAACATTTATCAATTTTCTCTACTGTTGCATTGGCCAATTCTATAGGTATGAGGTGGTCTAAGCCCAAATTTCCCTATCTGTCACTTCAATCCATTACTCCTAGTTTGCCAAATAGAGTAAGTCTAACCTCTCTGCCACGCGATAGCCTTTAAAATGTTCATACCATTTTTTTGTTTTCCAGGCCATGCTGCCTTAGGTTCCTTCAAACACTCCTCAGATTGCCTGGGCTAAAGGGTCTTCCCTTCTCCTAAACTCTCTAATTTAGGGGTTCTGAACTACTTTGTGTTGTGGGCTTCTTTGTCAATCAGGAACATCCTATGAATCAACTCTCATAATAATGTTTTAAGATGTATAAATCTGGCTGACTAAATTATATATTAACTTAGTAAATCACACTCATGGAGGCTCATGAGCTATAGAATTAGACAAAGAAAATCCTCAATCCTTAGGGACACTCTCTAGATCCTGAGGAGAGATAGAGTAGCCAGACTCTGGAGAGGCAACTCATTATTGAAAGGGAGAATTAGGATGTTTGCACAGAGTATGTGTTATACTAACCCATTTTTGTGTTAATAAGAGAGAAATCTATGATCAGCCATTCAATCAATTGATTCATTCAATCAGTAATCAACTTTCCAAAGCCAAAAATTGAAACAATTCTGCCCTGATGGAGCTAATAGTCATATTATAGTAGTCTAGAAACAAAGGTATGTACAGTGGCATTTAGGTGGCTCAGTGGATTGAGAGCCAGGCTTCAAAATAGGAGGTCCTGGGTTCAAATTTGACCTCAGAAAACTCCTAGCTGTGTGATCCTGGACAAGTCACTTAACCCTGTTTGCCTCAATTTCTTCATCTATAAAATGAGCTAGAAAAGGAAATGACACACCAATCCAAGTATCATTGCCAAGAAAGCCCCAAATGGAGTCACAAAGAGTCAGATATCACTGAAACAAATGAATTACAATATGAGGCAAGGGAGAGGGAAGACTATGATGAGCAGGAGGAGGAAGAAGGAGAAGAGGAAGAAGAAAGTGAAGAAAAGTTTCAGACAGCTCCCTCTCTAGAGGCAGATATGAATGAACAGAGTTTTTTTTAAGCTTCCAGAACAGTCTGTGCAAAAGAACAGTCAGATAAGGGATTGACAGTTTATACCAGGGAACAAGGAAGCCAATGGGGCCAGAAAGCATTATGTTAGAAGGTGAGTGATAGATAATGCCAGAAAAATAGTTGAGAGAGTTTGAAAAATGCTTTAGACACCATACAGAAAAGCTTACATTTGATCCTAGTAGCAATTGTTAGACACAGAAGCTTCCTAATGGGGAAAGTAAAAGGGTTATTCCTGCACTTTGGTAATATCAATTTTGCAGCTTCAAGAAGGAAGGAATCAGCATGGTGGATAGAGCATCAGGCTTGAAGACAATGGATCCTGGGTTCAAATCTGACCTCAGACACTTCCTAGCTGTGTGACCCTGGGCAAGTCACTTAACCCTGGTTGTGTACCCATTCATCTGTCTTAGAATTAATACCTAGACAGAAGGTAAGAGTTAAAAGGGAAAAAAAAGAATGAGAAAATGGATCCATTTTTTTCCCCTCAACAACCTTTGCATTCCTCCAATTCTAGGGCTGTGCTATGTTAGAAGGGGGAAACTACCTAAGCTCTGTGAATTGCAATCAGAAAGGTCTTCTGACTCTTCCCTATCGACTCTGATTCAACTAAATTGTAATGGATTTGATTGTGTATAATGAGGCATGATCTATCCTGAGCCTTTTGCATAATTTGAGAACAATAAATCATTTTGGCCTTGTCAGACTAATTCTCAGCACTCTGCATTAGGTAAACAAATTGGGTGCCATTATGTTATAAAGTTTTCAGGGAACCAGGAGGCAGGAATTGTGTTATTGTATTTTCAGACAATAAGTGGTTGGTAATTATTTTAAACTATTGGTGTAAATGGGTTGTAATTCACTTGTATCTTCCCCTTGTCGAGTGCTGAAAGAAGACTTGAAAAATGGCCCCAGTGGTAAGCCCGGCTGTGTGCCTGGCACTGATAAATGTATCCAACTTCACCATGACTTTATCTGGAAAACAGATTCTGATAGCTTTGCTAGGATTTAGGTCAGTGGATAATTCATTGCAAACAGTACATCGTAATGCTATTGATAAAAGACAGAAAACACAGAGGCAGCAACTTCTACAAACCCCTGGACCACAAGTACCTCTTCTTTGGAAGCTATATAGTATAGGAAGTACCCTTGAAAGGGAGCTAGAAAAAAAATTAACATCTCCCAGAGATTGGCAGGAATTTCCCCCAAATTCTTGGGGTCCCAAAAGGCCCTGTAAAGACCATGATAAATGGAGTTACCATTACATGAAATGGTGCCTGGGATTGTGGGCATTTCTCTGAGTCAACATGTGATGAAGCAGCCAAAAGGATTAATCTGAGAACATGGATAATATGAAAATATGTTTTGCATGATTTCACATGTATAATTGATATCATATTGCTTGCCTTCTCAATAGGTGAGATAGGGGTGGAGAGAGGGAGAAAATTTGGAAATCAAACTTTTTTTTTAAAGAATGTACAAAAAAAGAATTTTTAAAATGCAAGATTCAGAGACATTAACAGGTATTTAGGTTAAGTAGTAATAATCTGGTTATATTCTGCCCTTCTCATAATTGTAAACCTCAAAATTTCTTAGACTTATAAATGTTGGAAATTTCACCATTGGGAAATTTCATACTTGAAAAATTTCCTATTGATAGTGGGTCTTGACTATTGGAATGTGAACCCCATTGGCATGGGAGGTTCCTTCTCCTCCCTTCTTAAGATTACTTTAGGACAGAAACCTTTTGCTGAACAATGGAAAGGACTTTGACCTAAAGTAATCTTAAGAAGGTAAGAGAAGGAACCTCCCATGCCAATGGGGTTCACATTCCAATAGTCAAGACCCACTATCAATAGGAAATTTTTCAAGTATGAAATTTCCCAATGGTGAAATTTCCAACATTTATAAGTCTAAGAAATTTTGAGGTTTACATAATACATGGGCAAATAGATTTAGATTTTAAAAGGACCTAGCAGGATACTAGTGTACCTGTATTTCTGAAGTCCTCCAACCTGTTTTTCTAATATCTAATTTCACACTGTTCCTTTTTATATCATTTCCAGCCAGACTAGTTTAGACTAGAAGTCATTGCAGTATATTAGTGTATCTGTCTTTCTGAAGTCCCCCAACTTGTCTTTCTAATACCTAATGCCATAGTAGTTCCCCTCACACAATTTCTAGCCCAATTAGTTTGGACTAGATGTCATTTAGTCTGCCTCTCAGAACCCTTCATTTCACTGAAGAGGAAACTGAAGTCTAGAGAGAGAGAAATAGCTTGGCCAAGGTCTTGCAGAATCCATAACAGAACTGGGATTAGGACCCAGATCTGGTTCCAAACTCAGTCATGAGTCTCATGTCACTGAGCCATACTATCTCAGTTTTGGAGAATATCTTAGGAGGTAAATTTATAAGCTGGTGCCTGTCCAAGATGGGTAACATAAGAGGAAGGGTATGAATGCAGTATCATTGGAAGAACGGTGAATGAAAGTGGTACATAGGAGCTGGGGGGGGAGGGGGGAACAGTGAGATACAGAATAACAGAATCCTACATTTAGAATAGGGAAAGATCTTATACACCTTCTTATCTATGTCTCTTTACAACATAAGGAAACACAGGTGAAATGATTTGCCCACCGTCTCACAGCAATAAGTAAAAGAGCTAAAATTTGGACCCTAATCATTTTATTCCAAATCCTTTTACTATCCAAAGTAGTTGTTTTCAAAAATCTAGAAGATTGTCGTGTGAAATAAGGATTCAGTTTCTTTTATTTGCCTCCTGAAAGGAAGAGTAGGACCTAGATGAGTCAACACATAATATTTGTAGAAAGACAGATTTGGGCTCAGAATAAGGAAAAGTTTCTCAACATTTAGAGCTGTTCCCAAGTTTCACGAGAGTAGACATCTTTAAGTGGAGGCTGGATTACCATTTCTGGAGATTCCTGCTTCAGGTAGGAGTTACAAAATAACCTCTAGAGTCCCATCCAATTCTAAGATTCTATAATGTTTGAGGAAAAAAAATAATACAGACATTTATAAGATAAATCCAATCAGTGAACACCTCTAAGAAGCAAATACCAAACTGATCCCCAAAGTCTTTCTTTCCTGCTGACTTCTCTCATTCTGTTAATGGCACCATCTATCAAATAGTCATTCATTCTCAGTAACTTTGACTAACTACAAAGATCATTTCATTTTCTTTATTTTTTAATCCCTAGGGTCTTACACCGTCTCTGATATATAGTTGAAAGCTAGTCAATGTTTGTTTATTGACTAATTTAAAGGATAACAACAATTGTTAGGTATCCAGTAGATTCTCAATTTTTATAACCAGCAATAATGCTTTTTTACTATCTCCATTGTCTTCTGGCACAATCTCCTGGCATTGATCAATAATAAATCCTTAATGGTCATCTTTTTGTACTTTCTAGTGTTAGTCAACATTATTATTATTATTATTATTATTATTATTATTATTATTATTATTATCATCCACTAAGATATTGCCATTAGAAACTACAGAAAAAGGATCTTAAGGAGCCCAGATTTAAAGAATAATGCAGAATATAGATGTCAAATGAAGTCAACAGGCATTTATTAAGCACCATCTTTGTATCTGGTACTATAGGACTAGAAATACAAAGAAAGGGGGAAAAATAGCCCCATCCCTCAAGGAACTTGGGACATAGTGCAATATATCTCTGCAAATTGTAAAAATTTAGTATCTACCAGATCCTTATCAAGACACGACCTGGTGACTAGAATTAAACATCAGAAGCTCATTACCTTTCATGACCAGACAGTTGACAAGTAATCCTGCTAAAAAATACAGACCTCAAAATACCCTAGAGAACTCAACCAAAAAATTGCACTGGAATCAGACTATTATTATAGATCAAACTATCGCCTACAATATCTGGGACATACCAATAATTCCTAAATAACTGAAGAACGATGTTTTTAATGGATGCTGCCATCCTAGAGTTTGTTATCTCCAAGCTTCATGGAACTAAGAGCTTTCAAAATATGGAAGCCTGGCTGGGAAGGTCAAAGGCATGAGGGAATGCATCTAATCCCCATTATCCTGTCTGCAGTTGAACCAAGGATCCTGTCAGTGAACACCCAGAGAATGAGCTCACCTTCCTGTGCTTTTATCCACTAACACAAGACAATCGTTTTAATTCACTTGTTCATCAGTTCAGAGAACATAAACAAATAAAGCAAAATAGTCATTTGTTCCAGCATCATTTCTGACTGAGCCCCATAAAATGAGAAACAGTCATATTACTAGCTTTTATTTCTCTCCAACTTTCCTCACAATCACTGGGTGAGATACCGTAGCATTGTCGTCTTATGATAAAGGGGACTAAGAAAGGTGGCATCCTTTGTAATGGGAGCTTTTCTTTGTTTTAGCAGATAAAGAGAGCAGAATGTCTTGGAGAGAACTGACAATGTGTATGGAAATGGGTTTCTCATATGAGATGGGGCTCAGACGTTTTGGAATTTCAGAGTTAAAAGGGATCATCCTGAATAATCACCTTCCTGAGATGAGGAAACTGAGGCACCAGGAAGTTAGGAGACTTTTCCAAGGTCACCTAAGTAATAAGGACCAAAGGTCGGATTTAGACCATGGCTTTTTATCCCCAGAACAAGTGTACTTTGTGCATACGATATGACTTCTTCAATCTCACTGAACTGAATTAATTAATATTCTGCCACCATCACAATTATGGAATTTATACTGGAGAAACTACATTTTCTGAAAGTGTAGTCAATTCAATTTCAATTTTTAAAAGAAATGCTTGCATGCCTACTATGTGCCCAGCTTTGTACTGGGCAATGGGAATAGAGAGACAAAAATGAAAGGATTCCTTCTCTCAAGAAGCTTACAACCTACTAAGAGTATGCTATATTCATAATTGCATGTACATGTATATATGTACATATACATGTGAATTATATGTGTGTATATGCCTATATTGTGTATAAATGTACATTTTCACATTTTTAGTCTCCTTTTTCTGTCTACTTTCTTTTTAGCCACTATAGGTATGAAATGTACATGCATAGGTGTACACATACATGTATACACATATTATAGATGTAAGTATGTGTACATACATGTACATATATAAATTATAAATTTATAAATGTATATATGCATATACACATTATAGATGCAAATATATGTATATTCACATTATAGACATAAACATATGCATTATATACACATTATGGACATAAATGTATACATGTATATGCATGTTATGGACATAAATTGTGCATGTCTGTATATATTATGGCCATAATGTATACATGTATATACATATTGTAGATGTAAATGCATGCATGTATATACATATTATAGACTTAAATATATATGTGTATTTGCATATTATAGGTGTAAATATGT
Organism: Monodelphis domestica; assembly: GCF_027887165.1. Lineage (NCBI taxonomy): Eukaryota > Metazoa > Chordata > Mammalia > Didelphimorphia > Didelphidae > Monodelphis > Monodelphis domestica. Next base: position 53,465,438 of record NC_077229.1, on the reverse strand, counting down.
ATATACATATTAGACTTAAATGTATATGTGTTCTAAACATGGCTTATACATGTGTGTGCATATTATAAACACTAATGTATACATGTGTGTGCATTTTGTGGTCATAATGTATGTATATGTATGTTGTGGACTTAAATGTACATGTGTACATATTATATATGTGTATATATATGATATATAATATATTATAGTTGTAGGTACATATATCTATATACATGTTATCGACTTAAAGGTATACATGCATGTGCATATTATAGACCTAATGTATACATGTATATGCATGTTATTAACTTAAATATATGCATGTATATGCATATTATAGACCTAGATGTATATATATATAGGTGTTATAGATATAAATGTATATGTGTATATACATATTATAGACATAAATATGTATGCATGTACATACATATTATAGATGTAAGTAGAAAATACTTACATGAAATACAAGTGTATACCTGCATGTCCTATGACATAGGCATATGTATGTATTTTATATGCACAATTCATATTTTTATCTGTGTTTTATGCACAATTATAACTATATGTGTGTGTGTCCATATGCATGTATATATGCATATATTTCATATCCGTAGTATCATACACACATATGCACATTGTATCTAAATATACGGTGGATAGGAAATAGATAGAATTCTAGTGTGATGACTGGAGGTTGGGATGAGGATCAAGTAAAGCATCACATAGGAGGTGGCACTTGGTCTGAACCTGGAAGGAAACTCGAGGTTCTGAGAGGCAGAAGTGAGGAAAGAAATGATTCTTGGCATGGAGGAACAGTCTGTACCTGGGCACTGGGATAGCAGGTAGAGTATCATGCCTTGTCACTGTAGGTAGGCTAATTTGTCTGGAACACTGAAGAATATTGGGGAAACATTCTAGAGAGATGGCAAATTATAGAAAGAAGACAGATTAACTAATACTTTCTTTTTTGGTGGAATTGTCAATTAACCCAACCATTCTGGAAAGGGATTTAGAATTATTCTGCAAAAGTCGTTAACATGTCCAGATCACTTAATACATCGATCCTATGGGGTATGTGTCCCAAGTGGGTCAAAGACAGACAGAACGATCTTCTCCCATTTATACTAAGTCAGTATTTTCTAGAATAGCAAAAAATTGGAAGCAAAGTAGTTTCCCATCATCTGAGGAATAGTTATATAAATTATGGCATAGGAATATAATAGAACTGTGCTCTAAGAAATGGCAGACTTAGATGAATTGATGCCCAGTGAAATGAGGAAAATGACACATACCGCAACTAGCAATGTAAATGGAAAGCAGAAGAAACACAAAACCAAAGGCTACGTAATTGTTGTGACTCTGTTTGGCCCCGGAAACGAGTTGGGAGAATGTGTGGCTTCTTCCTCTTCTTGGAAGAGGTGAGGAAGGACTATGGCTATGAAAAACTATAGTTAATGTCAGAAATAGATGATATATTAGTTGGTTTTGCCGAAATGAGTTTATTTCTCTTTCTTTTACGATTCTTTACGCCTCATTGGGCAGAGGAGTGAGGAAGTATACATTAGAACTGAAGGTGATGTGAATACAAGTTACTAACAAATTATTTTTGTTAAGGAAAAGGGAAATAATCTGGTAACAGAATATGGAGATTTTTGGTCAATGATTAATACAGAGTGAGTATGATGAACTGGCTTCATGACAGATTTAGCTAATTGGAAGACTTATGCTTCTTGAATTTAGAGCCTAGGTATTATGCAGGTGATCTTAACAATGTCAGTTCCTAAAGTGTTTTCTTTTAAAATGCCAATTTGCTGAAGCCCATTGGAGAACCTTGCTTTAAGATTATGGATCTTCAAATGAGGAGAATTCCATAAGTAATCCTAATTAGAAAGTAGTAATACAATGATGAACACAGTCATGAGCCTGTCAATCCTGTCATCCTAGGGAATAAATGTCTCTGGTTCAAAATTTGCATGTGAGCCCACAATTTTTCTTCTGCTTTCTTGTCCTTCTAAAGTTTTGGCTTTCAGTGTAAAGTGTTCCCTACATTGCCAGGAAAAAGCATCTAAATGAGGTCTCTCTACATGATAGAACCACACCCACAAACAAAGTGTTTCCTAGGAGGCATTTGTTCTGTTCTTTCTTTTTCCCAAGAAAAATGGGGAACATCCTTGATGGAAACCTAAATGAATAATCTGTATTGTTGCTCAGTCATTTCAGTCATATCTGATTTCTTCCTGACTCCAATTAGGGTTTTCTTGGCAGACATACTAGAATGGTTCCCCATTTCCTTCTCCAGACCATTTTATGGATGAGAAAACTGAGGCCAGCAGGATTAAGTAACTGGTTCAGGGTCACATAGCCAGTAAGTGTCTGAGGTTGGATTTGAACTCAGGAATGAGTCTTTCTGATTTCAGGCCTGGCATCCTATCAACTGAGACCACCTGGCAGCCCTATCCCACCAATGCATATGCATGTGCACACTCACACACACACACACACACACACACACACACACACACACACAAGTTTTTTTGGAAAGCATTTGGTCTCTGGTATTTTCTACCAACAGAATAACTCAAACCCAGACAATTTGTGGCTTGCTCTCTTTATCTATGTTTCATAAACAGCTATTTAAAAACTACTGCTTTGGGAGAAAGGTACTGTGAGCAAGCTTCTACATTTTTTTCTTGTTTTTCTTCTTTTTCCTTATTTCTTTGTTCAACTACATTAGATAACAGCAGCAATTCTCCCTTCTGAGAGAGCTTGAAAGCAGCTGCTATGACAAACAGTCATAGATCTAAAATGAATTGCTGTAGATCAGAACATGAAACCCCCAGAAGTGATATTCATTCAAACACCTAACCCAAAAAGGGAATGGGGGAAAAAAGCCCTGCATGGAAAATGCTGTTGAGGATTATAATTATCACTGATGAGTTCCTAAGTGGTGCTAATATTTTGATGTTGGACCAAGTTGGGGTGGAAGTCCTGGATTTTTAGTAAAGCTTCCACACACTTTGTTATTAGAGCATTTTGACAGTCTGCTTGTGTAGCTAGATGAAAAAAAAATGGAACTTAACTGAGATATATGTCAGGTCTGTTTTCTTGGTGAAGAAAACATAGATAAAGTTACTAGAAATTTAATGCATTCATTATTTGGAGTTTGGTTTGACCAGAAAAAAGAGGGAGATCAGTCCAGCAGGGATATCGAGGAATTGCCAATGGACCCAAATGGGCATTAGTACCCAAAGAAGAGACCTAAAGGAAGATTTTCCCTCTCCCCCATATTGGACCCTCTACAATCAGAATTTTAGAGTTAACAGAGACCTTAGAGGCTATTTAGTCCACACACTCCCCAGCCTCATTTTATAGAGAAAGACCAGAAACCCATGAATTTTAAATATTCTGACTCAGGTCACAATAAATAATAGGGTTATGATTTGTACATAGCTCATGGAATCCTGTCAATATGCATTTATCATTGTTGTTGTTGAGTCCTTTTCAGTTGTGTCCAACTCTCCATGATCCCATCTGGGGTTTTCTTGGCAGAGATGCTGGAGTGATTTGCCATTTCCTTCTCCAGCTCATTGAGACAGATGAGGAAACCGAGTCAAACAAAGTTCAGCAACTTAACCAGGATCATACAGCTAGTAAATATCTGAGGCTGAATTCAAATTGAGGAAGAGGAATCCAACTTCATATGTGCTTTTTGATTAATTGATGTTATCCAAGTTAGTCACAAAGAGTTTAGCTTGACTAATCAATAGGGCAGCTAGGCAGTGCAGTATATAGGGCACCAGGCTTGGAGTCAGGAAGACTCATCTTCCTAAGTTCAAATCTGACATCAGACACTTAAGTAGTTGACAAGTCACCAAACCCTGTTTCCTCAGTTTCCTCATGTATAAATTGAACTAGAGAATGCAATGACCAACCACTCCATTATCTTTGCCAAGGAAATTCCAAATGGGATCACGAAGAGTAAGATATAATTAAAATGACTCAGCAACAACATAGGATCATAGATTTGGAACTAAAAGGGGCCTTGGAGGTCACCTCTTCCAATCTCCTCATTCAACATAGGAGAATACAGAAGCAGAGAGATGTTCAGTGGATTGGTCGGGATCACACAGCTTGTAGGCATTCAAGACGAGACTCAAACCCCAATCCAGCTTTCTTTCTAAAACTAGACCACATTGAGAAAGACAAGAGGAAGGCAGAATGAGGGGACACGAATGGGTTCCCATCTCCACTGTTAGAGTAAACACCTAGATAGAAGCTTACAAAACCACTGAAATGTCAAAGAACCATATTTGGGGAATAATCTTTGAGAGCCCAAAGGCAGGACTTTTTTTTTTCTTAAACCCTTATATTCCCTCTTAGAATCAATACTGTGTATTGGTAGGGAGGTAGGCAGTGTCTAAGGCTAAATTGGAATCCAGGACCTCCCATCTTTAAGCCAGACTCTCAATCCCCTGAGCCACCTAACTGCACTGGGCAAGACTTGTCACTATGTTTTGCTATAAACATGAAGAAGCATTGCCTAGAATCAAAATGAATGTGAATGCTATGGACCAAGAGAAGTTAGTGTTGTTTTTTGGAGTTTGGAACATATACCAGTGTTCCATTTTCAAATTACACCCTCCCGCAGGCTTTACTATTATTGTGAGCTCCCAAGTCAAATGTGGCACTGTAATTTTCCAATGGCCACCTTCGATTCCAAAGTCTCCGAAGGTTGAGCCTCAGCAGTGCCCTCTATTCCTGGTGTTTCTATGGTAACCAGGTCAGAGTCAGGAGTTGATGGTTCCTCTAGCCTCTGACTTGTCTTAGGTTGATAATGAACTCATTCTTGCCTGTGCTTACCTTTCAAACACAATTTCTGATGATAAATCATTTGAGAAAGAAAAAACAGCACAAAACATGACAGAACAAAAGAGAGCCGAATAATCAGATCTGCATACAAAATAGGGGAGATCAGGACAAAAGCACAGACTTGGCTAAGGGGGAGTTTACCTGAATGAGAGGTCCAGCTTTCTTCAGCCAACATGAGTGTGGCATGAATTCTGATTTCTCAGGATTTTTCTGAAAGTTCTGTAAAATTGAGGCAGCACTGCCTGTTCAATAGAGCTGGGAAGTAGGAAACCTGAAGATTACTTTTATGTTGTTGAGAAAAGCATTAGATTTTCAATCAGTGAGCCTGGATTCAAATCCCAACTTTGCTATTTGATACTAGGGCTAGGCATTTCATCTTCATATGCCTCAGTTTCCCCATCTATAAAAGGCATATATAAATAAATGTCCTTTAAGTTCCATTCTCTCTTTAATCTATCACCTTGTCATCCCCTCTCCTGTTCTGCATCCCCATACATTAAAGTTATCCTTTCTTCATTCTGAGAAAAGGCAAAAAAGAGTTAGATTTGTTCTACTTAGACCCAAAGCACAGAACTAGAGCCAAATGATGGATTTATAGGAGGAAACATCTAACAATGTGAGTGATCCAATAGATGGAATAGACCAAAGCATTTCCCATTTCTGGAATTGTTCAAGAATTATCTACATGTCCACTAGTCATAAAACTTTTCCATATCCCCTAGTTATTAATGTTTTCTCCATCATCAGGTTATCATAATATACTAATACTTGCAAATGTCATTTCCTTCTAGTCAAACGTAGACTTTTTGAAGGGATTGTATACTTGAGAGACTTTGGAGGAAAGGTTGTCTCTAAATCCCCCAGAACCTAGCACCATTCCTAATATTGATTCATTCTGCAAACATTCATTAAATGACTATATCATATGCAGAACACTACCTGAAGTAAAAAGGATTCAAAGACAAAAATGAAACCATGAAACAGTCCTTGCCCTTAGAGAGCTTCCATTCGTTTGGAGGGATCCATCGTTTGTGAAGACAAATTTATTGATGCTTATTGGTTTGGATTGAATTGAAATTCCCACAAAGAATTAGAGTTTATATTGAGTTGCCTGCTGTCTTCCCCCATTTCTAAGATTTTCTGATTATTAGTTCTAATGCTTCAATGCTTTAAATACCTGTAATTTCACCAATGTAGACACTTTCTTCATTGTTTTCAACCATGAAATAAATGGTTAGCTGCTGAGTCTGGAATATTCTTTATCCTGTGATCAACCTGCTAATGAGAACCTCTTAAATTTAGCTAGACTCATCTTCAAAATAAAAAAAAAATACAGTTCATTGCTGGGCCATTACACAGAAAGTTTTCATCATGGTAGAACCTTCTAGCATCTGTGCCATATTGGAAGAGTGTTTGAGATGTCCCCAAGTCATTGGGGACATGACAAAACTTCAGTGGAGTTTGTCAGTGAAGTATTTTGCTTACTTTCTCATATATTTGGCCAAAAAGATTAATTGTTTTATAGTTAAACCATGAATAACACATTCTCCTACCCCTAAAGTATGTCTTGCTCCCATTAACACTCTCATTTGCAAAAAAAAAAATCATTCAATTTAGTCCTAGGAGAGATTGGCAGAAATTACAAAGAGGCAAAACACTTGGGTGAAGAAATGGGACATAGTTATCTTCAAGGATCTGAAAAACTGTCACATGGAAGGATTCAAATTGTTCTGCTTGCTCCCAAGAAGCAAAACTGGGTTCACTGGATGGAAGTTGCAGATATATTTTATATAAGAGGGGTAAATATCCTAAAAACTTTAGCTGTCCCCAAATGAAATAGACTACCTTGGGAAGGAGTAGGTTCTGGTTCATTGAAAATATATAAACAAAAGCTGATTGACCACATGCTAGAAATGTTCTAGGAGAGATTTCAATTCAGGTATGATTTGAGAAAGATCAACTCTGAAGTTCTTTTTGGCACTGAAATTCTGAAACTCAAGAAAGACAAGATTAATCTAGGAATGTTAAAATCTACCCATTTCCCATTAGTCCTTTTTTAATGGACTGAATTTAATAAGATAAAATTTTAATAGGTATTATAGTCTTAAACAGATGTCTAAGAAATCAACTTTGTAAGCACAAGAACAGGGAGGCATGGCTAGATTGAAATCTGAAAAAAAAAAAAGATGGAGTTTCTTTTGTTAGTTTTGGTTAGTGTACTTGAGGCTTAATGAAAGTCAATAGTCTGAGGGCTGGACACCTAGTGAAACATGGGTCATAGCCACCCATGAGACATCAGAAAAAACAAAATGACCTTCAGACATTTGCAGACTGCTTCTGATTCTTCAGTGACCATGGTGGAGTGGTAAAAAGTCTGGGGTGGGGACAAGTAGGGCAGGACATGCTAGGAAAGAAAAGTTTTCATGCTGTAAACAAATTAACTTCCAATATTCTAAAAGGGAGAGCCTTACTTAATTACGAATGAATAAGTGATCAAAGACTATTATTCAAGAACCTGAATAATCTCAGTTTTGACATTTTAACTATAATTTGTAATGAGAAAAAATGATTACTGATGGCTAGTATGCTCCATTGCAATTTATTCTTACAATACAAGAAAATAGCAGGTTGATCCTCAACATGTTGGATGGACCTATACTTGTTCTTGAGTGCCCAGGAAACAAGAGTAAAAAAATGTTCATACCTTATCTAATAGACTTATGGATTAATATTCAACTCTTCACTATGGGCATTGGTTTGGTGGATGGGTGGATCCATCCACCTAATGCTACTAGCATGCATACATAGGTCATATGTATCTAGCAGAATCTTGAGTGAATCTGTAGTCCAAAAACCTCATTTTCCAACTTGGTCTTCAGACGTATTCTCTCTTGACTATTCTTGCTTTTGGCAGGCTTTTTTTTTTTACTAATACAGTATTTTTTCCCCTTAAATTATGTCCATCTGACATTTTCTCCCATATTCTTGTGAGTTTTTATCAGGTCAATTTACATGCATAATGTCCTGTCTTCAGGAGGACAGAACAAGAAACCGCAATCCCCACACATACAGAATAATTCTGTGTGAGATGAATTTGGGAAGTTTGTTTTGTGGTCATTGAAATGCTAGAAAATCTAATTTGAAGGCCAGCTCTGGAAAATGACCTCTTTTAGTTACATTTTTCCCTTATTGATAGAGCATCTCGGGTTGAGAATTTTAAAAGCCTGGGGAGGAGGAGGCCTCGAACATTTTGTCTAGACTTCTTTTAAAAATGCTATGCTTTCTAAATCTATTCTGACACCTGCCAGCTGCAAACACAAGACATGCCCATTCATGCTTTGAGTACTGAAATTCCGAAAATTCACTATTGGTACCAAAAAGGGGAGGGTGAAGGAGTTGGTGAAATAAAAATTGATAGCAGGAGATGCATTTCCTACCTAATGTCCCCCAGCTTGTAGCCTCTCACATGGAACAAAGCAATTAGCTAATACCATTATTTTTAAATAGATACGGTACATTTTTAAAAGCATTTTAAGGATTCTGTTTAAACCAAACTTGAGTCCTCTTTTTTTAAAAAATTACATTACACTTTGCAGTTTTTACCCCCCTAATACTGGAATATTCAAAAAGGATTGTGATCGCTTCTACCAGAAAGTTGCTTTCAGTAATTGCCACCCACCTATCCTCGGCTGGTCTCTGCCACTCTTGACCATGTTCTCACCTAAGTTCATTATAGAGGGTCTATCCACCATGCTGGAGTCCTTCCTCAGTTTCTCCTATAATTGCCAGGAGAACAGACTATCTTCTCTTCAATCCCATTTCCCAGTGTTATCTTTTATTCCTATTTGGGGGTTTTGGTTCTATTTTGAGGTCCATTATTGGCTCTGCGTTGTAGCTGATTTACACCCACATGTTCCTCTCCATTGCCTTCTGGGCAATAGATTTTTTTACTTCTTAGACTAAGACTGATGTGCCCCAAGTTTTAGGCTACTTAGCAACAATCCTTAAATATTATTGAAAATATAAAATTGAATGAATATAACCATACCTTCCAATATAATCCAATAAGCATCTCTGTGTGGGCTAGGTTCAGATCAGTTATCAGTCATGTCTGATTCTTTGTAACCCCTTTGGGGTGTTCTTGGCAGAGATTCTGCCGTGGTTTATCATTTCCTTCTCCAGCTCATTTGATAGATGGGGAAACTGAGGCAAATAGAATTGTGACTTAGCCTAGAGTCACACAGCTAATAAGTGTCTGAGGCCAGATTTTAATCAAAGTCTTCTTGACTCCAGCCACAGTACTCTATCCATGGCATCACTTAGCTGACCTGCTGTGCCAGGTACTAAGAATTTTTTTAAAATGAGAAACAAAAAAGAGTTTCTGCTCTCAAAGCTACATTTTATTAAAGAGATGCAATATGGAAACAGTTGGCCAGTCTTCAAACATTTTTGAGCGCTTAACTGCCAGACACCAGAAGTGTTGAGGATCCAAAGACAAGAATAGGATTTACACTCTCAAGGAGTGGATGTTCTAATGGGGGAGGCAATATACAAATAAATGTGTTCATATGAATTATAGACAGTGTAAATTACAAGGTATAATCTCAGAGGAATTGGACTGGATGGGGCTGGGGCGTGCAGGGGAGCACCTGCAAAGGCCTTCTGCATAAAGCAAGATTTATCAGTCTTAAAGGAAATCAAAGGTGAGGAAGGACAGCATTCCAGGCAAGTGGGATAGTCAGCACAAATGCAGGAAGATGGGACAAGAAATATCACATGTGAAGAATACCCATGATAATTTAAAGATGAGATAGAGAATATGAATAACTAAGGGAATCTGAAAGAATGTATGTCTATTAAAAAGTGGAATAGTCCAGTAAATTAAAATTTCTAGTTAATTAATTAATTCTAGTTATAACCATCTAGTTATAGAAATTAATATTTCTAGTTAAATTATTTGGCAAATAATCTGTGTTTCATGCTATGGAGGACTTGGTTTGATGGTGATTGATCAGCCTCACATCTTGCTGTTTCCTCTTTGACCTTGAACCATTAAACCATCAATTATTTCTCTCTCTCTCTCTCTCTCTCTCTCTCTCTCTCTCTCTCTCTCTCTCTCTCTCTGTCTCTCTGTCTCTCTGTCTCTCTCTCTCTCTCACTCTTTCTTTCCCCCTCACTCCCTCTCTCTCTTCCTTCCCCCTTCTCTCTGTCTTTGTCTTCTTTCCTACTGTCTCCCTCTCTTTTCTGTCTCTCTCCCCCTCTTTTCCCCTCACTCTCCCCCCACATCTCTCTCTCTCTCTCTCTCTCTCTCTCTCTCTCTGTCTCTCTCTCTGTCTCTCTCTCTCTCTCTCTCTCTCTCTCTCTCTCTCTCTCTCTCTCTCTCTCTCTCTCTCTCTCTGTCATCTTCTACACTGAGTCTATTGCTGACAGTTAAAAAATCACAAAAGCTCAGCATTGAAAAGTACCTCAAAGGTCAGCTGACCTACTGCATACCTTAACAAGAATCTTCTCTTTTCCTGAGTGGCCTTCCCAATGGATGACAGGAAACTTAATTGCCTTGCAAAACAAACCGTTTCCTGGCAAGAGCTCTAATTTTTACATTTTCTTTTCATTAAATTGAAGTCTGACTGTGATTTCTAGCCATTTCTTCTTTATAGGGATAAACAGAACTAGTTATTAATTTATTCAATAAGAATTTATAAATAGCCTGTTACCGAGTAATTTTTTCAGTCCTATTCAACTCTTTGTGACCCCATTTGGGGTTTCCTTGGCAAAGATACTGGAGTGATTTGCCATTTTCTTCTCCAGCTCATTGTACAGATGAGGAAACTGAGGCAAACAGAGTGAAGTGACTTGCCCAGGATCACCCAGCTAATTAAGATTTGAATTCATGGAGACTTGTCTTCCAGACTTTGGGTCCAACATTCTATCCACTGTGCCACCTAGCTATCCATGCATAGTCTATTACATACTAGATACAAAGGATATCATCCCTTTTTAAGACTCATTTCCCTTACCTATAAAATGGAAATAATAACAGCACATACTTCATGGGGCTGTTGTGAGTTTCAACTATGATAGTATATATATAAAGTACTTTTTGAACCTATAAGTGCTATATAAATATTATTATTATTTATTCATATCTCAGTGGTAAGCCACTATCATCCCCTTCTTTAATATTAGGCTAAATATCTCCAGTTCCTTCAGCTCTTTCTTATATTCCATGATTTCCAATTCCTTCATCATCCTTGTTGCTCCTCTCTGAATGGTACCCAGTTGATCCAGTGATTTTTGCTCAGTACGCAGAACTGAAGGGAGTATTCCAGACAAGGTATGATGAGGGCAAAGGCTAGAAGAAAATATAGAATTTAGAGGCAAAGGACAAGAGTTCAAAACACAAAACTCCCACCTGCTATGCTTTTTATTTTAGGCAAGTCACTTCCTCTCTATCTGAAAGTGAATTTCCTCATCTGTAGAAATTGAACTAGATAGTTCTAAGGTTCCTTCTAGTTACACATTTTGATCTGAAATGTTGACTAAGCAAGATAAAGAGTATGCTTCCAGCTTTTATCTTGAAAAGAGTCACAGGACCACAGAATTGTAGAGATCAAGGGGATCTCAGAGGTCACCTCACGAAATCTAAAATAAAAGTATAGTCCCCATTTTAACATTCAGTCAACCAACATTCATTAAGCCCCTACTATGTGTTAATAATTGTACTAAATGCTGGGAATACAAATAAGTGGAAAGGGGCAAAAAACAGTCCTGTTCTCATCAAATGTATAGTTTTAATGGGGGAGACAATCTGAAATATTTGTTCAAAGGAGAATAAATTGGAAAAATTCAGTAGACTTCTTTTTTTTTTACTAAGGCAATCATTTTATTTTAAAATTCAATTTTATTTCATATTCATTCTACATCCTCTCCCTCCTGTCTTTCTTTTCTTTCCTTCTCCCTATTGAGAAATCAAGACAAACAAAATCCATTACAAACATGTATAGTCAAGCAAAACAAATTACCACATCAGCCATGTCTATATCTCTATCTATATCAATGGTGAGATGTGTATGTTTGTGTGTGTGTGTGTGTGTGTGTGTGTGTGTGTGTGTGTATTGGGAAAGGCTTTTTGCAGAAGGTGCAACCCTAGATGGGATATAAAGGAAAACAGGGAAGCTAGCAATGGAGATGGGAGGGGAAAGGGTTCCAGCTATAAGGGACAGCCAGTGAAAATGCTTGGAGTCAAGGCTGCTCAGTGGCTTAGTGAATAGAGAGCCAGGTCTGGAGATGGTAGGACATGAATCCAAATGTGACCTCATATACTTCCTAGCCCTGTGACCCTGGGCACGTCACTTAAATTACATTGACCAGCCCTTACTGCTCTTCTGCCTTGGAACCAATACTTAGTAAAGATTCTTAGATAAAAGGTAAGGATTTTCATAAATTTTTAAAAGAAAACACTCAAAGTCAAATGACAGAGTGTGTATGTGGAACATCAAGGAAGCCATTGTCACAGGGCCACAGAGAACTGATGGGATCAGTGGTGGGAAGGGATCCTGTAAGCCATAAGGAGACTGGAAAAATAGGAAAGGGGAGGGTTATGAAAGTCTTTGGAAACCAAACAGAGAATTTAACAGTTAATCCACCCAACAAATGGTTGCCCAGACTTTGCCTAAATATTTCCAATGAACTATGCCCAAAGGGCTATAAGACTGTACATACCCTTTGATCTAACAAAATCACTGCAAGGTCTATATCCCAAAGAGATTTTTTTAATGTTAAAAGACCTATCTGTACAAAAATATGTATAGCTGCTCTTTTTGTAGTAGCAAAGAATTGGAAATTGAGGAGATGCCCACCAGTTGGGGAATGGCTGAACGTGTTTGGTTATTTGATTGTGATGGAATACTATTGTACCATAAAAAATGACAAGTAAAGTGATTTCAGAAAAACTTGGAAAGACTTAACATGAATTGATGCAAATAAAGTAAGGGGAACCAGAAAAATATTGTACAGAATGACAGAAATATCATATGGTGGTCAACTGTGAATGACAGCTATTCTCAGCAACCCAATGATCTAAGATAGTTCTCAAGGATTAATAATTTAAAATGCTACCTACCTCCAGAGAAGGAACTGGTGGAGTTTGAATGTGGATTAAAGCATATACTATTTTTCACTTCATTTTCTTAATGTTGTTTTAAATGTGTCTTCTGCCACATGACTAATAAGGAAAAATGTTTTGAATATCACATATGTATCCTATATCAAATTACCATCTCAGGAAGGGTAAAGGGAAGGGATGGAGGGAGAGAGAGAATTTAGAACTCAGAATTTTGGAAAACTGATGTTAAAATTTGTTTTTACATTTTACTAGTTAAATAAAATCTTGGAAGATGAAAAAATAAGTATGTCCAAAGAGGGGGAATATAAAAGCTCCATTCTATGGCAGGTGATTCCACTCTTTGGGGGCATTTCTTAGGGAATTCTGTCCTGACATCAACCTTCAGTTTAGTTCTTTTGAAATTTTCACCATTGTTCAATCACATGACTTGAGAATTGGAATGGACCCAAATGGCAATTTAGTCCAACTGATATACTGTAGGAATCCCCAGGATAATAAATCCAGTAAGTGCTTCTCTAATCTCTGCTTGAAGATTCCCAAGGAGAAGGAACCCACCACCTCCTTGGGCAACTCAAACTTCTTTGGTCTAATATCAGTTGCTAGAATTATTTTTTTCTTAACTAAAGTCTTATTTTATTTTATTTTTATTTAATTAATTAATTTAGAATATTTTTCCATAAAATCTTAATTTTCTCCTTTGCAACCACTATCCATTATACATTGGTCTGCCTTCTAGTACTCAAAAAGAATGGTTCCAATCTTTACTGAAAATCCTTCAATCCTTCAAATACTTGAACACAATTATCATGCCTTCTCTTCTCCAGGATAAACACCCTCTAAACTTCAGCTGATGCTCAGAGGACATGGACTCTAGGTCCTCCATCGTCCTCACTGAACTCCTCTAGACAACCTCCAAGTTATCAACGTCTGTCTTAATCTGTGGTGCCAGACTGAATCTGGTAAGCCAGATGAGCTCAAATGAGGGTGAACTACAGTAGAACTATCATCTCTTTATTCCCAAAAGGCATGCTCCTTCTTAATGCAGCTCAAGATTGCATTACCTTTTCTTGTCTGCCATATCACAATGGTCACTCATATTGAGAGACCACAGTCAAGGGAAACACTCCAAGCAATTCCAGAACAACTGCTATCTATCTATCCATGCCTCCTCCATCTTATATTTGGGAAGTTGACTTTTTATACCCAAGTATAAGTCTTGGAATTTATCCTCATTGAATTTAGGTTTATTTGATTGACCCTAGTGCTATTGCTTTTCAATATCCTTTTAAGTTTTTCCCTCTGTCATTCATTATGTGAGCTTTCGGTCCTGCAAATTTATTGACTGTACAATCTATGCTCACCACTGATTTTTTAAAGACGTTAAACAGCACAGGGCCAACAATAGAGTCTCTGAGGTTCTCTACTGGAAACCTTCTGCCACATTAACGTTGAAACATTGATGACTTTTTCTGGCCGTTCGGATAGTTTTGATTCTATTTGATTCTATTATTGTATAACCCATAACTCCATCTTCTCCATAAGATTAATAATCAATACTTTTAACAAAAGTTTGAATAAAAATCAAGCTAAACTCTATTCAAAGTATTCCTCTCATCTACTATTTAGTAATTCTCCTCAAAAAAAAAAAGTAAGATTTTTTATTGTTGCTAATTCTTCCCTTTGGTGCCAACAGAAAAAAAATCTATTTCATTAAGTCTACCACATTTTTGAAGACAGTTATCATAGTATGACCTTGTCTTTTCTTCTCATCCGTAGGCAAAACATTCCTAGTTCCTTCAGGTAATCTTCAAATGGGAACCTCCCCTTGAACCTATTACTTTTTTAAGCTACCGATCTTTCTCTATTTCCTTCTTGCCCTACAGCTATTATGGCCCTCATACTACAGAAAAGGAAACTGAGGCTTAGGAACGTTAAATGACTTGCCCCAAAATTAAGTGACTCACTCAATAAGTGTTTGGGGGATTTAAACCCAGGCTGTCTCAAATCCCAGTTCAAGCCTGTCTCCTCACCATGCTCCCTCTATCAAACAAATCCAATTTATTCAAATGGTCTTTCTAGGTCCCATTTCTTCTAGTCTGTCTTGCTTCTCGGCTCTTTTTGTACATTCCTCTTAAACATCGAGAGCAAATATGGATCATATAGCATGGGCCTAGAGCTGAAAGGGACCTCAGAAAGGAAGGGTCATTTAGTCCAAACACCACATTTTAGAGAAAGCAGTGCCCAGAGAAATATAGTAACTCATGCAACAAAATCACAGAGGTAGTCATTTCAGACGTAGAATTTGAACTCAAGGACAAGGCAAAGCTTTTCATTGTAGCCTGCTTCCTCTTTCATATATTAGTTTAATAAATAGCAAACTCATTTCCATTCATTCTCTTTTGGATACTTTTAAAAAATAGGTTCAAGGGAAGATTCCCCTTCCTAAGCTCCCCATCTAGGCCTTATCTCTGCCTTTCCTCTGTCTTCTGACCTATTCCTATCCTACTTAAAAAAAAAAAATACTTTCTTCCCATACTGTTCTATTTTTAATTCTAAGACAGGAGAGTGGGAAGGGCTAGGCAATGGGGGTTAAGTGACTTGCCCAGGGTCACATAGCTATTCCTATACTCTCATAAAGGACCTTCCTTGGGTTTAGCTCATTCCCTGGAAACAGAGGCCAAAGTATCATCTTTCTGATGCTTAATGGTCATTTACATCTTAGTAGACAACCTAACAATTTGCTCAAAGGAAGAAAAAAATGCTATCAAAATGAGAAATTTCAAACAGTTAATTAAAAATCAAAGATGAGGAAGCATAGAAGTAATTAGTGAAGTTGTATTCAATTTCTCCTAAGCTGAGCTCATAAAGCCATCCTTGAAAATAATTTGGCATTTCATATTGATGTTTTATGGTCCCCCACTAATGGCAGAAAATGATCTCATTAAAGCATATACATTGTATTAATAAGTCCTCCTTTAGAGGAATTTTGAACCAAATCATCCAGGATGCTTTGAATGGGGCCAATGAGGGAAGGAACCTCCTGAAAGAAGAAGTCCAGATTGTACACGTTTTTCTCATGTGCCAGACCTTCTAGCCAAACTACTCATGTTCATAGATACAAAATTGGAAGAGATCTCAAAAATCATCCAGTCTGGATTCTGCATTTTAAAGATGAGGAATCCAAGGCTCAGGGAGGATGCAAGACTTACAGATAGGTTGTGATAGAATCAAGATTCCAATCTAATTCAATCCAGTGAGGCCAGTAGGACCTCACTTCACCCAAATTCAATACAGGTGAATTCATACATGATTGGCAATCAAAATAAAATAAATACATAGGGGGCAGCTGGGAGCTCAGTGGATAGAGAGCCAGGCACAGAGATGGGAGGTCCTGGGTTCAAATATGGCCTCAGACACTTCCTGACTGTGTGACCCTGGGCAAGTCACTTGACCCCCATTGCCTACCCATCACCACTCTTCTGCCTTGGAACCAATCACAGTATTGATTGGTTTATTGATTGTTGGTAAGGGTTTATAAATACATAAAAGCAGAAAAGTACTTAAATAAAAAATTATAATTATACACTAATTATATGCCATTTTCCGAACCAAGCTGCCTAAAGTCTCAGCAGTTCACCCAATAACACTCATTCTACTTCTGAGCATTGTTTTGCCCCAAATGTTAGCTCCCCCATTAGTCTTTGTCCAGAGTTCTCTCTTATAACAAGTCATGTCCAAGTCAGAGCAGGGCTTCCCCTTTGTTTTACTAATGCTATTTAGTAATGGTCCCAAAGTACAAGAGTAGTACTAGATGCTGGTAGCTCTGAGAAGCCTAAGAAAAGGCGCAAAGTGCCTAAGTATGTTCATATAAGAAATACTTATTAAATAATGGG
Source organism: Monodelphis domestica (assembly GCF_027887165.1). Taxonomy (NCBI): domain Eukaryota; kingdom Metazoa; phylum Chordata; class Mammalia; order Didelphimorphia; family Didelphidae; genus Monodelphis; species Monodelphis domestica. The sequence continues at coordinate 53,448,566 of NC_077229.1, read as the reverse complement.
ATTCTCCATTGTGCACGGTTTTCAGCTTTGACTCAAAAGGGTCTTGGGTTATATTGGTCATGTAAAATGAGGCCATGCTGTATTGACTTAGGAAGCACCTACTACTTGGTAGGCACTCTGCAAGGTGCTGGAAAGTCTTGGACAAATATGACGTAGTCCTTTACCTCCAGAAGCTTCTGTGCTACAAGAAGGAGACAGACTATACATAGAAAATTAAATGGGACAAAGTCATTTCCAAGAGGATGGAAGAGTTATCAATGAAGGGTATTTGTTAATAATAGAATAAGATTTTCAGAGGACATAGTGGAAAGAGAAGGTAGCATGAGAGGCAAAGGAGCATATCAAAGGTTAGGCTCAACGACCTCCCTTGTCTCTCAGACATGATGTCTGATAGATATGAATCACAGAATCCAAGAATTTTAATGGCTCCAAGGGGCCGGCTACTACAACCTTTAATTATTATACAAGAGCACTTTCGAAATTTTCCTTGGGGTTATGGTTTCATCTTCACGTGGGGAAAACATTTCCTATTTTATATAGAAAGCAGCAACTTAGATAAATAAGATTTGTGATAAAGATGGCACAAATTCAAATCTTACCTCTGATAATGTATGTATGTATGTATGTATATATATATATATATATATATACACACACACACACACACACACATATATATATATATATATATATACATGCACACACACTGCCTTGTTCTGGAAAAGTCATTTAAATTTTCAATGCCCCTGAGGTATTGTAGAAAAATTGCAATCACATTTATGAAATAACCCTATTCCCTGGGGGCATTCTACATGGATACTATCACAGGTTTAGAACAGAAAAAGGTCATTTTATTAACAGTTGTAAAATAACAATAATAACTTACATTTATAAAGTGCTTTAGAGTTTGCAGAATGCCTTGCAAATATTATCTTATGTGGCTGCAGACCCTTCCCAGCTGTGTGACCCTGAGTAAGTCACTTAACCCCCATTGCCTAGCCCTTGCTGCTCTTATGCTGTACAACCAATACACAGTATTGATTCTAAGATGGAAGGAAGGGTTTTAAATATATGTATATATATATATATGGATATTTTACTCTTACTTGGTAAAATAATCACAAATCAATCCCCTAATCCTCCTTCAATTTGTGGTTCATTGGGAGTTGTCTTGCACTTATACATATTAAATGAAGAAATGGTGCTAGACAGGAATACATATAGATATATATATACATATATATATATATCAACAATCTTACATGGTTATTGTCAGGAACAAATAAGATTTTATATATATGTAATATAAAAATTATATATATATAACAAGATTCTATTATATTATATTTTATATCTTATTATAATATAATAAGATTGTATATATCTAATCTAATAATTATATACATCTAATTTAATTAGGTGTATATAATCTTATTTGTTCCTCACAATAACCCTGTAAGGTTGGTACTACTATTATCCCTACTTTACAGTTGAGGAAACTGAGGCAGACGGGTTGCCTCATTTACTTCCCCAGGTCACACAGCTATGCAGGGATATACATTTTCAAGGAGTTGGATATTTGAATCAAGCAGAGAATTGATGAGTGTCAGCATAGTATGGAAAGAAAAGAAGGACTGAACTTGGAGTCAGAGGACTGGAGTTAAAATCCCAGCTCAGCCTTACTACCTATGTCACCTTGAGCAAGTCACTTCTCTCCATCTCAGCTGGAGTAGATGACTTCTAATTTTTCTTGCAGGTTAGATCCAGGATCCTATTATCTATGGCTCCTAATTGATAGAGAGTTTCACCTCCTGGGGGAATTCCAGGAAATAACCCATTAAAATTCTTATAAATGTAGAATTTGAGCAGAGAATATCCAGAGGGCCAGCTTGTGGGAGAAGAAATCTTTTCATTGCCAACACATAACAGGATTTTTTTTTGTTATCCAATAAATAAGACTGTCACACAGCCCCAATATTGTACCCAGTGCTTCCATTTGTCACCCTGCCTTCTGTAACAGGAAATGTCTAGAGGCAGAGTCTCTGTGGCCAATAATGAGGTGATAGATGGCCACAGAGGGCTCAATGCTGGGGTCTTTTGACAGGCTTATTTATTGGGTCAGGATCATTAGAAGCCAATAGCAAAGTGCCCTGAAGCCAGCTTCTATTTGCCCTTTTTAAGGGATGCGTGGAATGTATATGTTAAAATCCTTCTTACCCCCCTTTTTTCCAGTAACATATTGACTTTTGGTTCACTCAGAAGTTTTCTTCTTCCTTAAGCAGCATCAGAATACTTATGTGAGACTTGGGTGACTCTTGGATATTTGCTTTTACTTGGTAAATTAATCACAAATCAAATCCCCTAATCCTCTCTCAATTTGTGGTTCAATGGGAGTTGTCTTGCTCTCATATATATTAAATGAAGAAATGGTGCTAGATGGGAAGAAGACAATAATCTTGACCTTCTTGACCTCCATTTTGTTCCTGCTTCTTTTCAAGTCAAATTGATTTCTTTTTATTTGAATGGATTTTATTGATGCCTTTTATTTTTTTCCCTCCCAGTCATCTCAACCTTCCTCTTTCCATCTAGCAGATTGAACCCTCTCTTGTGACAAAGAAGAATTAATCAAAAATTTTCATTGTAGGTACAGTCTGACAACATACACAATACACTGTCTTAGTTTTCCAACTCTCTGATGAGAGGAAGGAGACATATTTCATTTGGTCTCAAGGACTTTCATTAGTTTTTCAGCTCCTCAGAGTTTGACTTCCTTTTAGTAATCTTTACTTTTCCATGGTTGGGGGCATTATGTAGATTAATCCCCTCTTCCTACTGATTTCTCTCTTCATTTCAGGATCAGAGATCTAGAATGAATCACAAAGGCCATCTAGTAAATCAATCAATCAATCAGTCAATATTTGTTAAGTGGCTACTATGTGCCAGACACGGGACTAAGCAAAGAGGCAAAAAAATAGTACCTGCCTTCAAAGGAATTTGCAATCTAATGGGGGAGAAGTCATTGCAAACCAATATATTCAAAATAAGTACCATATAGGATAACTAGGTAGTAATTAAGAGAAAATACAAGAATTAAGAGTTATGGTTGTCTTCCTATAGAAAATGAGATTTTCATTGGGATTTGGGCCAGGAGGCTAAGTGGTTTGCCCATAGTAGTTAGCATCAGAGAGAGGATCTGAATCCTTGTCCTCTAACTATGAAGGCAGCTAGATGAAGCAGTGCATTGAGAGCTGGGCCTAGAGTCAGGAACACACATTTTCCTGAATTCAAATCTGGCCTCATAAACCTACTGGTTATGTGACTCTGGACTTGTCACTTAACCCAGTTTGCCTCAGTTTCTTCATCTGTAAAATGAGCTGGAGAAGGAATGGTAAACCACTTCAGGTTCTTTTTAAAGAAAACCCCAAATAGGGTTATAAAGAGCAGAATGTATCTGAGAAATTACTGAAAAGCAACAGCTACAACCTGTGAGTCTAAAACTTCTTTTTCCAGTATCACTGTATCCCATTGCCTCTCCAAGTCCAAATAAATCTTACTTTACTTCTCTAAATCCCTCCATTCATTCTCATGGGAAACAAAAAGAGTCTCAGGGCTGACAAAACTCCAGCCACACATATTCCATAAATCTAAGCCCCTCCATAAATACAACTTTCACAGATAGGTACACTGATTATATTCCATTTCTTATATGTCCTCTATATGTAGCCACTCTTCCCATGGATATTGTGTATTTGTGTGAGAATAGACTCCCAGATTTATGAGGGACATGTTTTAACTCTATTACTTTTCCATTTCATTAAATACCTTTACTTGAAACCAGCTGTGTCTACAGACTGATTAGAAATAAGCTCACAGATTGGGGCTCAAGAACTAGAATTCTGAGTAGATGAAGACCTAGAGAGTATTTTCAGCCAAGGGTAGTCTTGTCTGGGATAGAAGGGATACAAGTGGATGGAGAGTGTCCCAAAGTACTACAAATTCAATTCAGCAAACATTTATTAAATACCTACTATGAAAAGAAATACCTACACTAGCCCTGTGCAGAGAAATGCAGACTATCAAAACAAAAAATTTAACAAGCTCTTCTGATATATTTTATATTAGTACCATGTTCTTACTATTTTACAGATACATTTATTTGAGGTTAAGCCTCCTTTTCTCCGATCTCATGTTTGGACTTACTTATAGAGCTTCCTTAATGCCTCTTGGAAGAGAATTATGATAAGGTAGTGAGTCTGGGGGATTGGAGGGGGCAGGTGCTTTTTATGATACACAAACATGTGAATAACTTGGGAGCAAGAAAGAACCTCAGAAGCCATTGTGTCCCACCAATTGAGGAAGAATTCTCTCTTTAATATGCCCAGCAAGTGGCCATCCTGCCATTGCTTGAAGACTTCTAATAAGACCAAACGAACTGGCAACCTCCCAAAGCAGCCCACTTCTCAGAATACTGAGGAGCTGGAGTTGAAGAGCCAAGATAAACCCTGAGAGTGAGGAAATCAAATCAGTCTTACTCAAATCCTAGACAATTAAAAAAGTCAAATCCAACAGCAGAAAGTAGAGGACGTTGGGTATCGGAGGACCTAGGAAAATGAGATGAGCCAGCTATAATATAGAAGAAGGATTAACTTTGCTATGCTTGGTCCAGGAGGACAGAACAAGGAACGAAAGGAGATGATTATAAGGAGAATATAAAGGAGAAAGTCTTAAATATCAGAACTATCTATAGCTGGAGCTGCCTTGGGTAGGTTCTCCCCGACTTGTTCTTCAGACCAAGGCTAATTGACCATTAAGTCTGGGATGAGCTAGCGATATGTTTTTCAGGTGCAGATTGGACCTTCACTCTGAAATCTCTTCTACCTCTGACATTCTGTGAATTCTAGCTCTGATATTTATTAGCTGTATTATTTTAGAATTTTATTTTTTTATTTTTATTATTATTATTTTATATTTTATTTGTTTATAATTTATATTTTATTTTCATAATTTATAATTTATAAATTTATATATAATATATATTCTATATAATATATATAAATAAATTTATAATTTGTAATTATAAAAATATTTATAATATTTTATATTATATATTATATATATAATTTTTGAATTTAGAACTATATTAGAAAAATCATTTTCTATCTCTTGAACCTCATTTCTGATACCCTCTAAAAATATAATGGAGTTGGACTAGATGATCTCTAAGTTCTATGAGGTGGTGGTTGTTATTCAGTCATTTCCATTGGGTTCAACTCTTCATGACACCATTTAGGGTTTTCTTGGCAAAGATACTTCAGTGGTTTGCCAGTTCCTTCTCCAGCTTATTTTGCAGATTGGGAAACTGAAGCAAATAGGTGACTTGCTCAGGGTCACACAGCTAGTAAGTGTCTGAGGTCAGATTTGAACTCAGGATGATGAAGGTTCCTAACTCCAGGTCCTGTGCTCTGTGAACTATGGTGCCACCTTAGCTGCCCAAACATTATGATAATTAGTTATGTTTTAATGAAATTTTAGACCCAAGACTATTGCATTGTTACGTCTTTAGGAAGCACCATTTCTACCCAGAATGTCTTCTGGGATCATCCTCATTGCTCCTCACATCTGAAAATTTCTTTACCCAGGACTTCTTTCTTTCTTTCTAGGGCTCAGTTTTTCTCTCTCAACCTGGAAGATAATGGGTAGGACTAAGTATTCTAAAGTTTTAGAAATAAAACCATCTTGCCTAGTTTGGGAGGCAACATGACAGTGGATAGAAAGCAAGCCCTCAGAGTTAGGAAGACCTGGATTCAAGATCTATTTTTGATACCTTCTATTTAAGCCTGTGCAAGTCACTTAATTTCTGTTTAAAGGGTCACTAGAAGGGCAGCTAGATGACTCAATGGATAGAGAATCAGGCCTGGAGTCTGGAGGTCCTGGGTTCAAGTCTGGACTTAGACACTTTCTACTTGTGTGACCTTGGACAAGTCACTTAACAGAGCTATAGAGCTCTTCTGCCTTGGAATCCATTCTTATATCAATTCTAAAACAGAAGGTCATGATTTAAAAAAAAAAACTCTTTAGGTAACCTAAGAAAACTCTTTAAGTAACTCTAAAACCAAATTGCCTAGGATGTTCTATTTTAGCAGATGGAATTTCCTCACTGGGAGTTCCCTATGCCAATGACATCATGGATCCATTCCATAATTAGTTTGTATATTTTTGAGGTTTAGGTTTTCTGATATGAAGACAATTCAGCAACCTCTGTGGACCCCTGTTTCCCCCCCTTTTTTAAATAAAGAGTTGGGAATAAATGGTTTCTGAGAAGATTTAGAGCTCTATCTCTATGATCCCATAATCAGAGGCAGCTCAGTGGAGTAGAAGATGGCCAGCTGGGCTTGGAATCCAAAGTGAGTTCAATGCTTATTCTCTTCCCTTCCCCTTCAAGTCATTCAGCCAGAGCACAGAAATGGTTCATATTATACCTCCGACATTCACCAGCAGCATGACCCATGGGTAAGTCTTCCTTAAAACTGTATGTGTCTCTGGAGGGCAATTTGGAACTATGTCCAAAGGGCGATAAAAGACTGTCTGCCCTTTGATCCAGCCATAGCACTGCTGGGCTTGTATCCCAAAGAGATAATAAGGAAAAAGACTTGTACAAAAATATTCATAGCTGCACTCTTTGTGGTGGCCAAAAATTGGAAAATGAGGGGATGCCCTTCAATTGGGGAATGGCTGAACAAATTGTGGTATATGTTGGTGATGGAATACTATTGTGCTCAAAGGAATAATAAAGTGGAGGAATTCCATGGAGACTGGAACAACCTCCAGGAAGTGATGCAGAGCAAAAGGAGCAGAACCAGGAAAACATTGTACACAGAGACTGATACACTGTGGTACAATCGAAGGTGATGGACTTCTCCATTAGTATCAATGCAATCCCTGAACAATCTGCAGGGATCTTAAAAAAAAATACTACCCACAAGCAGAGGATAAACTGTGGGAGTAAAAACACCGCTGAAAAGCAACTGCTTGACTACAGGGTTGGAGGAGATAAGACTGAGGAGAGACTCTAAATGAACACTATAATGCAAACTCCAACAACAGGGAAATGGGTTCGAGTCAAGAACACATGTGATAACCAGTGGAATCATGCGTCGGCTATGGGAGAGGGAAAGGCGGGGGGGGGGGGGAGGGGAGGGGAGGAAAAGAAAACGATCTTTGTTTCCAGTGAATAATGTATGAAAACGACCAAATAAAATAATATTAAAATTTAAAAAAAAATAAAATAAAATGTGCTTTGCCTAGAAAAAAAAAAACTGTATGTGTCAAGACAGGTAGGTGGTTCAGTGGATAGAGACTCAGACCTGGTGACAGGGTCCAAATCTGGTCTCAGACACTTCCCAGCTGTGTGACCCTGGGCAAGTCACTTAATCCCAATTGCCTAGCCCTTACCACTCTTCTGCCTTGGAAATAATACTTGTACCAATTCTAAGATGGGGGTAAGGATTTTACAAAAGGCAAACCTCTTTGTGTCTCTTGAAACTCTCTAGGGTCATAAAACCATAAATTCAGAAAAGAGGGACTTTAGAGGTCATCCATCACTCTCATTTTACAAATGAGCTCACTGAGGCTCAATGGGTCAAATGACTTTTCCAGGGTCACACTGGTAAGTAACAAAGACAGGATTCAAACCTATCTCTTCCTGACTTTGAGCCTAGAACTCCACCTATTATGCTGTTGTTGTCCAGTCATTTTTCCAGTGATGTTTGACTCTGTGATGCCATTTGGGATTTTTCTTAGCAGAAATATAAGTGGTTTGCTATGTCCTTTTCCAGCTCATTTTACAGATGAGGAATCTGAGACAAACATGGTTAAGTGACTTGCCCAGGGTCACATCACTTATAAGTGTCTGAGGCTTGATTTGAACTCAGGAAGATGAATATGTTCCTGATTCCCAGCCCAGTGTTCTGTCCACTGTGCCACCTAACTTCCCCATCTACTATGCTATCTACTATGCTACACTATCTTTAATTTAATAAGCAATAAATAGATTATAATCAATGTCAGTTGATGGTGTTCCCATACCAATAGTTCCCCATTCTAACAAAATCATAAGACTTTTGAATATTCACATGATTTCTCTCAAAAAGAAGTGGATGATGGAATACCATTTGGCAAGCACATTTTAAAAGGTTGAGAATATATCATCATTATTTGTGAAGGCATTTTCCTATTAAACATTTATTATTAATCATAGTTATTTAATCATGGTTCCTGCCTCAGAGATTATGGGAATGTGTGGCACACAGTAGGGTCTGTGTTTAATATCATTTTGCTGAATTGGATTAAACTGAATTTCTAGTCTGAAGCATTATATAAAGGCTGCCGGAAAGAGCTTTCAGTTTGATATAAGGAAAGGGCTATCTTCAAATTAGGGCCATTCAGAATTAATGGGCTGCTTAGGAAGGAGGGGAATTCCTCCTCATTGAGGGTCTTCAAAGCAGACACCAGCTGATGACTAGTTAGAGATAATGTAAAGGTAATTCTCAGTTCCAGAATGGAATAAGGAGGCAGTGAAATCCCTTCAAACTCAGAAACTGGGTGATTCTGTGAATTGAAAATGGTGGTAACCACTTAGCCCCCAGGGAACATCTTGCTGCTGATTTTCCTTTACACTGCATAATCTATGGCCTATGCAATTATATTGGCAATGGAATTGGGTGATAGAAGAAACTCATTGAATATTCCTATGAAATTAGGAATGCTGATCACTGAATCTTCTTTCCCAAAGACCTTTGATACAGAATAAACACCTATGAGCCTGGGCTAACATAGGGTAGGGCCCTACCCTGCCTAATGGCCAGGGAATCTTTGTATTCCTTTGGTGGGAGGCACTTTCCAGTAGGAGAATTCCATGAAACACTTTATCCTGAGCCCCTATAAGATTAAAATTTGGCCATAAATCCAAATTATATTGGAAGGGAATTTCTACTAAAAATAGGGGATAAAATACACCATTTTTCCTCTAATGAAGTGTTTCAAATGGGCTTAAATACACATTTAATATAGATCTAAGGAGATTCTTTGGCCTACTAATTATTAAGCATGTTTAATGAGGTTTAACAATTACACAAGAGAGGCATTGCCTTTTTACATAGGGATTTATCCTTATCAAAATACTTTTAACATAATGGTTTTGCCCATGCTAACTATCTATGAGACTCTAAGTGGTTCTATTCAGTCACAATAAAAGCACTTATGGGCATATTGGTTATTAAAGATCTATCCAATCAGTAAATATGTGTAACAAAAACTTGCCTAAAGCCACTGGTGCTTTAACCCCAGTCATCCATTTGTTCACAGTGCTAATATAGTGGAGGTATAATTCCTCCCTGAAAAGTTATTCCAGGCAACTTCCCCTAGACCAGTGATGGCAAACCTTTTAGACACCAAGTGCCTAAAATACAACCCTCATGCATCATGCAAACCCCCTGCCTTTCTCCAGACAGGGGAGGGAAGAAGCACTCCCATTGGGCTGCTGGGCAGAGGAGCAAGCCATGTAAGAAATGACCTCAGTCCTGTGTGAAGAGTGGAAAGAAAGTAGCCCCCTCTGGCACATGTGCCATAGGTTCACCAACATGGCCCCAGAAGCTCAATAGAATTTCCCCAGATGGTTGAAGACACAGTTGAAACTATATGTAGGAAAAATGAGAATCAGATATTTATAACAACCTGGAAATATATATCTATATACTTAATATATATTTTTAGCTCTTTTAGTTACTTTATTTTATTTTTTTTAAACCCTTACCTTCCATCTTGGAGTCAATACTGTGTATTGGCTCCAAGACAGAAGAATGGTAAGGGCTAGGCAATGGGGGTTAAGTGACTTGCCCAGAGTCACACAGCTGGGAAATGTGTGAGGCCAGATTTGAACCTACGACCTCCCATCTCTAGGCCTGGCTCTTAATCCACTGAGCCACCCAGCTGCCCCTTTTAGTTACTTTAGTAGAGACTTTACTTACTAGACTTACTCTATTTTGGTAGAGATTTTCAAGTATAAACTTTAAGGCAGAAGAGAGGTCAGGGTAAGAAGTTAAATGACTTGCCCAGGGTTGCACAGCTAGGAAGTATCTGAATCAAAATTTGAACCCAGGTCCTCCCAACTCCAAGCTTGATGTGCTATCCACTGTGCTACCCAGCTTTTTAAAGACTTTGAGATGCAACAAGAGACTTCTACAATTCATTTTTCTAAGTCATTATGAAAATGTCACATCTTATACATTTGTAAATTGGAAAACACATTGCCAGCACTGATGTTTTCTTTGTCTAGAAAGGTTCTAGAGAGCTTTGGAATCCATTTCCATCACCAAATCTCTCAGTCAATAGATGTTTATTAACTATGTGCCAGGGTCTATGGGGAAAGAAATTGCAAAAAATAAGAAGGAAATAGTTCTCATCCTCAGGGAGCCTCCATTATATTAGGAGACATGGCAAAGTACATATAAATGTGTACAAAATATGTTTATACAAAATACATGAGAGGTAAATAGAAGATCTATTTATAATGAGAAGCCCAGGCTTTTTGCCATTACCAGGTAAGCCTCAGCCTTCAGTCGCCTGCAAATCAGATTATAGAAACGTGTCGACTTTTCAGGGAGTAAACTTTGTAAGCCAGAGCCAGGCCCAGATTTCTTTTCTTGAGCACACAGAACTGACATTAACACAAATTCCCTGGTAATCAGTCCGGAAGGATTATTCCAACAGTCCTCTGCTGCCCATTGTCATCTGAAGGGCTCAGATTCTCGAGTTTGCTTGGCCCCAGGATTTCATTCTGAAACTCATTATGCTTTTCCATTGTAGCTTTGGGGATCTGGATATGTTCAGCCCTCTCTAGCCCTGCAGATGTCCAGAAGTGCTTTCTTCCTGGCATTTTCCTTAGTTAAATTTCCCCCTGTAATTGCGAAGGGCCCTTCACGGGCTTTTGTAGAGATGGTATGAGGTTTATTTCCTATACAATTATGTTTTCTACAGCTATTCTCTTCTAAATGGCATTTCCACTAAAAATGCATTTTGTCACAGGTCTTGGAGCATTTATGCCTTTTGACTATGTACGAGTTAAACACTTAGCCATGAAAGTGGCCAAGTTTGCAAACAAAGAGGAAGAAGTTTCCCATTTTCTCCATGAGTATGACTCAGAGTCACAGATCGGGAAGGGTCCTCAGAAGCCAGCTAGCCCAACACTTACCTGAATAAGAATCCCATTGACAACATTTCTGCCTTGCGAAAGGGATAGAATTGAATGGAACAAAATGGAATGGAATGGAATGAAGAAAAAGAAAACAATTTATTAGGCACTTACTATGTCCAAAGCACTGAGCTAATCTCTGGGGATACAAATAAGAAATCAAAAAAGTCCCTGTTGTGAGGAGCTCACATTCTAGTGGGGGAAGACAACACATAGAGAAGGGTGCATAAATCTGTTCAGTGCAAGACCAAGAGGCCCTCTATTCCTTGGGTTGGGACAGTAGCATCAAAGATGGTGGGGCCCTTATGGACTTTGGTTAGTAATGGCAGAACAGAGTCCCCAACCAAGAAGGCAGTGAGTCCAAGGGTCAGAGTGGAGTGGGTTGCCTCTGGGAGGCTTCCAGCAGGAGTGGGTATGGGGGGTACCAGCATCCAACTGATAGTGGGCACCCTCTACTTTGTGATAAATGGCCAAAGGGGCAATGAAGGTTGGGTTGGAACAAGGGAAGGTTCCCTTAATAGCAGTCTTTGGGTCATGAGTTGTTGAGTTATTTCAATCATGTCCAACTAAACTTTATGACCCCATTTAGGGTTTACTGGGCAAAGATACTGGAGTAGTTTCCTCCATTTCCTTCCCCAACTTACTTTATAGGTGATGGAACTGAGGCAAATGGAATTAAGTGAGTTGGCCAGAGCTGCTCAGCTAGGAAGTGCCTGAGGCTGAATTTGATCTTAGATCTTGACTCCAGTTCTGGTGCTCTATCTGGTGCCCCACTTAACTGTGCCACCAGTTGACCCATTAAAGCAGAGGAGGGGAAGGTCCCCAGCTCCATCCACCCATCCATCCAGCCAGCCAGCCAGCCAGCCAGCCAGCCAGCCTCTAAATACAATGTTTTCAAAGTGCTTTGCACACATTTCTCTCAATTGACTCTAAAAAAAAACCCCCATGATTTCTATTTAAGATTTTATTATTCAAAGGCAACTAGGTGGCTCAAGGGATTGAAATCCAAGCCTAGAGATAGAAGATCCTGGTTTCAAATCTCGCCTTAGACACTTTCTAGCTGTGTGACCCTGAGCAAATCATTTAATCCCATTGCCTAGCCCTTACCACTTTTCTGCATTAGAACCAAAATACAATATTAATTTGAAGACACAACTAATTAAAATTAAGGTACAAGGTAAGAGATTTTTACTAAAGAGAGAGAGAGAGAGAGACAGAGAGGCAGAGAAATGGAGAGAGACAGACAGACAGAGACAGAGAGAGAGAGAGAGAGAAAGAGAGGGAGAGAGAGAGAGAGATAGTATTATTCCCATTTCATAAATGAAGGAACCAAAACTCATAGAGGTAAAGGAATTTACCCAGGATCACATAGCTAGAAAATTGCAAAACTGAGATTAGAACCTTGGTCTTCCCATCTCCAAACCCATGTCCTAACTCTGTCAGACTTCCTTCATGATGCTTAAAGACCCTTATGGTCTAGTAGAAAGAACACTGACTATGAGGTAAAGAGGATCATGGAAACCCAATTGGGACTGTAGAGTCTATTTGGTATGTCCCTCATTAAAAAGATGAAAAATGTAGACCCAGAGGAGCTAAATGGCCTAAGATTGCACAGCAAGTAAAAGGTCTAGGACTCAACCCAGGACTCTAAATCCAGTGCTTTTTATTTGGGTTCAAATCCCGTGAGACCTTGAACACAACATTTAACCTTTCATGTCCTCACATTCCATCATCTGTATAATGGGAATAATCATACTTCTATACCTTAAACCAGATATTGCATTAGAAGGATCCAGTCAGGATATGGATCTCCTTATAAGTTATCCATAAATGCAAGTTAATAGGAGTCGGAGCTCCCTCTCAGAGTAATTCCCTAATACAGGTTCTTCTGATTTTTGAGCTAGATCTGTATTGCAAGTTCCCAGTAATGGTACTCCCTCTACCAATGCAGGAAGCCTTAGAGAAAGTAAGTGATTTGGCCAGGATCACAAAGACAGAGAATTTGATTCCAGGCCAGCTCTCTCTCTCTCTATTACTCCATGATGATCCTTTGCCTCTATTCTGTGTTTGCTTGGAATTTGGTTTTGCTTCCTATTTTGTATTTGCTTTGCCTATAATTTGTATTTACTGGGGTGCCACTTGAACTGAAATTGACTTTAGGAGGGAGTAGTGCCATGTGTAGATAAAGCCGCCCAGAGAGTTGTTTGGCACTGAAAGGGCTGATGATGAAAAAGAGGAGATTTTGCTAATAAGTGTCCAAGGCTGGATTTGAACTGGGAAGATTGTTTTTTTCCCCAAAAGCCATGATCACATTGAAGGCTTAGTACAGTGTCTGGCACACAGAAGGTGCTTAATAAATGCTTGAAAGAGCATATAATAGATTCTATCCCAAGACAGCATTTTATGTATCGTACGGGGCCATGTCACTTCAATAACTCCCAAAGCCTAGAATCAGACATAAATACCACTCACTGAATTCTTCTCCAGCCAGAGTGACCTCTTCCCTGTTTTATGGTGTCATCATTCTCTTTTAATATTCCTTAAATATTGAGCTGTAAACTCTTATGACTAATGCTAGTTTGTCACTTCTCTCCCCCTCCCTCCCAGCTACACTGAATTGGATATGCTGTGCCTCTGTGAAGGCACATGTCCTTGTAACCTGCCTGTGCCTTGAGACATGGGCTTGGTTTTATTATTTCACAAAAGCCAAAGAGACGTGTTGGTAGGGCGATGGTAGTGCTGGGGTTTTTTGCTCCCTGAGCAAAATGTCTTGGTCCGTGGGCTCTGATCTCTGTTCGTTAGACTATGTTATCTTCCATGAAAGAAATATGCTTGTTAGGGGCAGCCAGGTTATACAGTAGATAAGACTGCTGGACCTGGAGTTGGGAAGAACTGAGTTCAAATCCAGTCTTAGACACTTGATAGCTATGTGACCTTGGGCAAGTCACTTAATCTTGTTTCCCTCAGTTTCCTCATCTGTAAAATGTACTAGAAACGTGAAAGACAGGAATATCAGAATGCAGGAGAAGGTGGTGTGTGGCAGAGTGGGAAAAAGCAAATTTGGCTTGGAAGGCAAGGGAGAATTTGGAATTCTGTGGGAAAGTTCTGGTACAGTTAAATGACAGCCAGGAGGAGGGGGAGAATGAGAGAGGAGTGAGACTTAGCTCTCTCTCTAATCCAGATCTCAAATCTCCTACTTTGGTTGTGTGTCCCTGTGAGCTTCAGCCAGCAATTCCTTCAGCCCAGACACATCTTTGAACCCCTGTGAAGACTACAAAAGGAAATGACAAACCATTTCAGTATCTTTGCCAGGGAAACCCCAAATGGGGTCAAAAGAGTTAAACACAATAGATATGACTGAACAAGAGAATCTGGTTGTTGTAGGTCTATCTTCAATTATTCATGAGAGTTCATGGAAGAAGCAGAGAGAGCAATGGGCTTGCAGTGAAGAACGCCTGGGTTCAGATCCTAGTCCAGATGCTTATTGGTTGTATAGTTTGAGGCTAGTTACTTGACCTCTCTTAGCCTCAGTTTGCTCATCTATAAAATGGAGATAATAATAGTGTCTCTTCTCAGAGATCATTATTTAGAGTATGATGCAAGCTTGAAAGTGATGAATGAACATTAGATTTATAGACTAAGATTGAAGGATGTATTTCAAGGAACTAGGAATCCCAGAGATAGAGGGCCCCTTGGGTAGCTTTCAGTGAATCCCCCATCTGGAAGACCTTCCATCTTTGTTTGAAAATCTCAACCAAGAGCAAGCTCACAACCTCCAGAGCCAACACATTCCACTTCTAGATAGCTATAATTGTTGTTTCTGACACCAAGCCTAAAATCCCCCAGATTGCACCTACTTTTACTTTCTGGGGCTGAGCAGAACCAAATGAATTCCTTATCTACATGGAAGCCTTTCACAACTAACATGATGCCCCTGAGTCTTCTCCTCTCCAAGCTAAAGACCCCTAGTTCCTTTAACTCACACTGATATTGCATATCTTAAGGTCCTTCACCAATAGTGTTGTGGAAAGAACATTAGATTTTTTTTTAAACCTTTACTTTCTGTCCTAATGACAACTCTAAGATAGAAGGGTAGTGGTTAGGCAAATGGGGTTAAGTGACTTGCCCAGGGTCACACAGCTGGGAAATATCTGAGGCTAGATAGGAACGCCAGTTTTTCCAACTCTATTCGTTGTGCCACTTAGCTGCTCCAAGAACATAAGAGGTAGGATCACAAAGGATCCACTTCCAAATCTTACCTCTGTGTATGAAATACTGACAGTAGGACTCTTGGGCAAGTCACTTAATGTTTCTGAGCCTCCTTTTCCTTATCTGTAAAAGGCAAAGGTTGGGATACATGGCCTCCAAATGGCCTCTACATCTATATATGTTCCTATCTTCTCCCTGTCTTCCTTTCCACATGACCCTTCTTTGCTCTCATGTCCATATGGTTTCTCAGGCAAGGCAAATACAGGTTTCATAGATGCCCCAGACTCCCAATGATATCTCCTATTTCATGGTGCAGGGGAAAGAGCACCAAATTTTGTGCCAGGGAATAGAATCTCAGAAGGGATTTGATCACCTGTCTATTCCAACTAGTAACCCATTAGAAATCCCCTCTACAGATTTGATTGGAGAATGGCTGAACAAATTGTGGTATCAATTGGTGATGGAATACTACTGTGCTCAAAGGAATAATGAACTGGAGGGATTCCATGTGAACTGGAAAGACCTCCAGGAAGTGATGCAGAGTGAGAGGAGCAGAACCAGGAGAACATTGTACACAGAGACTGAGACACTGTGGTACAATCAACTGTAATGGACTTCTCTACTAGCAGCAATGCAATGATCCAGGACAAGTCTAAGGCACTTATGAGAAAGATGCTATCCACATCCAGAGGAAGAACTGTGGGAGCAGAAACACAGAAGAAAAACAACTGTTTGATCACATGGGTCAATGGGGATATGATTGGGGATGTAGACTCTAAACAATCACCCTAGTGCAAATATCAATATGGAAATAGGTCTTGATCAATGACACATGTAATAGTCAGTGGAATTGCTCATTGGATATGGGGGAGGGGAGAAGGAGGAGGGAAGGGAAAGAACATAAATCATGTACCCATGGAAAAATATTCTAAATTGATTAATCAAAATTTTTCAATTAAAAAAAAAAAGAAATCTTCTCTACAACAGCCCCAACAAGTAGCTATCCAATCTCTGCTTAGAAATCTCCCAGTGAGGGAAAGACCTGGCAAGACCTGGGTTCAAATTCTTATTCTTTCACTAATATTTTTGGGACTGTATAAGTCATTTAAAATCCTTAGACCCATTTCCCTTCTGTAAAATGAGAATTTGGCTTGGATGACATCTCAGCTCTCTTCTTGATTCCAAATCCATGAAGTTCTTCATTTGTTATGCATCCTTTGTGTATTTAGCATTATGCAAAGCAGCTTTTTTGGTATTCAAAAAGACATACTGTTTCTGGCTGACATTTGGGAGTAGCACTCCATGAATCCTTAAGAGAATTACAAATATTCTCCTGTAGCCAGCTCAGGAGTCCTTTTCCAACTAGGGTTCCAGGGACAATTTGTGAGCGTCCCAATTAGGTTGTCCTTTTGAGCACTGTTCAAAAGAAGGAAAATTGAGAGTCAAAAATAGACTGATCTTCTTCCTTGAATTACAAACTTTGAATTATAAAACAAGAATGGTCTAGAAAGATGATAGGTAGTGAGATAGAGTGAAAAGAGCATTGGTTCTTTGTTGAGATGACCAAGACTCAAATTCCATCTCTGATACTCAGAATTGGTGTAATAAAAATTAAAAACAATAATAATGATAACGAAGCATTTCTGTGTCACGTTGTTTCCAAAGTGTCTTACCAGTATTATCTCATTAGATCCTCATACACCTTTGGGAGTCGGTATTATTATTAACCCCAGTTTCGTTGTTATTATTATTATAGAGTCTTGTCCAACTTTTTGTGACCCCATTTTGGGGTTTTCTTAGCAAATATACTGGAGTAGTTTGCCATTTCCTTCTCCAGCCCATTATACAGATAAGGAAACGGAGATTGATAGGGTTAAGTGACTTACCCAGGGTCATACAGCAAGGATTTGAGCTTTGGACTTCCTGACTCCAAGTCTCACATTCTATACACTGTGCCATCTAAGATACTAAATGAAGGCTTTGTTGTTTTTCAGTCTTTCGGTTGTGACTAACTTAGTGATTCCATTTGGGATTTTCTTGGCAAAGGTACTTTAGTGGTTTGTTGTTTTCTTCTCCAGCTCATTTTACATGTGAGGAAACTGAGGCAGAGTTAAGTGACATGCCCAGGGTCACACAGCTACTAAGTGTCTAAGGCCACATTTGAACTCAGGA
Organism: Monodelphis domestica; assembly: GCF_027887165.1. Taxonomy (NCBI): domain Eukaryota; kingdom Metazoa; phylum Chordata; class Mammalia; order Didelphimorphia; family Didelphidae; genus Monodelphis; species Monodelphis domestica. Next base: position 53,430,937 of record NC_077229.1, on the reverse strand, counting down.
AGATGTGTCTCTCTGACTGCAGACCTGACCCTCTATCCACCATGCCAGCTACCTTCTAGGAGAGACTGAATGACCACTTATTAAGTATATAATAGCACAAAATTTTAGCCAGTTACTAGTACTTACTTGAGTTCTTAACTGGGGACTGTGAAATTATATTTTGAACATCTTCATAACCATATTTTGATATAAGTGGTTTCTTTTGTAATTCTTTATATTTTATGTATTTAAGAATGTGATTCTAAGAAGGGGTTTCAAGGCTTCTCAAGACCTTCAGAGAGGTCAATTACATACAGACTCACAAAAGTTAATAACCCTTGGATGAATGGGCAGCTAGATGGCTCAAAGAATAGAGAACCAGACCTGGAGATGGGAGGTCCTGTGTTCAAATTTGACCTCAGACACTTCCTATCTTTGTGACCCTGGGCAAGTCACTTACCCTCCATTACTTAGCCCTTACTATTCTTGTGACTTGGAATCAATACTTAGTATCCATTCTTAAACAGAAGGTGAGCATTTTATAAGAAAAAAATAATAAACAACCCTTGAATAAGAGGCTATCCGAAGTCCACTGCAGCTTTGAGATGACACATTTTTCTGTGCCACCAAGGGATTCATTTGGAATAGGTGGCTGCTGACGTCCCTTCCCCACTCTGAAGTTCTGAATTTTAGGGATTCTATGTAGGAAATAACCATTCTTTCTTAGCAGTAGGGAAGAATAAGACCATTTTTCTGTTTTAGTAAATAGAGTATCCTTAGCCAATACTCATCTGTGTGTGGATTTTCTTTGGCTAATGTTTTATCCCAAATGGGCTTTCCTCTGGTATACGGCACACTCCCACACTTAAATCATCATTTGAAGTCTACAATTCTGCTTTGCCCAATTAGAGGGCTCCAGAAATGCAAACTACTTTGAACATTAACCTCAGCAAGATGTAATTAGGAAATTGGCGGCTACTAAAGATTATATTCTGCAATCCAAAGCCAAATGTCAAGACTTCAGGGTTTTCCTGTTAGATATTTTTTTCCACAACACTGCACACACACACACACACACACACACACACACACAATCAACCCTAGCACTAACAACCAAATTAGATACAAGGTTGGACTTCTAGCAGAGGTACTCTTGATTGGGTGCTTGACAGGCCATCTTGGCTTTGGAAATAGCAGCTGCTGATCTCCTGGAGAAAGGGGAACAGTAAGGGAAGAGAGGGGAGCACTGCTCTGGTCTCTTTTCCTTTTTACCACTTCCTCCCAGTACGAACTCCCATAGCTATTCTGGGCAATACCATGTGACTTCGACTAAATTGAGTTAAATGAAGGGTTTATGGCTTTTTTTTAACATAATAAATTTTTATTTTTCCAGATTACATGTTAATACAATTTTAAATATTCATTTTCTGATATTTTGCAATCCGTGTTCGCTCTCTCCTTCCCACTCTTCTCCCCTCTCCAAAAAAGGCAGATAATATGATATAGATTATACATATATTATTACATAATACATATTTCCATATTGGTCATATTGTGAAACAAGACACATATAATTGCTTCCACTAGAGAAAAATTCATGGGAGAAATAAAATAAAGAATTAGATGTTTCCATTTGCAATTAGACTTTGTCTGTTTCTTCTATGGCAGTGGATAGATATCCCTTTATCTTTGGGGTTGTCCTGGATCTTTCCCTTGTAAGAGTTGTCATTCACAATTTATCATCATCATTATTATTGTTACTGTGTACAATGTTCTCCTGGTTCTGCTCACTCCACTTTGTATCACTTCATATGAATTATTCCAGGTCTTCTTGGTAATCATCTTGTTTGTCATTTCTTTTGACACAATAGTCTTCCATTTTAACAAAATTTCACAACTTGTCCAGCCATTCCCCAATTGATGGACAAACCCTTATTTTCCAATTCTTTGCTACCACAAAGAGAACTGCTATGAATGTTTTTATACAGGAGACCTCTTTTCTACCATTTTTAATCTTTTGGGGGTACAGCTCTAGTAGTGATATCATAGGGTCAATGGTTATGCATGGCTTTATTGCTCTTTGAGCATGGTTCTAGATTGCTCTCCAGAATGGTTCTTATCAGTTTGCAGTTTCACCAGTCGTGTATTAGAGTCCTAATTTTTCCACATCTCCTCCCTCCAACATTTATTATTTTCCATTTTTGTCATGTAAGCCAGTCTGATGGATATGATGTGGCACTTCTGAGTTGCTCTGATTTGCATTTCTCTGACTAATACTGTTTTGAAGCATTTTTTCATAAGACTAAAGATAGTTTTCATTTCCTCATCTGAGAATTGCCTGTTCATATCCTTTGGCCATATGTCAATTGGGAAATGCTTTGTATTCTTATACATTTGACTCAGTTCTCTATATGACTGAGAAATTAGGCTTTTGTCACAGAAATTTGCTATAAAAATTTTTTCCCAGTTTGTTGTTTGTCTTTTAGCCTTGGTTGTATTGCTTTTGTTTGTACAGAAACTTTTTAAATGTAATATATTCAAAGTTAACTATTTTATAGTTCATAATGTTCTCTATGTCTTGTTTTGATCTAATTCTTCTCTTATCTATAAATCTAACAGGTAAATTATTTTGTGTTCTAATTTGTTTATGTCATTACCCTTTATTTCTAAATTGTGTGGACTTTACATTATTATATGGCTTGAGGTGTTGATCTACGCCTAATTTCTGCCATACTTTTCCAAGTTTTCCAGTTTTTTTTCAAATAGGAAGTTCTTCCAAAAGCTTGGATCTTTGGGTTTTCCAAACTCTAGGTTACTATGGTCAGTTTAACATTGCATGTTGAGTACCTAATCTATTACATTGGTCTTCTACTCTGTTTCTTAGCCAGTACCAGATTGTTTTGATGATAGTTTGAAATGCCAGTACATCTAAGGCACCTTCTTTCATATTTGTTCATTCATTCCTTTGAGATTCTAAGTCTTTTGTTCTCCCAGATTTTGTTATTACTTTTTCTAGCCCTATGAGATAATTTTTGTAGTTTGTAGTTTGATTGGTATGACACTGAATAAATTAATTAATTAGGAAGAATTGTTATTTTATTATATGGTCTCAGCCTACCTATGAGTAAATAATGTTTTTCCGGTTGTTTAGATCTGACTTTGTGTAAAAAAAATGTTTCATAGTTGTAACCATATAGTTCCTGAGTTTGTCTTGGCAAGTAGATTCTCATGTATTTTATATTGTCTCCCGTTATCATAATGGGACTCCAATTTCTCTCTTATGCTATTGGATTTTATTAATAGTATAGAGGAATGTGGATGATTTTGTGGGTTTATTTTATAATGTTGCAGCTCTACTAATGTTCCTCATTTTGATTAGTTTTTTGGTTGATTCTCTAGGATTTTTTAGGTATACCATCATATCATCAGCAAAGAGTAATAGCTTCATTTCCTCATTGCTTATTCTAATTTCTTCTTCTTATTGCTATAGCTAGCATTTCTAGTATGATATTAATAATAGTGGTGATGATGAGCATCCTTGTTTCATTCCTGACCTTACTGAGGTTTCTAGCTTATCCCCATTATAGATAATGCTTGCTGATGGTTTTAGATAGATGTCATTTATCATTTTGAGAAATGTTCCATTTATTCCAGTGGTCTCTGGTGTTTTTAATAGGAATGGGTGTTCTATTTTGTCAAAAGCTTTCTCTGCATCTATAGAAATAATAATTTTGTTTCTTTCATTTTATTATTGATATGGTCAATTATGTTGATAGTTTTCCTAATATTGAACCACCCCTGCATTCCTGGTATAAGACCTACCTGGTCATAGTATATAATCCTTGTGATACATTGCTGTAATCTTCTTGCTAGGATCTATGGCTTTCTATATTGAACTATCTCATTTTTCTTCAGAGCTCATTTAGCTCCACTAATGGACCCCCCCCCAACATTCTCAAATAGGTTAAAGGATTTGTCAATGGCCATATTATACTGGATATCAGAGCCAAGACTAGAAAACAAGTCTTCCTGACTTTTAAATTCAACTCCATATCCTATGTGCCATGAGGACCTCTCCGGGTCATTTAAGCCTCTTGTTTCTTGGGGCTGAAGTCTCACTTCTGTGATAAGAATTTGGATTTGAGAATGTTATTTGTCCTACCTCTCTACCACCTAGATTTATTTCCTTCACTTTATATATGCTCTCATAACACATTTCTATAGTATTCCCAGGTTTTCATCCTACCAACTCTGAGAGTATTAGATAAATAGATAGGTAGGTAGATTGATGGACAGAAAGAGAGAAAGAGAAAGAGAGAGAGGGGGGAGGAGGGGGAGAGAGAGGAAAAGAAGAAAGGGGAAGAGAGAGGACAGGGAGAGAAAGAGAGAAACAGGGAGAGAGGGGGAAGGAAAGAGAGAGAGCAAGAGATGCAGACAGGGGGCAGCTGGGTGGCTCAGTAATTGAGAGCCAGATCTAGAGATGGGAGGTCCTAGGTTCAAATCTGGCCTCAGCCACTTCCTAGCTGTGTGACCCTGGGCAAGTCACTTGACGCCCATTGCCTAGCCCTTACCACTCCTCTGCCTTGGAACCAATACACAGTATTGATTCCAAGACAGAAGGTAAGGGTTTTTAAAAAAAGAGAGAGAGAGAGAGAGATGCAGACAGACAGACATAGAGTAGAAAGATAGACTGGATGGATAGATAAATTTAGATAAATAGATATGTAGGTAGATAGAAAGATGAATGAATAGATGTTAGATCGATAATGTGTAATATAGATATTATAACAATAATATATTTAACTATCATTTATATAATGCTTCATATTTACAAAGTGCTTATACTTCACAAAAGCATTGGTTAAGTATTGGCACACATGATGCTCCCAGCATGAGGTGGGCGAATAACTGCTCCATTCCCCCTCTTCCCAGTGCCTGATGACATTTTTTGCATTCCCTGCCCTTCTGTCCAGCTGCCCAAAGCAAGAATATCCCCCCTCAACTCTTTCAGATCATGCAGGGGGCTCACAGACAACTTGAATTTGCCCTCTGGGCATTGGAACTCTAAAACCTTCCCCAATACTGCTGCACCATCTTGCTGGTGGGACTGCCTGCCTCAAGTCTTTCCGTACTTCAATATATCCTTCATTCAGCCTCCAAAGTAATTTTTCTGGGGGAGCTACATGGTTCAGTAGATAGAGCCAATTTTGGAGACAGGAGGTCCTGGGTTCACATCTGGCCTCAGACACTTCCTAGCTGTGTGACTCTGGGCAAGTCATCCCCAATTGCCTAATCCTTACTACTCTTCTGCCTTGGTACCCATACTTACTCTAAAACATAAGGTAAGGGATTTTTTAAAGTAATTTTTTTCTAAAGCAGCAGTCCAACCATGCCATCCCCTAGTCAATAAACTCTGGTACCTCCCTATCACCTTCAAAATCAAAGATGGGCCTTCTTGCTGCTCCTTGCATAAGCCATTCCAAGGTCTTTCTCCCAGTCTTTTCGCTGACTATTCCTCACACCTAGAAGGCTATCCTTCCTCATCTCCATCTCTAGGCTTCCCTGGCTCCTTTCAGTTCCCAATTTCAATCCCACTTTCTCCAAGAAGCCTTTCCCAATCTCTCTTACGGCTAGAGCCTTCCCTCTGCAGATTATTTCCTACTTCTCCTTTACAGAGCTGGTTTTTATGTAGCCCTTTGCATTTGGTCCCCCCCCCCATTATGTTGTGAGCAACTTGAGGGCAAGAGCCTCTCTACTGCCTTTCTTTGTACTGCCAGCATTTCAATCAGTTCCTGATCCAGAGATGCTTAATAAGAGTATACTGACTGACTGACTGACTGACTGACTGACTGACTGACTGACTGACTGACAGGTGATCTTGTTTAGGTGAATACTTCTCTTCTCCATTAGCATACAAGGTCTTTTGGAAAGGAAGAACACTATATATGCATCAGAGCACTGTCCTTGGCATAAAATAGGCACTTGATAATTAATTGTATGATTAAATATGGCCTTCCTATTTCAAGTGGGGAACCCAAGTTCTGAAAGAGTAAATAATCACAATAGTATAGATTTAGACCCATAGAATATTGTTGTTGTTCAATCATGTCTAACTCTTTGGGACCCCATTTGGAGTTCTCTTGGCAAAGATACTGAAATAGTTTGCCATTACCTTGTCCAGTTCATTTTACAGGTGAGGAAGCTAAGACAAAGAGAGTTAAGTGACTTATCCAGGGTCACATTTGAACTTGTGAAAATGAGTCCTCCTGACACCAGATCTGGCACTCTATTCATTGTGCCACCCAGCTGCCCATAGGCTATTAAGATCATAAATTTAGAGCTATAAGAGAATTCAAAGACCATTTAGTCCAACATCCTCCATTTAGAACTTTAAGATTAAAAATTAATATCCAAATACTCCACATATTATTTTTCATTAGATTTATTAATAATATCTTGAAGTAAAGGAAGTGATAGCCTTAATAAGGAGAGAGTTTCCAAGCCATGCAGAGAGAGAAGAGCATGGAAAGAAGAGTGAAAAGGCAGAGTTAGAGCAAACTTTTATGTACAGTATGTAAGGATGCTATGTTGCCAAAAGGAAAGGGATTCTGGGAGATAAAGTCCAAGGGTTCAAGATTTCTAATTATACATAACTGAGAAAAATGGGCAAGTGCCTTTTTCAGGGTCACACAAGCAACCTAGGTGGAATTAAAAAAATCATAATAAACCCCTAGTTTCTGTCTTGGAAATGATACAGAAAAAGCAGTAAGGGCTAGTCAATTGGGGTTACTTGACTTCCCCCAGCTAAGAAATATCTGAGATCAGATTTGAACCCAGGACCTCCCATCTCCAAGCCTGACTATCCACTGAGCCACTTAGCTGCCCCTATCTAGCTGGAATTTGAAACCACATCCTCTCATTCCAAATCTAGCTTTCTATTTCAGCACCCCACACTGCCAATCTTGCCCCTGGGCACACACAGACAATATAAGTGTCTGAGGCATGATTCCAACCCAGCTCTGCTAACTCCAAGTCCAGCCTTCCATCCCTTATGCCACATTGCCTCTCCATTGCTTTTCCATTAGGCACAATGGACTTAGCTGACGTCCTTCAATCTGCAGGAAATTCTACTGCCTTTGACAATCTGACAAGCATTTTTCTAGAGAGTACAGAAACGGGTTGACAACTTGTTTAGTTAAAGGCTAAAAGGAAAAACCTCTTTGAGTTGTAAAGAGCAGATCCTTTTAGTTTTCAGTGAAAGCACTCCATCTGGAGACAGAAATTTCATATTCATGCCTAGTCTCATGAAATGATAGTTTTGAGCCTGTAAATTAATAAGACACACTGCCAGACAACATGTGACCCCTCTGGAGTGCCACAGTCATGGTTTTCTGATAAGTGCACAGTACACTTAGCAACATTCTAGTGGTATCATCATCATTTCAGAATTAAGAACAACTACTCCAGGGATTAGACTATCTTCTCCCAAGGAAAGGAGCGCCATGCTTTTTGAAGCGTACCAAATTAAGTCCAACACTTGCCTGAGTGATGTTCCTGAGGATGTTCTCCACCTCTCAGCCATGACATCCTGAATTCTCCGCTGAATGTTTCATTGGGATTATTGAAAAGGAGATGAAGTCCCAGTATGGGAACTTCCTCCTTCAATGCAGTTCACAAACTATTTATGAATCAAAGAATCATGGGCTGTCAGAGCTGGGAGGGAAAATCAGTAGCTATGTAATTTAATTCATATCTAAAAAAGAATCCACGATGCAATATAGCTGACAAGTGGCCATCCAACCTTTGCCTAAATACATTCAGTGAGGGAAATCCAGTGATTCAAAATAGCTTTCATGCTCCATCACTCTGAAATCTTCTGTTCTCTCATCTAAATTTCTCCAATTCCTTCAAATGATGTTCAAACAGTATGAACTTTACATCCTTCAACATTTCAGTTGCCCCCAGATGCTCTCCAGTTTGATATTCCTACACTGTGATACCTACAACTGATTGAAGGGACTGTATAGTATTATAAACTGAGGCAGAAAGAAAAATGACAAGAATCAGATACAAACTTTTTTATTGAGTAAAGCAGCATACATGTGGCTAATATTGGTGTATATGGTGATTGGATCATTCAAACAAAATGGCAGGAGACAGAGGGCAAGAAGGATTGTTGGAGATCTCAAGGCAGGAAGCTCAGGACTGCTTGTTATCAGGGCTATAAGCCGAGAGGATAAGATGTCATTAGTATGTCAGATCTGAGCTTGGGCTGCCTCTGTATTCTGTTCCATCACTTCTGGTTCCCAGGTTATTTCATCACTTCTTAGATAAAAATAAAATGCTCAACCAATTAAGAGGATTAGAAATATTCTCATAAACTATGGGAGTGGAAACACCGAGAAAAAGCAACTGCCTGAATACAAAGATTGAGGGGACATGACAGAGGATAGACTCTAAATGAACACTCTAATGCAAATACTATCAACAAAGCAATGGGTTCAAATCAAGAAAACATCTAATGCCCAGTGGACTTACGCGTCGGCTATGGGGGGTTGGGGGGGGGGAGGAAAAGAAAATGATCTATGTCTTTAACGAATAATGCTTGGAAATGACCAAATAAAATATATTTAAAAAAAAAAAAAAGAAATATTCTCAGCAATTCCAGTTTCACAGAGTAGTGGATAGAGCACCGGCACTGACCCAGAGGGATCTGGATTCAAATACTGCCCCAGACACATTACTTTCATGACCCTAGGAAACAGTTTCTTCATTTATAAAATTACAGGTTTATGAACTCTTAAGGCATTTTCTAGATCTAAAAATGATCCCATGTTCCTAATAAATAAGTCTAAAAAAGTTACCTAAGTCACACAGAGGCAAAGTGACTTGCCCAGGTTCACATAGTTATTACGTATCAAAGGCAAAAAAAAAATTTAACTCAAATCTTCTTGACTCCAAGCTCAGAGGTCATCCCATTGGGCCTACAAATATCATATTAGCTAAATAATACAATTCAGGTCCAAAGTCTTATTTAAACAAGATGGGATGAAGTTATTCTTTATTGTTGTTCAGTCATTTCAGTCATGTCTGACTCTTTATGACCCCTTTTGGGGGCTTGGGGGGGCAAAGTTTCCAGAGTGGTTTGCTATTTCCTTCCCCAGCTCATTTCATGAATGAGGAACCTGAGCCAAGCAGGGTTAAGTGACATGTTCAGGTCTCATAGCTAGTAAATTTGAACTCAAGTCTTCTTGACTCTAGACCAGGTGCTTTATCCACTGTACCATCTAGCAGTCTGGAAGTCATTCTGGTAGGGTTAAAATGCTAATAGGAAATAGCTCTCCAGGAGTCTGAAAATTGGAATTTGAATTGTTCAGCAAATGCTATTAGCATATTGTTGTGAGAATAATTAGGAAAGCAGTGATTTAGCCTTTGTTTTGAAGAGAACCAGTGGCATCAGAGGCTGATGACTTGCTTGTGAATTGGATTTCAGTGAGGCAGAGTTGTACAAACTCATCAGCCTCCCTCTCTCTTCCAGAGCCATTGAAGTCCAGTGACCAAACAAAAGTCGGGATGACAGGTGATGACTGGGGATGCAGTGGGTGATCTTGGAGTCTTTGATATCTGATCAAGCTCTAAATGTTCAATCTGCCCTCATGGTCACTGGAACAAATTGTTCTCATTTGCCCATTCTACCAGGGAAGTCTTCACATCCTTGGGGTAGACACTGCCCTACATTATTGGTGGGTTTAAAGCCTGTTGGCTACCCTCAATGTGGTTTAGCTCCTCTGCTGAGCCACTTTTACCAGGGTCTTGCCATGGTGAATGTTATTGCTTCTTTAAGCCACAGGACAGAGTTGGGTGACAGGTAGAAATCAATGGTAAATGAACAGACCTGAAAAGGGCTTGGAAAACCCTCCCACCAGTAGTAATAGTCCTCCCTGAGTACCCCATATATCAGAGCATTTTGGGGAGAATAATTAGGATATCAATTATTCTCTTTCCAAATATTGTGATTTTCATGAGGACTTTGCTGGTGTCCCTAGCTACTAGTGTCCTACCTCTAAAATTACATTGTGTCCCATTTTATATAGACTTAAGTATGTACATGTTGTCACCCCTAGCTAGACAACTATGCCCAATATACTACTCCCTAAACTAACTATGGGCTGGTAGATGTTTAACCCCTCCATCTCAAAAGTTGGCAAGATAAACTTTTAGGTTTAAATTTGTACCACTATCATTTTCTCCATCACTTTTTCAAGATAAGATAATCAACAAAGCAACAATTATGCCCTGACTTGTAGTTTTGTTGTTTGTTTGTTTTTTTCTTTTTTTATTTCTGCTCGCACTGAAAATTTAACAATCAGCTCTCATGAGCCAATTTGCTCTGGCTCCGGTATACCATTGTCCTAAACCATCCCTTCTTCCTATTTCTTTTGAATCCTTAACTATCGGGTCACATTATCCTGGAATCCTCATTTTTCCTCACTCCACAAATTCAATCAGTTGCTAAATCTTGTCAATTTGACTTTTATATTAGACCCTTTTTCTCTAGTTACCCAGAGACTCCCTTGGCTCAGGGTCTCCTCAGACTTCTTGTGTACATAATCACAAGGTCATCCTGCCTCAGGTTTCTCACTAAGCCATCCTATTGCCTGAGTAATTTTCCCTAAACACAAATCTAACCAGATGATTCCCTTACTCAACCAATTCTAGTGTTTTCTTATTGTCTCCAAAATAAAATACAAAAGCTTCTATTTAATTTTTAAATCTTTACACCATCAGACTACAACCTATCTTGCCAGACTCGATGGATATTATTCCTGCATTCTGGGATCGATATCTGTGATGAATTTTGTCCTTACTTATGCCTTATAGAGCCTCATTTTTTCTTTATGGTACAGCTCAGGCACCATCTTCTGTATGAAATCTTTCCTGAATCCCCCAACTAGTGGTGCCTTCCATCACAAACTATGTTGCATTTAGCTATTATGGAAGGATTTGTAATTATTTTTATATCTAAATCTCTTCTATCCCCCATTTGAACTTAAGCTCATTGTAAATATAAGTTATTTCATTCTTTGTATTTGAACCTACAGTACCTAACAAAGTACCAGGCACATAGTAGGAACTTAATAAATTCTTTTTTATTCCTTACACTTGGCATAATGACTGGCGCATTTTTGTTATTGTTCAGACATGTTCATTTCTTTGTGACTTCATGGACCATGGTACACAAAGACTGTCCATGGAGACTTCTTGGCAAAGAACTTGGCTGGAGTGGTTTGCCGTTTCCTTCTCTAGTGGTGAATAGAGATTAAGTGACTTGCCCAAGGTCATACAGCTCAGGAATTTCTGAGGCTGGATTTGAACACAGGTCATCTTGATTTCTCATTCCAAGCTTAGCACACTATATATACACTGACCTACTTAACTGCCCCTAGCTACTTCATGAGGATAGGGGCTATTGTATTTTTTATATTTCTTTCCAACTTAGTATCCAAGGCACTTAGAAAAATTCCTGACACATAGCAAATATTTAATGAATACTTTCTTTTTAAACCCTTAACTTCCATCTTAGAATCAATACTGTGTATTGGTTACAAGGCAGAAGAGTGGTAATGGCTAGGCAATGGAGGTAAAGTGACTTTCCCAGGGTCATACATCTAAAAAGTGTCTGAGACCAGATTGGAACCTAGGACTTCCCTTCTCTAAGCCTGGTTCTCAATCCACTGAGCCACCCAGCTGCCCCCTTAATAAATACTTCTTGACAGCAGGTAGGTTGCACAGTGGCTAGAGTGCCAGGTCTGTAGTGGGAAGGATCTAGCTTCAAATCTGGCCTCATATATGTATAATTGGAAATCTGTTTACCTAAAAACTGCATTTCCCAGGAACCCACTGACTTCCTGTTGTTACATACTTCCTGTAGACAGAGGGATAAATTCAATGGATGTTCCTGGTCTGGCCTCTCTTTGCTTCCTATCGCCCCCATGATGGTGGTAATTAGGGTTTTTCAACAGGTTGATTAGCCATGGGTACTTTTGTTGTTGTTGTTGTTACCTTCTTATTCTTTTATTTCTCATGATCATTAATAAATCTCTTAAAATATAATATTTTTATTATTGCACATTAATTTTAATTTTTACCGATACTTCTTAGTTATATGACCCTGAGCAAGTCACTTAACCTCCACTGCCTAGCCCTTAGCACTATTCTGCCTTAGAACTGTAAGATTAAAATTAATATCCAATAACACCAAGTATTATATTTTATAAGATTTATTAATAATCACTTAAAGTAGAGGAAATAAAAATACAAAAGTAAAAGGCTGAGTAAAGAGCAGTTTTTCCCAACCACAATAGCGGGAGAAGAGAGAGAGAAGAGGATGGCGTTACAGAAACTTTATCTCCTAAAACACGATGTACCATGAGGACAAAAGTGAGGTTCTGGGAAACAGATTCCTGGAGTACAAAATTCTAATTACACAGAACCAATACTTAGTAGCCATTCTAAGACAGAATTTTACTAAGCCACCATCTTGGTTTGGCCCTTCCCACCCATGACTGGATTAAAAATAAAAAATGTCCTGATTGATTGCCCAGGTGGCTAGAGTGATCTCACCCACTTCAATGTCTCAACCTTATGATTAAATTTCCTGGAAGTTTTCCAGTTAATAAGAGAGAATTTGTCCTACCAACAAGTCGGGGATGAGGGTGGGAGTGGTTGGGAAGCCATGAGGTAAGGGCCAAAGCTCGATATTCACCTTATATAATGTAAGCAAGCACATGAAATATCTGGGCATTAATGAAGACCAGCCTGGAGAAATCTCTCATCATATCCATGTTGGGTTTTTTTTTCATTCCTGCCTTATAAATTCCAAAGACTTATTATTATTGTTACTATCAGATATATTTCACAGCTGGTAATGTGAAGAGATGAAAAATCCCAATTCAACTGCATCCTGGAAGATGTCAAGTGTAAACTGTTTATTGGTTTAGAAGCTTACTAAATTTAAACAGCAGCATTAACATGGCCGTGGGTTCTCTTGACAGTTTTAAAATTCCTCCTTGGGGGGATTTCAGTAATGCTGTCTAATCAGCTTAAGGAGTTAATTAAACAGCTGTCACTTAGCTTTCTAATTCTGAGACTTGATGCACTGAGATTGGAAATTAGTTATGCATGATTGAGGAATGGTTTCTAAGATGGCCAAAGTTGGCTTCTGATTGGTACCAAAGGGCAGAATCTCTGTTTCTTGACTGCAGGACAGAGAGGAGGACACTTCAGAAGACTATCCCGGAGACCCTGGGAAATTATTGGATTGCCCACAAGAGCAGAGAGGCCAGTGGCTAATCTACCTGGTGCTCACCCTTAGAGATGTAAGATCTTTGTTTCTTCCTGAGAACAGAGGTTTCTACCAAGGGATAGGCTATGGACATGTACTGGAGGTTAGGTGTGGGTAGCAATTGTGGTGCCTTGTTAGTGGAACTGGAGAGACTCAGTTTCTCCATATCACCAACTGGTGCTATTATGAGCCAAGAAGCAACACAAAAGACCTGAGATATTTGACTCAACTTTCCCTCCAGCTGGATCAATCTGGTACCTAGCTATGGACCCTTTGATCCAGGAGAATATTAGAATTTTATTGGGGAGCCCTAGTGACCCAAAGAAATTTCATTACCAATTGCTCTTAATCTCCTTCCCAATAGCTTTTCTCTTAGTGGACTGTTTTTACCTCTGTGGAAACTGCTTTACCCCAAGCACTTGTAAGATGTGTTTTTAATAAAGGAACTTTATCAGAACCCTAAAACTCCACATGTTCCATTGTACTGGATGTGGAAACAAAACCAGGACATTCCCCTCCTCTACCACTTTTAGATATCATCTATCTGAAATCTCGCAAATCATCTAATCTCCCTGAGCCTCAGTTATATCATATGTAAAAAAGAGGAGGGTAGTGGTGGTGGTGGTGTTTGTGGTGTTGGTTGTTGGTTCTTGTTGTGGTTGTTATGATGATGACAGTTGTTGGTGATGATTGGCAATGGCGATTGTTTGGGGGGGCTCTTTATAACGCCATTTGGCATTTTCTTGGCAAAGATACTTGAGTGGTTTGCATTTCCTTCTCCAGATCATTTTACAGATGAAGAAACTGAGGCAACAGGGATAAGTGACTTGCCTAGCGTCACACAGCTGTTAAGTGTCTGAGGCCAAATCTGAATTTAGGTCTTCCTGACTCCATGGCCAACCCAGTTGCCCATAAAAATGAGATAACAGCACTTGAACTCAGTGCCTCACAGAGTTGTGTATAAGTAAGTTCTTTGTAAGCTGGAACCCACTGTAAATATGTGAGCTATGATATTAATGTAAAAGATGGTGGGATGGTTGAGCTCTATGATCAGAGGAAAAAGTAGAATTAGGAACACAAAGGTTGAAATTTTGCTTCCAACACTAGCTGGGTGATAGCTGGAGAATAATGGACATCTCTGGATCTTATTATCCTGCTCCACTAAATAAAGGCAATACCGGTAGTATAAACCTAACCAGAGAATCAGATGAAAATATACAGAAAGGATTTATAAATCTCTAAAAAAAAACCTACTAGAAGTGGCATCTCTGAGTTCAGTTAAACAATGATTAAACCAATTTAATGCAAATTATTATGCTAAGGGCTGAAGATGCAAAGAAAAATATTAAAAGAAGAAAAAACCCAGGTGTGGGATATGTGATATAAATAGGTAAATAAATATAACATCATTTTAGGAGAGAGAATGCTCTAAGAGCTGGCGGGGGAATATAGGGATGACAGCTCAGTTGAAACTTGAATGGAGAGAAGTGTTTATTCTGAAAGGTGGAACTAAGGATGATGTGCGTGGAGAACAGCTTGTACAAAGGTATGGAAGTGGGCAGAAGAATAATAAATTCCAATTTGATTGGAATGCACCAAAGGGAGTAATATGAACTTAGTCTAGAAAGATAGGAGGCATTTAGATTATAAAAAGTTAGGATTTACATATTAAGGAAGGAAAAAGAATAGGGAGGAAAGGAAGAAGAGAGGCTCTATGACTGTTTGTGAAGATTATGATGTCTATTTGACTTAGACTCCCCCAAGGGTTCTTTGGGGCTAGGCTAGGCTGTCTGCTTCACATTAAGGCTTTGGAGCTGTAATATGGACTTCCTGGGGCCTGGCCAGCTCCACTGTCCAAACTAGGCTCCCTTGGGGTTGCCAGGTCCATCTGTAATGAATGGGTTTCCTTGTGGGAGCAGGACAAAAACTACTCCATCTCAGCTCCACAGAAAATCAATTCCTACCACAATAGTCTGAGAACACGGGGCTCTGGGAACTGGTATCATAAGACCCACAGTCAGCGGCAAATATCCACTAAGGCTACACTTACCTAGAAATGGGGCTGAGAAATTAACCTCTGTTGGAAATGTGTTATTGTTTAGTCATTTCAGTCATGCCCAACTCTTCATGATCCCATTTGAGTATTTCTTGGCAAAGAAGTGGTTTGCCATTTCCTACTCTATTTCATTTTATAGATGAAGAAACTGAGGCAAAAAGTTAAGTGACTTGCACTAGGTCACACAGCTAAAAAGTATCTGAGGCCAGATTTGAACCCAGGAAGATGAGTATTCCTTCATCCAGGTCTGGTATTCTATCCACTGGGCCACATAAGTAATATGCCTGGCACTACACTCTGGAAGTATAAGGAAGGAATCACAGATTTAGAATTTGAGATTAACAGTCCAATTTCCTCATTTTTTAGATGAGGAAACTGAGTCCCAAAGAGATTGAATGACTTGCCTAGGTGACACAGCTAGTAAAAAATTGAAGCAGTATTCAAATTCACATCCTCTTGAGTCATAGTCCTACATTCTAATCACTATATTACTGAAGATGGATGTGACAGCACCGACTCTTTCTCACTCTCTTTTCTCCAGTAGAAAGCCATGAATTCAAATTTTATAAAGCTCAAAAAGGGAGGCTCTGATATTTACTGTTATGACAATGGGTGAATCATTTCATCACTCGGTGTCTTAGATCACACCTATAAAATGTGAACAATAATATTCCTCTAGCATTGATAAATTGCTGGGCTGAGCCCATGGAAGCTGGGGTACTCACTCCTCCATCACTGACCAGTCAAGCAATTTGGATGAGGCTCATTCCTGGGGAGTCTGGCCTCTGATTCTTTTTTTCCTAATACCTATTGGCTCCTAAAACTCCATCCCCTAGCATCCCAGGCACAATTTTAATGACAATAAAATAGGTTATGGCACACAAGAGTAAGGATTACTGAAGTGGGAAGAATTTTTTTCCAAAGCTATTCAATTTACCTTGTGAATCTGATATGAGACAAGTAACTTATTCCTATACATCAAGAAAAGCTAAATAACAACAGTAAAACTAAAAACAAAATCAACAATGACCTAACAAGTATTGGATTTAGTAACTTAATTTGTCTCTACTGAGGAAATCTACAAGGAGGCTAATATTAACATCTCACCAATATATTTCCCCATAGAACTGCATGAGTATTCCTTTCCAAATTTGGCTTTCTTCTGAGGAACATGGGTTTGAACTCATCCATTTCTACAGCTAATTCTTCCTGCCATAGTGCCCACTGTAACCAGTCTCTCCACTAGATACCCCTGTAGATTTGATTGCTATTTGTGTTTCTAGATCTCCTGGTCTTTAGAATTCTCAAGATTTCTTCTAAGACTGGATCCATTTAAGGGTACTCACTCACCAAAGATCAGAAAAGAAAAACCACAAAAGGGACAAAGGCAGGGAGAGGCTCTCGCATTGATATACCTGCTCAGTTGGGTTCAACGTCCATGTGGGAAGCAGCAGAAGAATCACTAAGATACCAGGGTAGATAGAGAAGGACCTGTCCTTCCCTCATCCTTCACTGGAGTCACAAGAAGGTACTTGGGGCATTATGGCTAAGAATTAATAACTGTTTCTGCTTTTAACAGATGTAGCACCTCATCTTCTGTCCCTGGAGGGCAGGAAATGGAGGGAGATGTGCAGAGAAACAAGGACTAAATGGGGCCCTAAAAACCAAGGGGCTTCTCCATCTGACTTGTAGCAGTAATTTTCTATGTGTTCTCTCCTTCATTAGAATGTGATCTCATTGAGAGCAGGGACCATTTTACTTTTCTGTTGTATCCCCAGAACTTAGCACCATGCTTGGCACATAGTAAGCACTTAATAAATGTTTTGTTCATTCTTTCATTCACTCAGAGATTTCCATCCCAATCTAAAATACTAAGTCCTCTTAGTACTGTGCCACCATATGGCCAGAAGCATCCAGGAAATGTATCATACCTAAAAGATCCAAAAAAGTAGTTACAATGTCCTTAAGTCCTTGGAAGTTTCCAGAAACTGGTGGCTTCCATCCTCTAGGAGAATCCCTCTAGGTCTAATTAGTATCCATGATACTTGGAAGTACGTGCTTCCCAAAGTTATAGTGAAGACAAACTTTTACACTCTGAAAGTAGTATAAAAATATGAGTTATTATTGTCTCCAGTTGCTCTTTCATGTACTTGAAGACCCAGGAATGGTCCTAATTGAGATTGAAGATGTAACTCACTGGAAATAAAACTGCATACCAGAAAAAATTCGACTGAATTGAAGACCTTTACACCCAGATGTCCCACCAGCACTTCAAATTTATCATGACCCCTAACTGCAAATCTCATCTGTCTTCCATATACATCCCTTAGCCCAGCTCTAAGCCCCTGACATTCCTGTTTCTTTGCACAGCATCATGTTCCTCTCCTTTACTCAGGCACTAAACTCCATCTATCATCTTTCATTTCTCTCTCTTGTATCCAATTCATTGCTAAGACTTGAAAATTCTACTTCTCAGCATCTCTCATCTGTTTCCTGCTTATCACTGTCATTGCTGCCCCTGAAGCCCAAACCCCAGTTCTCTGCCTCTTGCCTAGACTCTTGCCATAACCTAACTGGTCTCTGCACTTCCAGGCTCACCTATCCTTTATGGTGCCCTCAGATAAATCTTGACAACTCACAATTCCAAATCTGTCATTCAAAGGCTCCTTAGTCAATAAGCACTTATTAAGTGCTTACTTAAGTACTGTACAAAGTACTGAGAATGCAAATAGAATCAAAAAGAAAGTCAGGCATGATAGAGAAAGTCTTGGAGAATCAGGAGTATAGCCTGGAGAGGAATGAAGACCTGACTGGCCTGAGGGTTCTCTTTGAAATGGAAGATCTGGGATGCCATTCTACCTTTCCAGCTTCATCTTTGGAAACTTAAAGCTCTGTATAAATGTATATGTAAAGTTGTTCATATCATCTCTCATCATTAATTGTTACTACTCAAACCAGAGTCTCTAAGTACTTAACTCACCTCCTGCTTTCCACCCTCTAAATGTTTGCTTATGTTCTTCCCTCTTTTTTAGAACACCCACTCCTTGAATTTCTACTTGTTAAAGTCCTAGCCATCCTTAAAGGCCCAGATCTGGGGCATAATGGAAAGAACTTCAGATCTGGAGTCAGACGACCTGGGGTAGAATCTCATTTCAGCCACTAAATCACTGTAAAACCATAGGTATTATCATTTTAACTTCTCTGAGCCTCAGTTTCCCTATCTGTTAAATAAAATTGCTAATACTCAGGCAGCTATGTTATTAGGAAAACACTTTGTAAACTTTACCATTTAGATGTGTGTTACTGCTCTAATTCTGGCAAGAACTCGGTCTGACGTATTTGGCAGGCTATCCTCCTGGGGGTCTATCCAGGGCTGTATTCAAGCAGCTTGCTGTAGCACTAGAAATCCCTGCTCACACTTCTTCCAGAGAATCTTTTCTCCTCAACTGGTTAGGCTGCTAAAAGACAACAGTTTCCCCTCACCTCCCATGGCCATTAAACCCAGAGGCTGAGACACTTTAAAATAGGGGAGGAAATAAATCTTACTGCAGAGCAAGTAGCAATGTGACTGATGTTTGCTCCACTCATTAAAAGAAGAGTCCTGGTTATTTATAGAGATGCTGCATTATTGCTAATGAGATACACTGTTTCTATGGTCATCTAAGCCTCCTGTTTAATGTGGTATAAATGAAAAACCTGCAGCCCGCCATCATTACAACACTCCCTATTTATTATCTAGAGGCTGCCATAATGGAGCTTCTCAAAGCCAGCTAGAGACAAGGATGAGATGATGTGACATTACTCTGTTTATTAGCTTATTGATTTCTGTTAAGAAAGAAATAGAAGATACTTCAGAAATCATCTACAGTGCAGAGAATACAACCAG
The DNA here is from genome assembly GCF_027887165.1 of Monodelphis domestica. Taxonomy (NCBI): domain Eukaryota; kingdom Metazoa; phylum Chordata; class Mammalia; order Didelphimorphia; family Didelphidae; genus Monodelphis; species Monodelphis domestica. The sequence goes on along the minus strand of NC_077229.1, from coordinate 53,411,671 downwards.
AGATGGTGCTCTGACAGAAGGGGAAGCATAATTGAAAACCTATGGTTATAAGTCAAGGGGGCTCCAGTTGGAATTTGATACCTATTATATCCTAGAAAAAGCATCATACATTCCATGCATCTATCTATAGATCTATCTGTCTATTGATCTATCTATCCATCTGTCTTTCTATCTATCATCTATTTGTCCATCTCTCTGTCCATCTATCTGTCTGTCTGTCTGTCTGCCATCATCTATCTACTATGTCTATATATCATCTATCTGTCTGTTGGTCTGCCATCATCTATCTATCTTACTATCTATCTATCATCTATCTATCTAATCTATCTGTCTGTATGCCATCATCTATCTACTCTATCTATCTACTGTATTAGAAAAAATAATCTATTTATTTCTAGTTACAATAACTGGGATACTCTGGATGTGACTAGAGAGATACTAGGGGAAACTGAGGGTGCCTAGTTGTTATGGAGATAGAAATACTTCTGAGAGATGGAGAGATGCTATTAGAGGGGATACTCGGGGATTGCCTATTGATCACTGCTGATGGCTAATAGATCAATATTTTTCCTAACCTCCTCCTTCCTCAATACCATCCTTTACCTCCCAGTTGTCCACCCACACCCTTCTGCCTCCCTTTCCCCTCCCCTGGTCTTAGTCAGCCACCTTCTAAGTAACTCAGGGGAACTATGAGATTTCAGAGAATTATTCTTTACTCTTCTTTTCTCAAGTAAGGGGGTTTATTGGGAACAACAGGATGGAGAACTGAGGTAGGGTGAGGTGAGAGGGATGAGGGTTTCCCTAATCAATAAGGAGGGATAGGAGGATTTTGGGAAATGTCAGTCCTGTCACAGCTGTGACACAAAAGTCTGTCAGGGAGATGGAGGACCACTGTTAAATCTTCTTTCTTCTTCCAATTACACAAAACCACCATCAAAAGTTAATTTCTTCTCAGCCTAACTTCAGAAGGCCCCCCAAGGGTCCTTCAACCTGGGACAGAAGCTAACAGGGATCAGTTTCTCAGCTTCTTCCCCCTTCAGTCAGAAACCAAGGAAGACTCTCTCCAAAAGCCAAGAGAAATAGTTCAAAGCTAGAAATCCCAGCTTCTTCTCCACCACTCTCTCAGAGTCACCAAGGTCTCTCAGTTCCTCTCCTGGCCAGGCTCTAACTGCCTTTCCTGGGAACATTCTATTTTGGAATGTTCACCTTGATTGACAACCGAGGTCCTTTACTTTGTTTTGCATGCTTGGCTTGTCTTGTAAATCCTCTCTTCCTCCATGCCTCTTCCACACTACATATCATCTACCTATCTGTTGGTCTGCATCATCTATCTCTCTTTCTATCTGTCTATCTATCTATCTACCTACCTACCTATCTATCAATTTATCTATATGCCTGCCTATCTGTCTCTGTCTGCCATCATCTATCTTTCTATCTGTCTATCTATATATCTATCTATCTATTTATTTATCTATCTGCCTGTCTATCTTCCTCTGTCTGCCATCATCTATCTATTCTATCTATCTATCTGTCTATCTATCTATCTCATCTATTTATCATCTTTCTGTCTGTCTATTGGTCTGCCATCATCTCTCTCTCTTTATCTGTCTATCTGTCTTTCTATCTATCATCTATCTATCTATCTATCTATCTATCTATCTATCTGTCTGTCTGTCTGTCTGTCTGTCTGTCTGTCTGTTTATCCATCCACTCTGTCTTTCTGTCTATCATCTATCTATCCATCTATCTAGCTATCTTTCTGTCTGTCCATCCATTGGTCTGTCTGTTCATCTGTTTGTCTATCCATCCTTCTATCTATCATATATATGTATATCTGACTCTGTTGATCTATCTCTTCCTACCTATTTGTCTATCTATGTACCATCCATCCATCCACCTACCTGTTAATCTATCCATCTATATCTATCTACCTGTTGTGCTATAAGAGTTGCCAAATGAACTCTTTCCAATATGATATTTTTAGTCTTTTATTAATTTTTGAGGTAGAGTTATTTTTATCTCCATTTCGCAGATAAAGAAACTGAGACTCAGAAAGGTTTAGTGGTTTGTCTATGGTGAGTTCCTGGGGAGGAGGGACTATATTCTTGCCTTCCTTTGAATCCCCAGAACTCAGCATAGTGCCTGGTACTGTAATGGTCACTTAATAAATGTTGGTTGGTCTCTACTGATGAACTCGTATGACATTGTTTAATTTGCAAACACATATTAAGTACCTACCGCTCTACCAATACTGTGTTAGTCACTGGGGAAACCAAAACAATCTCTGTGCTCAAGAAGCTTATATTCATTCTATCAGGGAAGTAGAATGTACATAGAACATTAACACAAGATCATGCATCTGAAGCTGGAAGGAAACGCAGGCCATCAAGTCCCACCCTCTGATTTTATAGATGAACAAATAGAGGCATGCAAAAAGGTTGTGACTTGTCCAAGGTGACACAACTTAGTAGTTCTTGGCTAGTCAAACAGCAAGCATATGTTCAGTGCCTAGCATATCCTATATACTGTGTAGCAGGGAAACAAAGTAAAAATATGAAATAATTCATGTTAAGAAACTAGCTAAATTGCTATATACTTACATACCCTTATGTAGAAAGCAAGAGAGACCTAAAGACATCTATATACATATATAGAGCATCTAGATGGTGCAGTGGATAGAGCACCTAGCCTGGAGTCAGAAAGACTCTTCTGACCCTATATACTTGCCAGCTAAGTGACCCTAGGCAAGTCACTTAACCCTGTTGCCTTCAGTTTCTCATCTATAAAATGAAATGGAGAAGGAAATAGCAACCCACTCCATATCTTTGCCAAGAAAATCCTAAATGGGATCACAAAGAGTGCAGACACACTAAAAAATGACTGGACAACATATTCACATATATACACATCTTTCTCTATATATATACATATACATGACATGTCTAGATAGAGACAGAGGCAAAGAAACAGAGGGAGAAGACAGGGAGAGGGAGAAAAAGTCAGAGACAGATGGGGGAGAGAGGAGACAGAGAGAGAGAGAGAGAGAGGGAGAGAGAGAGAGAGAGAGAGAGAGAGAGAGAGAGAGAGAGAGAGAGAGAGAGAGAGAGAGAGAGAAGAGGGAAGGAGGGAGGGAGAGGGAGACTGAGAGAGAGAGAGAGGGAGGGAGGGAGGGAGGGAGGGAGGGAAAGACAGGGAGAGACACAGAGAGAGAGAGAGTTTTTAGTGTCTTTCTTCTTGAAATTACTTTATATTGTGGGTAAAGAGCCAACCTCAGTCAAAAAGAACTGAGTTCAAGTTTAGCCCCTGACACATCCTGGCTCTGTGACTACAAAAATAATTTAACTCCTCTGTTCCTGTACCTCTAAGACAGAGCTGCAGAAATGCCTCTGATCTGCATTGGTAGAGCAAGCCCCCCTTCCTCTACCTATGAAATGGCAAGTCTCTTTCCCATCTCAGTTTTTGCACATATTTACTTGTCAGCTAAGTGACAAGTGCTAGATCTGGAGTCAAGATAAACTTCAGTTCAAATCTAATCTCAGTCTGTGAGTAGCCCTGGGCAAGTCACTTCATCTCGATCTGCCTCAGTTTCCTCAAATGTAAAATGGGGATAATAACAGTACCTCTTTGCAGGATTGTTGTAAGGATCAAATCAGATAATATTTATGAAGTGCTTAGCACAGTGTTTGGCATACAGTAATCACTTAATAAATACTTGTTCTGCAATGATACATGTATAACCCAGTGGAATTGCTCATCAGCTCCTCGAGGGGGAAGGGAGGAGGAGAGGGAAGGAACATGAATCATGGAACCCTGGAAAAATATTCTAAATAATCAAAAGCTTCTGGGGGCAGGTAGGAGTCTCAGTGGATAGAGAGCCAGGATTAGAGACAGGAGGTCCTGGGTTCAAACCTAGCCTCAGACACTTGTGTGACCTTGGACAAGTCACTCATGCTCAAATGCCTAGCCCTTACCTCTCTTCTACCTTGGAACTAATACACTATATTGATTCTAAGATGGAATATGAGGGTTTCAACAAACAAACAAATGCCTACATTCCCTTCCCCTTCTCCCCCAGTAAAATTTAAGCTCCTTGAAGTCAGGGACTGCTTCACTTGTTACCTGCTTTGGTCCTCAGTGGCCGGACACACTGTAGGAGTTTATCTAACTTGATTAACTTTGATTAAATTAACTCGAATCAAACTGAAGTGGTAACCTGAATCCCCTCACTACAGATCTTCACAGAGCCTTGAGATTTATAACTAACAAGCTTCAGGCAGATTTGCAGAATCCTCCTGCTGTCATCACGGCTCAGAGGGGGCCCTGCCTTCAGCAGAGCAGAGGGAAGATTTACTCACATTTCTCTGGAAAGAACTGAGGCCCTGGATGCCAGGCTTATTTAGAAGGGGAGTGCCTGTAGGTTTCCTTTGAAAACAAAGCTGGGCCTTGTTCTGTGGCTGCCCCATTTCTAAAGACAGAGGCTGCCACTGCTAAAAGGACATTCTCTAATCTAGCTGAAGCACTTCAGGGAGGAAACACAGAGGATTCTCAATAAACTGCCTTTTTGTCCTTTGGCATCAGCTTCCTTTCAGGATAAAACAAAGGGGCCCTGTGGACAGGACGTAGCATTGGATGAGAGCCTCGAAGGCTGGACTGGATCTCCTTGGGTCAGGTCTGGCTGTTTGGTGACAGCTGCTCTTGGGGGGCAGAGTGGGAAGGGAGGAGAATGAAGGAAGAGCTGTCCAGAGAGGGCTGAGGGATTCTATAAAAGGCTGAAGATTTGCTCAGAGAGGCTACTTTTCTCTTTTCCCATCAGGAATTAGGAGGCAAAGACGTCTCAGGGAAATTGGATGGTATTTCCAAATTAAAGCTTGGCATCGGAAAGGTTTGGGGGTCCTCCTGCTTTAGTTTAAAAAAAGAAAGGAAGAAAGAAGCATTTACTTGGAGCAAATTCAATTCTATTCAACAAGTACATGGCTCAGAGCTGAGACATTTAATTGCTGTGTAACCCTGAGCATCATTGGCTTTGGTTTCCCCATCTGTAAAAAGAGGAGATTGGATTTAAGAGACTTGAAGGCAGGGACAGATTTGCTGTGTAGGGGAGTCAGCAGATAAGCTACCATCTACCTTGAACATCTTTCTAGATAAGGACTTGAGAACTGAGGAGTTGGAAATTCTTTCTAGCCTCAATTAGATTCTGAGACTTGGGGTTCTCTCAGAGACTTTAGTTAGAATTCAATTCAGTAAACATTTAAGCTCTACTGTATGTTAGGCACTAGGAGAAGAGGTTGTCATTCAGTCATTTCTGACTCTTCATGACCCCTGTTACAAGGGAATCACTTTAAAAGACTGATATATATTAATTTAAGGTCGCCAAGGAATCAGCTATGTAATTCCTAAATGAAAAACTCAAGTCAGCCGTCAGCCTTTTTTGGAGTTTAATTACAATAGGAGCAAGAAAGGAATTAGAGATATATATAGAGAGAGAAAGGGGAGAGAAGGGAATAGGGCTTAAATACCCCTTCTGTTTAGGCTGGGCCAAAAGGCCCAAGCCCTTAGATAGCTGGGGCAAAGAAAGGAGATCAGTCCCTTTCACTCACGTGTCCAAAATGGAGAAACAGTCTCAGAGGCCCCCACCTTCAGCTTCCTTCAGAGCAAGCTTCCTCCAAGCCCAGGAACCACACCGCTCAAAAACTCCCCCAACCTCTCCTCTCTCCAGACCCTCCTCTCTTTAAGGACACCATCCAAGTTGCCTCCCCTCAGTCCTCACATCTACCAATCACTCTTCATCAATTTCCCTGTCAATGGAGGCTCTCGCTTAACCCAGGACCTCCCAGAGGTTTCTGGCTTTTGCACATGTCTGTTGAAGGTCATATTTTTCAAATGATTAAATCTTTACTCCTTTGTTCCAGCCCTTTCTAAATCCTGTTAACTTGAGTATGGTAGAGATTGGAATAATTAAATTTTGATCTAGGCTGCAGCCCTTACTCAATCCTATTAGGACTGAATAGGGTGGAGTATCTCCATTGTATCAATTCTAAAATCAATCAAGACTCAAAGAAATTCCTGTTCTATGCTCAAGCATAGGTCAAAGTCCTTTCCATTGTTCAGCAAAGGGTTTCTGTCCTAAAGTAATCTTAAGAAGGGAAGAGAAGGAACCTCCCATGCCAATGGAGTTCCCATTCCAATAGACTATCAGTAAGAAATTTTCCAAGTATGAAATATCCCAATGGTGAAATTTCCAACATTTATAAGTCTAAGGAATTTTGAGGTTTACAATCCCCCCTGATGATCATTGGGAGACTAGTCTCCCCATTGATCATTTAATATAATCATTTTGTAGTTCTAAATTCACTTCTAACTAAAGAAATATTCAATTTTCTAGGAGAAATTAGAATAGTGAGAGAGGAAATAGAAAAGAAAAGAAAGCAAAACCAATGTTTGCTAGGCGCATTGACAGAAAGCCAAATTAGGGGCAGTCCCTTTTGGCATAAATGTTACAATAAATGTTCAATCAAAAGTTCAGTCCAATCAATCACATCGAAAGTTCATTCTTAATCTTCTTGATGAAGTGTAGGTTTTTGGCATCTTTCTGCAACAGTTCATTCTCTGGATATAAAAGTTTCAAGCTTCTTTCTTGAAGATCTTTTCTCGAACAAAAAAAATTTTTTTTTATAACAGTAAAATCTTAAACAAAAGTCTTGGATTTTTATAAAAATACAATCTCAAACAAAAAAAATTCAAAAATTCTTAGATTTTAAATTAAAATACAATCCCCCCTGAAGTAAGTATTTAAAAATATATATATATATATCAAGTTTAGCTCAGAATGCAATGTTCAGTTATGGGGGTGTATGTGTCAATTATCAAAAGAATAGAAAAATAATCAAAAACATAAGAAAAATTCAAAATAGACCTTGTATAGGTCCAGTTTAAAGTAATTTCTATCCCACAAGTATGTAGGACAGAATGCAGTAATATTTCACTTAGCCATTTGTAGCCAAGACTACAGGAAGTTGCCATAATATAAGAAGAAAAGAATTAGAATTCTATTTTGATGGGGAAATGTCATTCCCTTGTCTGATTTTTTTCCTTCAGAGATATAGGGAGCCAGCATGATAGTCAAGCTTTGTACTTGTTTGAGTACTTCGAAAGGAGTGTAGATACAAGGGAGTCCTACGACTTAAACATAAGTTAAGCGTCGCAACCTTGAGTCTCACTTTAATATTTCATGTGTGCTCTATTGGCACTATTCAGGTTTAGTCTGTGCTCCTTGTTTTTATCCCTTTTCCTGGAATCAGACACAAACATTAATCACAGTCCTATAATATTTTATCAATAAATGGCAGGTTCCCATAGTTTAAAGCTTTTAGGCATATATTGATATTATAGCAAGAGTATATATATTAACTTGTATTACTGCAGGGAAAAAAATAATATTAATATTAATTATGTGTACCTTCAGTACAAAAAAAATGAGAAAAAAATCAAATATTCTGATCAAAAAATAAAAAGAAATAAGAAAAAATAAGGAAAAAAATCAGTAATTCAATATATTCTTGAAAAAAAAACATCCATTTGTCTATGGATTATTATCTCCAATTCATATGATAAGATAGAGTCACAATTCATATGATAGGATAGAGTCAATCAGTCTCAGCAGAAGATGCTTTCTTCACATGTGAGCAGTGAATCCAAGAGTCTCTTTCTCCAATCTTTATAGATGTTGGAGTAGTTAATAATATTTGGAATGGTCCTTCCCATGAAGGTTCAGTTGCTCCAGTTCGCTTGAAATTCTTGATATAAACTTTATCTCCTGGGTTCAGGTCATGCAGAGAAAAGTCTAATGGTCCAGCTTGTACTGCAGCTCCGGATTCATGAAGTTCACGTAGTTTGTGCTGTAACTCCTGTATATAGGAAGCAATAGTAATATCTCCCCCTAATAGCGATGTATAAGCCGGGGAGAAAGGCTTAGCCTGTATAGGCAGATGTCCAAAAAGCATCTCAAACGGTGAAATATGTAAGTCTCCTCTAGGCCTGCTTCTAAGATAAAATAGGGCCAGAGGGAGAATTTCAGGCCATTTTAAATGGGTCTCAGTGCATAATTTGCCAATCATAGTCTTAAGTTCTTTATTCATCCTCTCCACTTGGCCTGAGCTCTGGGGGTGATATGGAACATGGAATTTTGGAGTTATCCCCAAGCAAGAATATATTTGATTTAAGACAGAATCGGTAAAATGACTCCCTCTATCGGAGTCAATACGTGCTGGTAGGCCAAAACGAGGAATAATTTCTTTTAAAAGTATCTTTGCAACAAAATCTGCTGTGGCTCGGGTCGTAGGAAATGCTTCCGGCCATCTGGTTAGTTGATCTACAATTACTAGACAAAATTTATAATGTCCAGCCTTTGGCATTGTTATGAAATCTATCTGTAGGTGTTCAAAAGGTGTGTAAGCCAGAGGACGTCCCCCAAAGGCTTTTCCACGATATGCATGTTGGTTATATGCCTGGCAAATAGGGCAGGCTGAACATACTTTAGAGGCTACAGTAGTTATACCAGGGGCTATCCATACTCTCTTGACAGAGTCCACGATGCCCTGGGTGCCAAAATGACCATTTTTATGAATAGATTGGCAAATTTGGTTATAGAAACTTCTAGGGAGCAGGGGTTTTCCTTCAGATGACACCCATACTCCATTAATTTGTTTTGCTTTAAATTTTTGTTTCCATTTTTCCACTTCCTTTTCATTATAGGAGAGTGATAAATTTAAATTATCAGTGGTTGTTAATGTTAAAATTAATCCAGGTCCTTCTATGGCTGCTAGTTTTGCAGCGGCATCTGCTCGGTCATTTCCTCTAGAGACAGGGTCAGAGCCACCTGTATGGGCAGAGCAATGAACTACAGCTAGGGCTTTAGGCAGTTTGAGAGCAGAAAGAACTTCATTAATAATTTCTGCATTAGCTATGGATTTTCCAGCTGAGGTTAAAAATCCTCTTTGGAGCCATAGCATCCCGACTGAGTGACAAATGCCGAAAGCATATCTAGAATCTGTATAAATTGTTGCCTTTTTATCCTTGGCAATTATACAAGCTTGTTTTAGAGCTATGAGTTCTGCTCCTTGAGCGCTAATGTTAGAAGGTAGTGAAGCTGACCATTCAGTGGCAAATTCTGAGACTACGGCAGCTCCAGTGTAACGTATGCCATCCCTCATAAAAGAGGAACCATCGGTAAATAAAATCAGATCTGCATTGTCTAAGGGAGTGTCCAAGAGATTATCTCGAGGCTTTTCTGCCATGGACACTAATGTTTCACAGTTATGTAGTGGTTCTCCTGAAGTAGGTAAATCTGGAAGCAAGGTGGCAGGGTTAAGAGTTGAACAGAGTTTCAAGGTAATATTTTCACTATTTAATAAGGTTATTTCATACCTTGTAATTCTCTGATCCGAGAATGCCTGTGTTCTATGTTTTACCAATAATGCTTCAATCTCATGTGGGCACATTATTGTTAATGGACATCCCAATACTAAATCAACGGTTTTTGTTACTAGTAAGGCTGTAGCAGCTACTCCTCTAAGGCATGGTGGTGCTCCTGCTGCTACTGGGTCTAGTTGGGCAGAATAATAAGCAATTGGGCGCTGAGAAGGTCCCAAAGTCTGAGTTAACACACCAGAGGCTACTCCTCTTCGCTCATGCACATATAAAGTAAATGGCTTGTTGTAATCTGGGATGCCTAGAGCAGGGGCAGACATGATAGCCTTTTTCAGATCTGTTAGAGCTGACAAGTGTTCAGGCTCTAATTTGAGGGGTTCAGGAACTGAATCCTTTGTTAATGCTATAAGGGGTTTAGTGATTTCCCCATAGCAAGGAATCCATTGTCTACAAAACCCTGTTGCTCCTAAAATTGCTCTCAGCTGTTTCTTAGTGGTAGGAGCACTCAATTTTTGAATGTTCTCAATTCGTTTTGGAGAAATATAACGAGCACCCGCAGTCAAGATGAATCCCAAATATTCTACTTTTTGGAGACACCATTGAACTTTATCCTTAGAGATTTTATGTCCTCTTTTGTGCAATTCCAAAAGAAGGTGTTTGCTATCTTCTTGACATGTTTCTGCATCTGTTGAAGCCAAGAGTAGATCATCTACATATTTGATTAATTTGCTATTTTTAAATGTTATATTGTCTGTGTCTTGGCTCAAAATTTGCTCAAATAAGCTCGGACTTTCGACATAACCCTGTGGCAGCCGACACCAGGTATATTGTGAGCCCTTCCAGGTGAAAGCAAAAATATGCCTGGAGTTTTCATGTATTGGTATGGAAAAGAAAGCTGAACACAAGTCTACTACTGTAAAGTATGTAGCTGTGCTAGGAATAGATGAAATAATAGTATGTATGTTAGAAACTACGGAGTGTCTCTTTATAACGTGATTATTCACTGCCCTTAGATCCTGTACGAATCTATAGATGTGTTTGCCATCGGGTCCTTTTTTTGGTTTTTTAATTGGCAGGATGGGCGTGTTGTATTCAGATTTGCAAGGGATTATTATTCCCTGTTCTATTAATGAGTTAATAACTGGTGTAATACCCTCAATTGCCTCCTTTGAGAGGGGATACTGAGGGATAGAAGGAGGTGGGCTAGATTTAGTTTTTATCTGCACAGGAACAGCAGATTTAAGTAAGCCTACATCAGAAGAAGATGTGGCCCAAAGAGACTCCGGTATATCTTTAGGTATTTCAAAAATGGAAGGTTCTTTTGCCTCCTGGTTTTCAGAGAGAAGTACAGGGAGTAAATTTAAAGATTCCTCTGGTACTTCTAATGATAATGAGCCATCTGGGGAGCAGGTTATTGTGGCTCTGAGTTTGCATAGAAGGTCCCTCCCCAGCAAATTTAAAGGGGAGTCAGGCATCAAAAGGAAGGAGTGTTGTACCTCTAGGGGTCCTACAGACACCATTCTAGGAGGAAGTCTTTTAACTCTTTGGGTTATTCCTGATACTCCCATTACATTCTCTGAGCCAATAGAATAACATTGTAAATCAGGTGTTCTCTTTAATACAGACCAGGAAGCTCCGGTGTCTAATAGACAATCATAATAGGTGTTACCCACTTTTAAGGTAACATGGGGTTCATTAGTATGGGGAGGGCAGTGGATAGGGACAACGGGTAGTAGGACATCAGGGTCTGGGAAATCAAAGGTTGTATCCTCTGATTCCTGTGCCCCAGCCCCCCCCGGGCACCATCATTGTGTTTGGGATATTCCTTGGGCACCCCCCTGAAGGGCACCTCTCTGAGGGTCATTAGTACCTCGAGTAATTTTTGGACGAGCGCCATTTCTCATATATTGTTGAGTATTATCATTAAAATTTTCTTCAATTTGAGTATTGTCATTAAATTCCCAATTCCTATTTCTATAATTCTGGTTTCTAAAGCTCTTATTTCTATATTCATTATAGTTATTTCCATAGTCATTATTATAATTTCTAGAATTTTGGTTTCTATAACCATTATCATAATTTCTATAGTTATTATTTCTAAAACCATTATTAAACTGTGTATTCCTTCCAAACATCTTAAGAAAGGTTCTACATTCCATCATTTTGTGGCCCTTCTTCTCACAGAAGTGGCAAGTAATGGATTGATAATTGGATTTCTGGAGAGGGGCAATTGTCGTTGGTTCATTATCATGCCCACTTTCTAATTTAGTTATCCTATCTATTACACATCTCATTTTTTTCTTCATTTCCTCCATGTCATCATTATTCTCTTTCTCCTTTTCTTCGTTTCCCTTAAAAACATATATAGCTGTTTTTCGCAATTCTTCAAGGTCCATATCTGACCATCTTGGGCATTGTGTTTTAAAATAATTTTTAATTACTTTGCAAGAATTATTTACAAAGATTCTTCTAACTTGTCTTAAACTATTCTCTTTATTTAAGTCCCAATCTAAGTATCTGTCCCCAAACTCGATAATTCTGTCCATAAATCTGGAGGGTGTTTCGTTTTCCTTTTGCTTAATTTTTTCCAGTTCCATCCACTTATCTGTACTGTCCGCACATTCCTTCATGGCCGTGAGGATGGCCTCTCTACAACGGTATAGTTGTAGATAGTCCTCAGGATTATTATAGTCCCATTCGGGATCCTGAGATGGCCAATGTGCTGCATTACGCCCCCGGGTTTTGTTGACATGAGCAATTATTTTATTTTTTTCACGTTCACTTAAAAAAGCCTGTAGTAAGCTCTCAACGTCCTTGTCAATTATGTGGATGGTTTTCCTAATATTGAACCAGCCCAGGATCCCTGGTATAAATCCTACTTGATCATGGTGGATGATCCTTCTGAATTCTTTCCCCATTGCAGATGATATTAGCTGCATGTCATCTGCAAAGAGTGATACTGTTTATTATTTTTAGGAATGACCCTTCCATTCCTATGCTTTCTAGTGTTTTTAATAGGAATGGGTGTTGTATTTTATCAAATGCTTTTTCTGCGTCTATTGAGATAAATGGTCCTTCTGTTTAGGCTGGGCCAAAAGGCCCAAGCCCTTAGATAGCTGGGGCAAAGAAAGGAGATCAGTCCCTTTCACTCACGTGTCCAAAATGGAGAAACAGTCTCAGAGGCCCCCACCTTCAGCTTCCTTCAGAGCAAGCTTCCTCCGAGCCCAGGAACCACCCCGACCAAAAACTCCCCCAACCTCTCCTCTCTCCAGACCCTCCTCTCTTTAAGGACACCATCCAAGTTGCCTCCCCTCAGTCCTCACATCTACCAATCACTCTTCATCAATTTCCCTGTCAATGGAGGCTCTCGCTTAACCCAGGACCGCCCAGAGGTTTCTGGCTTTTGCACATGTCTGTTGAAGGTCATATTTTTCAAATGATTAAATCTTTACTCCTTTGTTCCAGCCCTTTCTAAATCCTGTTAACTTGAGTATGGTAGAGATTGGAATAATTAAATTTTGATCTAGGCTGCAGCCCTTACTCAATCCTATTAGGACTGAATAGGGTGGAGTATCTCCATTGTATCAATTCTAAAATCAATCAAGACTCAAAGAAATTCCTGTTCTATGCTCAAGCATAGGTCAAAGTCCTTTCCATTGTTCAGCAAAGGGTTTCTGTCCTAAAGTAATCTTAAGAAGGGAAGAGAAGGAACCTCCCATGCCAATGGAGTTCCCATTCCAATAGACTATCAGTAAGAAATTTTCCAAGTATGAAATATCCCAATGGTGAAATTTCCAACATTTATAAGTCTAAGGAATTTTGAGGTTTACACCCCTTTTGGCGTTTTCTAAGCAAAGATTCAGGAGTGGGTTGCCATATTCTTCTCCAGCTTATTTTACAGATAAGGAAACTGAGGGAAGCAATATTAAGTGATTTACCAAGGGTCATACAACTAGTAAGTGTCTGAGGTTGGATTTGAACTCAGGAAAATGAGTCTTTTATCTCTAGACCTGACATCTGCCCCACCTAGCTAGCTGCCCCTTAATGATAAGGCGAAGAAAGGTTTTTCTTTTTTCTTTTCTTTTTTATTAATGGGCCAGCTTAGTGACTTATTAGATAGAGAACCAGTCCTGGAGGTAAGAGGTCCTGAGTTCAAATGAGATCTCAGACATTTCAGTCACTTAATCCCAATAATCTAGACCTTCCTGGGTCTCTACCTTGGAACTAATATCAATTCTAAGACACAAGGAAAAGGTTTTATTTTTTTTTTAATCATGATAGTGCATGGAAGGCTTAAAAATAAAAGTCCTATCTTCCTTTCTTCTGGAAATATAGTTAAATGCATTTTTATTTGAAGAGGAAGAAAGCAGTCAACATTGGGGAGATCAGGCAGGGCTTTGCAGTGGAGTCAGCATCTAAGAGGAGAACTGGTGGAAGTTAGTGATTATTAGAAGCCATGGTCAGGATGGAAGGTATTGCAGGAATTGGGGATGGCCTGTGTAAAGAGTGAGGAGGCAGGAGATAGAATCCTGAGGTTTGGGGGGGGGATGATTAGAACAGTTTGAAGGGAACATAAACCACATGCAAGGATGAAAATATGGGCCAGAGTAACACTAGAAAAGGCTTAGAATGTCAAGCAGAGCAGTTGGCATTTTATCTTAGAAGTAACAGAGAACTACTGAGGATTCTTGGACAGGGTAATGGCACGGTCAAAGCCTCAGGAAGTCCTACGTGCAGTCTTCATACAGAATCATGACCTTGGCAATCTGGAGGCAGAACCGGCATATTGAACCATCGCTGGCTTTTTAGAAAGCACAGAATGGAAAATTCCATCCCCTTACTTGTGCCAGGCCAGTTTGTCTGCCCTCTGCCCAATGTATCCTCTGGTCATGTTGTTCTGACCAACTACATCCAATCATCCTAAAAAGCTCCCTCCTAGAGTGAAATAGTTCTGATCCACACGATTGAATGAACACTTACTAATTGTCTGCTTCGGAACGTTTAGCAAATATTCTGCTGAGGATACGAGATACACACACATAGCTATAGTACCCAGAAAACTGAGAAAGAAGAGAAGACTAAATATTTGGGGGTGATAAGCTGAGACTTCATTCCTCTAGAGCTAGAAGGAAACACAGAGACCATCTAGTCCAAGTCCTTCATGTTATAGAGGAAGAAATCAAGGCTCAGAGAGATGAGGATCATGGGACTTTGACTTATAGTTGGAAGGGACCTCAGAGACCGTGTAGTTCAACCTCTTCATTTTATAGATGAGAAAACTGAAGATTAGAGAGATTAAGTGAAATCTCCAAAGTCACACAAGTAGTAGTAGTAGCAGAGGTGGGATTTGAACCTAGGTCCCGTGGCTCAAGTCAGTAGTTTGTTGTTTGTTTGGTTTTTTTTTTCCATGATTGAAGAAAGACAAGATTCTCAATGCAAAGATGAGGTGACATTACATTCCTGACATTGAGGTCAACCTTTCGTGTTTGTATGGAGGCAGAGATGGAGTTGTTGAGTTCAGAAAACAGTCAGGAGTCCATTTTGGCTAGGAAGGAGAATTTGTGAGGGGGAGTAAAATGAAATAAGGCTGGAAAGGTAGGTGGGAGCCAGCTTATGGCGTCCTTTAAATGCCAGTTTCTAAGACTGTGTAGAGTCTGTGGGCGAGTCATTTATAGAACATTATAATTTATAATGTGACAATTTCTATTCTATTTCCAACATAAATTAATAATTCGCGTATGATATTTAATAAAATCCATTGCCTCATTAGCATCCTAAAAAAAGTAGCAGCAGGTTTCCCAGTGACTCTGGTGAGGCTTGTTCGAATGTTGGTTTTTCCCCCTCGCTTCTTTTTTATGCTGGTAAATAAGAAAAGTCTCAGTGAAAAGTATTTAGGGTTAAAGCCCAGCAAGAGCAACATTTCGAAGAAGTGCTGTTCTGTAGAACAGAAATTCCTCATGATTTTCTAATTTATTTCATTGCATTATAAATATGGATATATATATATACACATACATGTATATTGTGTGTTTGTGTATATATATATACATATGTGTGTTTTTAAAGAAATTGATGGTTCAGAGGTAGCATTGGGCTCTTGTAGGCACTGCCAGTTGAATGTAAACATATAAGATCAACCAAACTGTAAAGGTTTTGTTGGTTTGGTTTTTTTTTTTCTTCAAACCCTGACCTTCCAAATTGGTTCGAAGGCAGAAGAGCAGTAAGGAATAAGCAATGGAAGTTAAGTGACTTGATCAGGGTCATACAGCTAGGAGATGTCTGGGGTCAGATTTGAATGCAGGACATCCCATCTCTAGACCTGGCATTCAATCCACCGAGCTACCTCTACCAAACTGGAAAGATTTTGACTAGCAATGAACCATATCTGTCTTTGAGCTAGGCATGGAGAAGTTGATCACCAACAGGTTGACTTCTTTATCCATGGAAACCTAGGAAATGGAAAAAAAAAGATATGCATTTAGAAAACACTTCAGAGCAAGCAGTAATACCTTGGTTCTTGGATGGGTCTGGAATCTCATCAAAATGGGCATTCCCTCCAGTGATGAGAATTATAAGTCATCTGTGCCTTTCTGCATGGTTCTTTTTTATGTTCTTCTGTTACTTTTCCCCCAGAGACTCTCTCCAATGTTCAGGGAGCAATCCTCTAGCTCAAGGGTTCTTAACTTGTTTTGTGTTCCTTGTGTAGTCTGAGGAAACCCATTTATCCCTTCTTAATATCATGTTTTTAAATGCAGAAAGCAAAATGCATATGACAACAAAGTAAATAAATTAGATTGAAATATAGTTTATATACATACTTATATGTAGAGACATATATCTGTATCTAGTTATATATTTAACTATATTTTGAGAGAGAAGAGAAAGAGACCTGGAGAAGGGGAGGAGAGAATGGAGAGGAGAGAGAGAGAGAGAGAAAGAGAGAGGGGGGGAGGGAAGAGGGGAAGGAGGGAGAGACAGAGAGAAGAGAGAGAGAGAGAGAGAGAGAGAGAGAGAGAGAGAGAGAGAGAGAGAGAGAGAGAGAGAGAGAGAGAGAGAGAGATTAAGAATCTCTTTTCCCTATTTCTCCTCTCACAACTCAACCTCAACTCAACCTTAACACTCAAGGGAAGCCAAATTACCAGTGATCTCTTAATCACCAAATCTAGGAACCTTTTCTCAATCTCAGTCCCTCTTTACAGCCTTTGATTGTCCTCTGTCTTCTGCACATTCTTGCTTCTCTCAGTGTTTATGACTCTACTTTTGCGTATTGTCTTCCTTTCTGGTCCCACTTCCTTAACCCTGAACAATGCCTTCCCTTATATTGTCTGTACATATACATAGTATTATGGTTATTCACATATTATCTTCCCCCCATTAGACTGTGAGCTCCTGGAGGGCAAGGACCATTTGTCGTCTTTTTATTTGCATCCCCAAAGCTTAGCTCACTGCCTGGCACATAGCAAGCTCTTAATAAGTGTTCATTAACTGACTACCTATGTGAATGTTAATTCCAAGTTTCCTTTGCTAAAGCTCATCAACTAACTGTGGAAGTACCCCAAATTGCTGCTCCAGGCCTTCCCTTCCTCTCCCTTCCCTTCTTTTCTTCTCTCCTCTCTTCTTTTCTTCTCTCTGCCTTGGTAGCTCATCTTCTGTGGGCTAAATTATCACCTCTATGCAGATGACTCTCAAATCTATCCAAATCTAGTCTGTCTCCTGAGCTCTAGTCCTACATCACAAGCTGCCTATGAGGCATTTCCACTTAGATGCTCCATAGGTATCTCAGATTTAATATGTCAAAAATAGAATTGATTGTCCTTTCAAGGGATTGACCCCTCTTCTGAACTTCTTTCTGTTGAGAGTGCCATCGTATGTTCAATCACTCAAGTTCACTGCCTAGAAATCAGCCTAGATTCTTCACTCTCCCTTACCCTATTAATTCCCACATCCAATCAGTTACTAAAACTTCTTGATTCTTCCTCCACCCACAACATTTCTCATTCATCCTTTTTTCTCCACTTCCATAACCACCATTCTAGATCAGACTCTTACATTTGATCTTCCTGTCTCAAGACTCTCCACTTTCAATTATTCACAAAATGGCCAAAATTTTACATATATAGATATACATATATCTATATATGTAAAATTTATGTACATATATATACACATATTTTTTAAACCTTTACCTTCCATCTCACAATCAATACTGTGTATTGGTTCTAAGACAGAAGATAGGGCTAGGCAATATGAGTCAAGTACTTGCCCAGGGTCATCCAGGTAGGAAGTATCTGAATCCAGATTTGAACCCAAGACCTCCCATCTCTGAGCCTAGCTCTCAATCCACTGAGCCACCTAACTGCCCCCACCAAAATATTTTTAAAACACAAGTCTAACCAAGTCACCCCCATCCTGGCTAAAAAGCTACAGGAATTCCCAACTTCAGTTAAGATAAAATGTAAATTCCTTTCTTTGTTATTTAAAAATATTCATGCTGTATCTGCCACAAATATCCAAGTTTGTTACACTTGACTGTACTTCATACAATCTGCATTTCAATTTAGCAATCTTCTCCCTATTCTCTCTCATGGCATGCTATCATCCATTTCTCTGCCTTTATACAAGCTGTCCCTTATGCCTGGAATTCACTCTCTCCTTATTTGGTACTCTTGGAATTCCTACCTTCCTTCAAAGTTCATTTTAAGTATTACCTCCTCCAAAAGATCTTTTTTTAACATTGCAACTGTTTAGCACTCTCCACTCCTACAAAAAACTTTTATTTATATATATATATATATATATATGTATATATATATATAATGTATATATATATGCATTTATGTTTCTATAGACAGACAGGTATAGAAATATATAGGTATACTTAGATACATTAATAAATATTTGTTGATTAATTGATTAGTAACAATTATTTATGAAACACATTCATAAAGTGATCCCCACAGTATAGTAACTGACATGATCTGTAACTTTCTCACTTTGCCTCTGTCTCTGTCTCTGTCTGTCTCTGTCTGTGTCAGTCCATCTGTCTGTCTGTCTGTCTCTCTCTTTCTGTCTCTCTGTCTCTGTCTGTCTATCTTTCTCTCTTTCTCTCTCGCTCTCTCTCTCGCTCTCGGTCTCTCTCTCTCTCTTAGTCTATCTGTCTCAGTTTACTCACTAGTCACCTAATCTGTCTTCACGTTGGCAGATCAAGGGTTCTTGCATATGGACCTTCATCAAGTAGTCATGACTCAAACTGTCTCTTGGTTCCTGTGGAGAGATGCTTGCCTCCTCCTGGTCATTATAATTTGTGAGTCCCCATGTCATCCCATTTATACAACATCAGTCATCACATTACCTTGAATTCTTAAACAAAAAATGCTTATTTAAAAACAAGAATCAATACAATGTCTATTGGGAAGAAAGGGACTAAGCAGGGAAGCACATGAGCAAGAAAGTACCATATGTGCAGACCAGTCACAACTCTGGACTATAAGCTTTTTTTACCTTTTGTCCCTTTAGAAATAATCTGCACCCCACAAAATCACTTCTGTGCCAATTGCTCCCCTTCAAGTCTTCACTGCCTTCTTGCTGAGCCAAATTATTGTTCTGTACCTGAACTGATGAAATAGTGAAAATCTCTTAAACACACACACATAATGAAAAGTGTCGTGTTATTATAGAGACCTGAAGTTTCCTTCAGCCATCGAACTGCAAACCATTGAAGGTTCGGCAGCTGGGCAAAGAAAACAAACTCAGTCAACTTTTCATTCCCCAGAATGCTACATCTTCCAATCAGTCCCTACTCTGTTTGCAGCAAAACAACTTACAATAAAACTACTAAGGTTGACTCTGGGTAATGTAAATATGCCAGATCTTTACTTAATAGCAAGCTGTCTGGTCCAATTAGCTCTTAGCCTATGTTTCTTGAAAACCAGCTGCAAAATCTATATTTCTTTCCTTGCTTTTCCCCCCTTAAAGCAGGGGTAGCAGCAAAGAACAGTCAGCCATTTTTAAGAAGTTTCCCCTCTGAAAGAACATGAATCATGTAACCATGGGAAAATATTCTAAATTAATCAATTAAATAAATAATTTCTTAAAAGAAAAAAATTATTTAATTTTGATACCATCTTGAGTTTAAAGCTATGTAAAATTTAAAACATACCAACTAATCAGCAAAGTATAGAATAAACCTCTTACTATAAATAAAATGTAAATTTCGTTTTAAAAAAGGTTTCCCCTCTCTCAGGTCATAGATAACATTGAAGGGCAAGAGCTACAACTATAGAAAAATTCATCCTTCTTCTAATTACCAGGTTCCGTGCTTTTTCAGTCAATCCAAAAATTGGTGCTTGTCTTCTAATCAGCAGATGTCTACGTACAGAAATTGAAGCCTTCCTGTCAGTTACTTCTAGCATCTTCTCATCTGTTTCCCCACTGCCTTCTCAAGTATCCCTGCTCTCTTATCAGCTCTTGATTTTTTAGTTCCTTTCCTCTAATGGTTCCAGTCAGAACCTTCCTAGTAGTAAGTGATACATTAATTTTTTTTAATTTTAATAATCATTTTCTTTCATTTTGTTATTCCTGCATTCTCTCTCCTACCCCTTTCCTCTCCAAAAGACAGTAGGCAATATGATACAGTTTATATATGTTTTATTTTTTTAAACATTATTTTATTTGGTCATTTCCAAACATTTATTCATTGGAAACAAAGATCATTTTCTTTTCCTCCCCCCCCCACCTCTTCCATAGCCGACACGCGATTCCACTGAGTATCACATGTCTCCTTGATTCAAACCCATTTCCATGTTGTTGGTATTTGCATTAGAGAGTTCATTTAGAGTCTCTCCTCAGTCATATCCCCTCCACCCCTGTAGTCAAGCAGTTGCTTTTCATCGGTGTTTTTACTCCCAGTTTATCCTCTGCTTGTGGATAGTGATTTTTAGATCCCTGCAGATTGTTCAGGGACGTTGCATTGACACTAATGGAGAAGTCCATCACCTTCAATTGTACCACAGTGTATCAGTCTTTGTGTACAATGTTTTCCTGGTTCTGCTCCTTTCACTCTGAATCACTTCCTGGAGGTTGTTCCAGTCTCCATGGAATTCTTCTACTTTATAATTCCTTTTAGCACAATAGTATTCCATCACCAACAGATACCACAATGTGTTCAGCCATTCCCCAATTGAAGGGAGTCCCCTCATTTTCCAATTTTTGCCACCACAAAGAGAGCAGCTATGAATATTCTTATATAAATCTTTTTCCTTATTATCTCTTTGGGGTACAAGCCCAGCAGTGCTATGGCTGGATCAAAGGGCAGACAGTCTTCTATCACCCTTTGGGCATAGTTCCAAATTGCCCTCCAGAATGGTTGGATCAATTCACAACTCCACCAGCAATGAATTAATGTCCCTACTTTGCCACATCCCCTCCAACATTCATTACTTTCCTTTGCTGTCATGTTAGCTAATCTGCTAGGTGTGAGGTTGTTTTGATTTGCATCTCTCTGATTATAAGAGATTTAGAACACTTTTTCATGTGCTTATTAATAGTTTTGATTTCTTTGGCTGAAAACTGCCTGTTCATGTCTCTTGCCCATTTATCAATTGGAGAATGGCTTGATTTTTTGTACAACTGATTTAGCTCTTTGTAAATTTGAGTAATTAAACCTTTGTCCGATGGTTTTTATGAAGTTTGTTTCCCAATTTGTTGCTTCCCTTCTGATTTTAGTTACATTGGTTTTGTTTGTACAAAACCTTTTTAATTTGATGTAGTCAAAATTATTTATTTTACATTTTGTGACTCTTTCTAAGTCTTGCTTGGTTTTAAAATCTTTCCCTTCCCAAAGGTCTGACATGTATACTATTCTGTGTTCACCTAATTTACATTCAAGTCATTCACCCATTCTGAATTTATCTTGGTGTAGGGTGTGAGGTGTTGATCCAAACCTAATCTCTCCCACACTGTCTTCCAATTTTCCCAGCAGTTTTTATCAAATAATGGATTTTTGTCCCAAAAGCTGGGGTCTTTGGGTTTGTCATAAACTGTCTTGCTGAGATCATTTACACCAAGTCAATTCCACTGATCCTCCTTTCTGTCTCTTAGCCAGTACCAAATTGTTTTGATAACCACTGCTTTATAGTATAGTTTGAGATCTGGGATGGCAAGTCCTCCTTCCTTTGTATTTTTTTTTTCGTGATTTCCCTGGATAGCCTTGATCTTTTCTTCTTCCAAATGAACTTTGTTATGGTTTTTTCTAATTCTGTAAAGAAGTTTTTTTGGTAGTTCAATGGGTATGGCACTAAATAAGTAAATTAATTTGGGTAGGATGGTCATTTTTATTATGTTAGCTCATCCCACCCATGAGCAATCAATGTTTTTCCAATTGTTTAGGTCTAGTTTTAACTGTGTGGAAAGTGTTTTGTAGTTGTGTTCATATAGTTCCTGTGTTTGTCTCGGCAGATAGATTCCTAAGTATTTTATATTGTCTAGGGTGATTTTAAATGGCATTTCTCTTTCTAATTCTTGCTGCTGAAATGGGTTAGAGATATATAGAAATGCTGATGACTTATGCGGGTTTATTTTGTATCCTGCAACTTTGCTAAAGTTGTTTATTATTTCGAGTAACTTTTTGGTTGATTCTCTAGGATTCCTTAAGTAAACCATCATATCATCTGCAAAGAGTGATAGCTTGGTCTCCTCATTGCCAATTTTAATACCTTCAATTTCTTTTTCATCTCTAATCACTACAGCTAGTGTTTCTAGTACAGTGTTAAATAATAGAGGTGATAATGGGCATCCTTGTTTTACTCCTGATCTTATTGGAAAGGCTTCTTCTAGTTTATCCCCATTGCAGATGATGTTTGCTGATGGTTTTAGATATATACTGTTTATTGTTTTTAGGAAAGGCCCTTCTATTCCTATACTTTCTAGTGTTTTCAATAGGAATGGGTGTTGTATTTTATCAAAGGCTTTTTCTGCATCTATTGAGATAATTGTGTGATTTTTGTCGGTTTGCTTGTTAATATGGTCAATTATGTGGATGGTTTTCCTAATATTGAACCATCCTTGCATTCCTGGTATGAATCCTGCCTGGTCATAGTGGATGACCCTTGTGATGACTTGCTGGATTCTTTTTGCTAGTATCCTATTTAAGATTTTTGCATCTATATTCATTAGGGAGAGTGGTCTATAGTTTTCTTTTTCTGTTTTTGACCTGCCTGGCTTTGGGATCAGTACCATGTTTGTGTCATAAAATGAATTTGGTAGAAGTCATTCTTGGCTTATTCTGTCAAATAGTTTGTTTAATATTGGGATTAGTTGTTCTTTGAATGTTTGATAGAATTCATTTGTGAATCCATATGGACCTGAGGATTTTTTCTTAGGGAGTTCTTTGATGGCTTGTTCAATTTCTTTTTCTGATATGGGGTTATTTAGGCAATTTATTTCTTCCTCTTTTAGTCTAGGCAATTTATATTTTTGTAAGTATTCATCCATATCACCTAGATTGCCATATTTGTTGCCATATAATTGGGCATAGTAGTTTTTAATGATTGCCTTAATTTCCTCTTCATTAGAGGTGAGGTCTCCTTTCTCATCTTGGATACCGTCAATTTGGTTTATTTCTTTCCTTTTTTTAATTAGACTGACTAGTACTTTGTCTGTTTTATTTGTTTTTTCAAAGTACCAGCTTCTAGTCTTATTTATTAAATCAATAGTTCTTTGACTTTAAATTTTATTAATTTCTCCTTTGAGTTTTAGGATCTATAATTTAGTCTTCATCTGAGGATTTTTAATTTGTTCACTTTCTAATTTTTTAATTTCCATGCCCAATTCATTGACCTCTGCCCTTCTTAATTTGTTAATATATGAACTCAAGGATATAAATTTCCCCCTGAGTACTGCTTTGGCTGCATCCCATAGGTTTTGAAAGGATGTCTCATCATTGTCATTTTCTTCAATGAAGTTATTAATTGTTTCTATGATTTGTTCTTTAACGAACTGGTTTTGGAGAATGGTATTTTTTAATTTCCAATTAATTTTCGATTTACCTCTCCATGTTCCCTTACTAATTATTATTTTCATTGCATTGTGATCTGAGAAAGTTGCATTTATTATTTCTGCTCTTTTGCACTTGTTTGCAATGTTTTTATGCCCTAATACATGGTCAATTTTTGTGAATGTACCATGTGCTGCAGAAAAGAAGGTATATTCCTTTTTGTTCCTATTTATTTTTCTCCACATGTCTACTAACTCTAATTTTTCTAAGATTTCATTCACTTCTCTTACCTCTTTCTTATTTATTTTTTGGTTTGATTTATCTAGTTTGGATAGAGGAAGGTTCAGGTCTCCCACTTGTATAGTTTTTCTATCTATTTCGTCCTTGAGTATATGGACAAAATATGGATGTTTTATTATAGGATACGTATTTCCATGTTCATCATCTTGTGAAAGAAGAAACACTTTGCTTCCACTGGAGGAAAATTAATAGAGGAAATAAAGTGAAAATGCTTCAATCTGCATTCAGACTCCATCAATACTTTCTATGGTGACTGATAGCCTTTTTCCTCATGAGTCTTTTGGGGTTTTCCTGGATTATTGCCTTTTTGTTCATAAAGTCATTCACAGTTGATCATCATACATTTTTGCTGTTACTGTGTACAACCTTCTCCTGGTTCTACTCACTTCACTTTGCATCACTTCATATAAGTCTTTCTAGGATTTTTGTGTATGTGTGTGGTCATTCTGCTCATCAATTCTTATGGCACAATAGCACTTCTTCACAAGCATATACCATGGCTTTCTTCCGCCAGTCACCAATTTATGGACTGTCCTTCAGGTTCTAGTACTTTGCCACCAGGAAAAAGAGCCACTAGAAATATTTTCATACAAATATGTCTTTCTCCCTTTATCTTTGAACTCTTTTCGCAGTGACTCATGTTTCCTATAAGAGGCAAAACTTATGGAATCCAACTTTCTGATAGTTATTAAATGAATAGTCCATAGTCTTAATCTTTATAGGTAGCTGGGTGGCACAGTGGATAGAATGATGGGCCTGGAGTCAAGAGAACCTGAGTTCGAATTTGGCCTTAGATACTTCCTGGGTAACTTAATCCCATTTGCCTCAGTTTCTTCATCTGTAAAATGAATTAGATAAGAAAAGGGAAAATCACTCCAGTATCTTTGCCAAGAAAACCTCAAAATGGGATCATAAAGAGTTGATGTGAATAATCAACAAGTTAGTCTTCAGTCATTTATTTTGAAACTTTGTGAATTTTATTTCTTCAAACTTGAAAAATATTTGCATAGGGTAAAAGCCAGGATGAAATCTCCCTTCCACCTGGGGGGGGGGGGTGACAATTTCTAAGAAAAGATCTAGAAAATACATCAGGCTGGATCTTGATTGGAAAATTCAAGGGAAAATTCATAAAGTTTCATTCTCAAACTGCAGACTCTGGATCTAAACCAACAGGCACAAAGTATAGCCAGGGGTACTACAAAGAATATTCCATCATAGATAGAGGCAATATGAGGTACCAGATCAAACATGGAAGGCCCTACATGTATAGAATGTAGGAATAGGTGCCAACTGGAAGCTTTATTTTTTTTCCATCCAGTCCCAGGTCAAAGATCCAGGGTAGACTGAGGAGAGGAATTGTACCTAAAGGGTAATACTATATTCCAGAATGAGAGGTAGCCACAGGTCTTGGGTTGGGAAGCAAGCAAAAAAGCAAGTTTAGAAACAAGCAGTACTTATGTGGATTAGACATTAGGAGTTAAACAGTCTCAGTAGAAGCCCCCAGCACAGTCCAGCATCTGCAAATAAATAACCAGGACAGGAATACTAGGCTGAAAGAGAGCCTTCAGAGCTTTCCAGCTGGCAAATAATGTCTGGGTCCAACAACAATCTACTGAAACTCTAAAAGATAAGCCCCTGAACCTTTTGCTCAGACCCAGGAAACTTGCAGAGTTCAGACCAGGGAAACAGTGATCAGACTTTGCTCAGGGTCAAACCATTCTGGGAGCTCTTCAGAGCTTTTATAGCTACCACCTATTCCTAAAAGCCTGGAATAACAATGTTCAGGACTCTTAAGAAAGGAATAGCAGAAACAGCTCATCCATTCTCTCAAGAAACGTGTAGAGTCTGACATATATATATATATGAAATGAGAGTACCAGGAAGATTGGAAAAGAAATGAGAGGTATGGAAGAAATAATTGGAAAGGGGATTGATTAACAGCTTGGCATGTGAGGTTCAAAACCTTGCCCAAGCAACATACTCCTGAAAACCAAATAGAAGCTAATGATGCAAATATTCTATATACAGAATAAATAAGAAATAAATGAAGGTTGGAAGGCATTAAAATGAAGATGGGTTGGAAAAGACTTCCTGTAGAAGATGGGATTTTAAATGGAACTTATAAGAACCCAGAGAAGTCAGTAGGCATAGAAGAAGAGGGAGAGAATTCCAGGCAGGGGAGACAACCAAAGAAAATGTCTGGAAACAAGAAATGGAGTGTCTTATTTGTTTGGCAGCAAGACCAGTGCCACTGGATTAGAGAGTACACAACATGCAGCAAGGTGTAAAAAAAAAAAAAACAAACTCAAAAGGAAGGACTAAGTTTTGAAGATTTTCCTCAAGTGTTGCCAATGCCTATCAATTTCATCTCTGCCATACCACTCCAATGTACCACAGAGGCCAACCATATTTCTCTCTCTCTCTCTCTCTCTCTCTCTCTCTCTCTCTCTCTCTCTCTCTCTCTCTCTCTCTGTCTGTCTCTCTTCTCTCTCTCTGTCTCTGTCTCTCTCTTTCTCTCTGTCTCTGTCTCTGTCTCTCTGTCTCTCTGTCTCTCTGTCTCTCTCTCTGTCTCTCTCTCTCTGTCTGTCTCTCTGTCTCTGTCTCTGTCTCTGTCTCTCTGTCTCTCTGTCTCTCTGTCTCTCTCTCTGTCTCTCTCTCTCTGTCTGTCTCTCTGTCTCTGTCTCTGTCTCTCTGTCTCTCTGTCTCTCTGTCTCTCTCTCTGTCTGTCTGTCTCTCTCTCTCTCTCTCCCTCCAGAATCAAACATAAAATATTCTATTTGTTGTTAAGACTTTTTATAACCTAGCCCCTTCCTACAAGATAAATCAATCAAGAAGAATTTATTATCTACACACTACTTAGGCAAACTATGCTAATCTCTAAAGATACAAAAAGAGTCAAAAGACCATGAGGGGTGTGGAAGAGACAATTCCTAAGACTTGAGTCCAAATCCAACCTCAGACATTTCCTAACTATGTGATCCTGGGCAATTCACTTAACCCTGTTTGCCTAAAAAAAAGGAGTTTAAATTCTAATGGGTAAGACAACATATATTAATCAGAACATGAAGGATAAATATACATATAGGATGAGAATATGTGAATAAACTGTAATCTGCACCCAACATCACTGTGATCACAGATGGATCAATGTATCAAATTAGTATTAAAAACTTAGCCACATTTTGATAATGCTCATGTTTGCCCAGGTCTTTTCTCCCCTAAACGCTGGCAGTGGAACAATTAAGAAATGAGTGAGAATTCTGGGAGAGTGTAAGTATCTGGAAGTGCAGAATGCTGGCGATTAGATCTGGGGTGAAATTGGCTGTACATTTCAGGAGGAAAATATAAAAGATGTGAATATTAATGAAAAGTTTGATTGCACTTCCAAAGTTCCATGTCATCTCCCCTTTCAGTCACCATTCCTGCCCCCCCACACACACACACACTCCTTATCTGTTGGTGCTTGTACAAAAGAGAAGCCTTCATCCAAAGATCTAAATTCCTCAGGTGTCTGTGGGCTTTGGGAACATCAGCAGGCTGATAGCTTCCTGGGATCAAAGACCTTTTTATGTGCTTGCCCTGAGGGAAACTTCAGTTTTTCTTGCCATTAAACAGATCCATAGAGGAACCCAGCTCCAAGACCTAACTGATTAAATTGGTTTAAATGTGACTTATGTATCCCTGGTGATAAGGCAGAATGTCCAGGTCTGTTTATTTAAATAACAATAATAATATTTTTAAAATATAATAGAGTGAGTATATTAATGAGAAGCTGTTTGGCTTAGTGGATAGAGGGCTCTTCTTAGAGTCTGGCCAACACAGATCTTCAGAAAATAATTAAGTGAGACCTCTGAACAAGTCATCATCATTTAATCTCTCAGTGGTCCAGGTGGCCCAGTGAATGGAACCTGGAATCAGAAAGATTCATCTTTGTGAAGACACTTCCTAGTTGTGTCACTCTGGGTGAGTCACGTAACCCAGTTTGCCTCAGTTTCCTTATCTGTCAAATGAACTGCAGAAGGAAATAGCAAACTAGCTGTGTCACTCTGGGCAAATCACTTAACCCACTTTGTCTCAGTTTCCTCATCTGCCAAATGAATCGGAGAAGGAAATAGCAAACTGCTCCAGTTTCTCTGCCAAGAAAACACCAAATGGGGACATGACTGAAAAGACTAAAGAGCAACAATTTAAGAACTCCCTGTTCCATAGCTGCCTGGGTCACCAAGGGCTGAAGCTGACTTAGTTGTTAGTAGTCTGTATCAGAGCTAGAACTTGAACCTAGATCTTCTTAACTCCCAAACTGGCCCTTTATCTTCTTGCTTGCTGCTTACCATTTTTTGTTAATTCAACTTCAGGTCATCTCCCATCATTCCATTTTACAGATAAACAAATTGAGGTCGACGATCATTAAAATGATCTGTTCAAAGTTCCTCTGAATTCTAGTAATAAAATCTTAAGGAAATATTCTCCTTCCATGCCTCCCTCCCCACCATATGTGTCCTGATCCACTATTTTACAAGGTTTACTCTCTGAAAATTCTTACAAATGTCTTCCCTGGGAGCCTCAGGCTAGCCTCTGACCCCTTCCTCATTGGAAATGCTGCTCTTGCGAATAAAACCCAAATAAAAAACCAGTTTAAGCTGCCAGTAAATCCTGATCTCTCCTTTCCTCAAATGGTCTTTGTTCACATATTCCCTCCCAGGGAAGTAAATGATTTGAATCCGCTTAGCTGCTTTGAAGTTGATTTGATGGGACTGCTCTCTAGTGATTGGCTCATCCCTAGTCCTCTTCCAAGCTGGTCTTTGATCCCAAGTAATGCTCTACGTGCACCCCTATGAAGAAAAATAATATTCAACCATGGCTCAGCCATAGTCATTTGATGGGACTCATCTCCCCACATTTAATAGGAATGTCACAAATCATGTGTTTCTAATACTTTAATTTAGAGAAAATACCCAACTGAGAAAATAGAAACAATTATTTTTTCATTTCTTTTTTCCTCTTTGTGGACTTTCTAAGATTTCTGGATCAGTGTGAAAATTTTATATTAAAATGAATGGGCAGCCATAATATTTTGTTTTTCTTTTTTATTTCTTTTTTTAAAATTTTATGTTTGATTGTTACAATAATGGAATCTGACTCATGAATAGAGAGAATACTTAATGAAGCTCATTCATTTTCTTGTATAATTTATAGATTTTTTCCCCCAAAAAAAAGATTCAATTGTTTCACATCCCTCTCCTTTATACCTGCCATGTTCTAGCCATGCTGGTTCCCATACTGGCCCCCAAACTTAAGGTCATAGAATCATAGGTTTAGAACCAGAGAAACTTTACCTTGGAGTGCCTTGCTTCCAATTTTCTGCTTTCACAGATAAGGAAACTGAGGCAAGGAAGGAGTGTTTAGTGACTATATCATATGAATGGCAGTTGAGGAAACCAAATCTCCCTTCTGCTCCCCTACCACCTACTTGTAGATTCCATGTTGCTTCCTGTGATCAATTCCTGGAGAACATGGTTTGATTTTATCTTCATTTCCCCAATGGTTAGAGCATTTCCTGGGATATAATAGGTATTAAAAAAATTAAAAACCTTTACCTTCTGTCTTAGAATCAATACTGTGTGTATTGGTTCTAAGACAGAAGAGCAGTAAGGGCTAGGCATTGGGGGATAAGTGACTTGCCCAGGGTCACATAGCTAGAAAGTGTCTGAGGCCATCTCTGGGCTTGCCTCTCCACTGAGCCACCCAGATGCCCCCATATAATAAGGGTTTTTTTTAATGCTTGGTTTTTGATAGTTTATGTTCAGAAAATTTGTCACTAATCTCTCTCCTCTCTGGACCTATCACCCAGAGAGAGTCTCATCATTTCTGCCCCCTTAGACTGTTGTAAGATAGTATTTTTTTTAAACCTTCAACTTCTATCTTAGAATCAATATTGTGTATCAGTTACAAGGTGGGTAAGCAATAAAGGGAAGGTAATGAGGATTAAGTGATTTGCCCAGGATCACACAGCTAAGAAGTATCTGAGGCATATTTGAACCCAGGACCTCCCATCTCTAGACCTAGCTCTCAATCCACTGAGCCACCCAGGTGTCTCTCTGCAAGATAGAGGGTTTTTTTGTTTTTTTTAAAGATATTTTTATACCAATTACATCTTATAACAATTTTCCACAGAAGTTTTCTGAAATTACATGATCCAAAAATGTCTCCTTCCTTCCTTTCCTTCCCCTTTCCCAAAGCTGGCAAGCAATTTGATCTGAGTTATATGTGTTAGCACACAAAACATATTTCCATATTATTCATTTTTTGTAAGAGAATAATCATATAGACCCCAAACCTCCAAATAAATATCCAAATAAACTAAAGGGGAAAACCACATGCTTTGATCTGCATTCCAGCTCCAATAATTCTTTGTCTGGAGGTGGATAGCAATCTTTGTCATACGTCCCTCAGTATTGTCCTGGATCATTGTATTACTGAGACTATCCAAGTCCTTCACAGCTAATCATCACACAATATTGCTGTTACTGTGTACAATGTTCTCCTGGTTCTGCTTATTTCACTCCCTGCGAGATAGTTGTAACTAATTTTCTCCTTTCCATTCTCTCCCCATTCTAATCTATCCCTCACACGACAGTCACAATAATCTTTCCCAAAGATCTAGGCATCGGGTAGCTAAGTGGTGTAGTAGATAGAATGCCAGACTTGGAGTCAAGAAGACTCATCTTCCTGAGTTCAAGTCTGGCCTCAGACACTTCCTAGCTACAGGACCTTGGACAAGTCACTTAACCCTGTTTGCCTCAACTTGCTCCTCTCTAAGGAATGGCACGCATCCAGTATCTTTGCCAAGAAAACTAACCTAACCATAAGAGCTGTCCAAAAGTGAAATGGGCTGCCCAGAGAGGTGGAATCCTCTTAGAAGGCTACCAATAGGCACTGAATAACTTTGTATTGTGTGTATTATAGTAGGGATTATTTTAGTCTATGTGTTGGGCTAGAAGTGATGTCTAACTCTCAAATTCTGTGATTCACTATCTGTTTTATAAACTTGAGAACTTATATATGTATATAAGTGTATATGCAGCTATAAATACATAACTTTATTTATATAGACATATATGTACATTCATTAATACAGCATGTATGATATAAATACAATATCCATCAAGAAGGCAAGGAAGAAAAAGCCCCTGAATCTAGCAACTATTTCTTTGTTCTTTGAAGGGAAAGAGGCCCCTTTTTTAATCACTAAGCTTTTGGAAGGCTGGCGACCCTGGAAGAGACAAAAGACCAAAACTGTAAAATCTGGAAGCTTCCTTACCAATCCCCAACAAGATCTCACAAGACAGAATAAAACATTCCATTCCAAGCATAAGAATACACTGGGGACAGATGGACCTTCCACTGCCAGTCAGTGTTCCTCCTAGGCCCCCTGCCTCTTGTGTTCTCAGAATCTCCAAATATTTAAAAGACAGTCTTGACTTTTTTTCTGGTCCCTGAGAAAGTCTTCCCCTTTCTATCAGCCTACAAAATGCCTCTTCCTGACATGTGATAAGGCCAGGTTGTTGCAATTTCATTGGTTTCTTTTACAGGCATCCATCGGAAATATTCCTGATTTGGTTTCAGACTACCACAATAAAGTGAATCACGTGAATTTTTTGGTTTCCCAGTGCATGTAAAATTTATCTTTTTACTATTCCGTAGTCTACTATGTATGCAATAGTATTATGTCTAAAAAAACAATGTCCACACCTTAATTTAAAAATATTTCATTATGCACGTGCTTTCTTACTTGTATTTTCTTAAATTCTTGATCTTAAATAAACCTCTAAAAATATAAAAAAATAATATTTCATTGCTAACCATTATCGGAGCCTTCGGCAAGATATAATCCTTTTGCTAGTGGAG
Source organism: Monodelphis domestica (assembly GCF_027887165.1). Taxonomy (NCBI): domain Eukaryota; kingdom Metazoa; phylum Chordata; class Mammalia; order Didelphimorphia; family Didelphidae; genus Monodelphis; species Monodelphis domestica. Next base: position 53,380,044 of record NC_077229.1, on the reverse strand, counting down.
GGTCTTCCCTCAGTCTCATCCTGATCAGGGTGATTGATGCTGTGACAATTTTTAAAATTTGAGAACAGAGATTGAATCTTCCTTTTATTTGTACACTATGAAACCATTGTACGGCTTTTAATTGGTATAATTTCAATATTTTTGTGTCTCGGGGAGTAGGGTGGCCCGAGGAAAGGTAGTGAGATAGAGGTGAGGAAGAGAGGTAGGGAAAGAGCAGTCAGAACATAGCAACTTTTATCGATGGAGGTCATCATTTTATATGGCCATCCATGGTTCATGGCCTCCTAAAACAATTACAAGTGTAACCTCAAGGATCACTGATCCCCAATCACCATGACAGATATAATAATACTGAAAAGGTTTGAAAGATTGTGAGAATGATCAAAATGTAATGCAGAGACATGATGAGAGCTCATGCTGTTAGAAAAATGGCATTGCTTGACTTGGTTGTTGCAGGGATGCCACAAGCCCTCAATTTTTAGAAAAATGCCATATCTGCAAAGTGTATAAAACAAAGTATACCTTTATTTGTAAAGGACTTAGGGCTTTAGTCTGCTGGGCAGAGGGAAGGAAGAGAGAAGCTGGACTCTGTTCAATTGTGTGACAAGCTCTTTCTGATCCCCGACCTTTGGATAATGGAGATCTCTATCGTTCCTTAACCTGCCCAAAGGCAACTGGAAGAAGCATCTCTTCCTCCTGCTACTGTTTCTATCTCATATTTTGTTTCTTTGACCCACAGTCAAATGAGGTCAAGCTAAGAACCCAGAACAAGATCCATTTACCAAAGAAGATGTGAATCACTGGTGGGGACCCAGGAGGCTTTCAGAATTTCTCTGAACTCAAAGAGAGACTTTTCAAAAGCTTCTTCATCACCCAAGCAAAAGGCTTATTTGTCAGGATAGGAGGGGAAAAAAGGACAATATCTTGAGTTGACATGGAAGATGGCACCAGCCTCCCCAGAAGACATTTTCCTTGCTCTAGGGCTACAGGAAACAATTGAATGAACTGGCAAATGATTAGATTGGCATTGCTGCTGTGATATTTAATAATGGCTTGAGTTTATGTCATGCTTTAAGATTTGAAAAGCTTTTTCACAATTTAATTTCATGATAATCCTGTGAGATAGAAATAATTATTTTATATTTTCACAGTTGAGGAGACTGAGGCTCACAGAGATGAATGACTTCCCTAGGGTCATACAGCTATTAAGTTTCTGAGGACAGATTTAAACCCAGGAGATGTGGTACAATAGATTTCCCTGCCTCTTCTAGGTTCTGCATTCAAATCCCATCTCTGATGCTTACTCTCTACCTGACCTTAGGCAAGTCACTTAACCTCCATAGACCTTATTTTCCTCATGTGTAAAGGGAGGCAAAAATACTAGATGGCCTCAGAGGTACCTTCCAACTCTACACCTTGGAATTTCCGAGTGATAGGACTCAAGTTCAAATCCATCATTTCTTATGTGACCTTAGGTGAGTCATTATCCTCTCTTGGGTTCAAATGTGGTTGGAATAGATGATCTCTAAAATTCCTCCCAGCTCAAGACTGGGATCCTGTAATCCAAATATTCCTGGGTCCAGCACTATGCATTATGCCACCTTGCCTTCTGAGCATAAAGGCACTAAATAAATGGGAAAGTGGCTGGTGTGTTCTTGGAAGGAACAGCAATATAATTATTGGTAACAATCAATGGAGTGAGTACTAGGGAAAGGATGGAGCCACCCATATTGCATCTCATATTCTTTCCACATAAATCATCATTCTGCAGTCTGGGGATGCTCATAGGGTCTCTCTCCATCTACATTTAAGGATCATCTTGGCCCCTAGTCTCACACACTGTATTAACCAGATTTAGGAAAATTGATGATAATGAAAGCTATTTTCAAATCCCAACTGGCACTGTTCATCTGAACTGTAACGGCAGAAATTATTCATTCCTTTGCACTAGCTGTCTTCCATTCCTGCAGTGCTCTCCCTCCTCCTCCAGAGCAGGCTCTGGCTTGCCTGGTTTCCTTCAGCTTCCAACTAAAATCCCACCTTCTGTAAGAAGTTATTCCTTGTCCTGTCCCTTTTCCCTAACACTTCCTTTTGAGACTGATATAATTGTTGGTTGCAGAGGATGGTAATTTGGGCCAGTAATCTGGTTTGGGAAGGCTACCCAAGCCCAGGGCAGGAAGAGCCAGAGCCTGAGCTAATAAACACAGACCACTATATAGCACAGGGACGGTTGGTTGTATTTAATAAACAAGGGAAGGTGAAAAGGGGATTTGGGATAATCTAAACTAAGATCAATCTACCTATACCCACCAGATCTAAATATCCCTTCACAGGGATTTCTTCTTAGTGAACTCCCTACTCTAATTCTCTTTAACTCCCAAATCTCCAGTGCCTGATCTTAACTAAAACCCTCAACTAAACCCCCCATTGTTGGATTTAAGGAAAGGGTCTGTGTAAGGCTTTGCTAGGGCCAGGGAAGGTCTTAGATCCAAAAAGGATCCAGACTCAATCTCACAAGCACTGCAGATGGATCAGGTTCACCAGAAACTGTCTCAATGAAATACTACAAGCAAACAGGAATCAGGAAAGGACAGGATTAGCCACCAAGGAAATTTGGAGCCACCACACCCAGAGATTCTCCAGAGAGCCCCCTAATAGCCTTGGTCCCAGCCTAACCCTCCTTCAAAATCCCAGAATCTTCCTGCTGATCTCATGCCACTTCTCTCTGCAAAGCTCTCCACTTTCCTTACAAGACTGGCTTCCATTTACACATATATGACATGATGCATCTGATATATCATATCTAATATATCATATCAAATATGATATATCATATCGTGTAATATCCTATCATATAATATCATATCGTGTTATATCATGCCATATAATATAATATAAACACATATATCTGTTTCTGTATGTACCAACCAACCAACCAACATGTAATGAATATAGAGATGTATTTGCATATTGTCCTTGCTACAACGTGAGCTCTTTAAAGCTAGGAACCATATTTTTACCTTTCTTTGTGTTTCCAGCTATGAAACTGATTATTGATTATCCATTAGTGATTTGTAGTTAAGTTTTATTAATCATAATAGTAACCATTATATTCAAATTTTACCATTGTAGCCAAGTTTTAAAGAATATTACTCTGTAGGTCTAATGCCCAGCCCTTATTTAGAAAGCAAACCAAAATGTCAGTTAACAAGATAAGGAAGATAGATGGAAGATGGGTTAACCTGATCTCAAGATGGTCACCTAGTACTCCATTAGTACAGAAGGAACCTTCCGGAGAATATTACAGAAAGTTGACTAAGTCTAAGCCCCACTTCATAAAACCTTGGAAAATCCCTGGTCTGGGAGGGCGCTGTGGGGTTGGTTCTTATAAGAGGATATTAGCGGAAATAGGTCTTGATCAACGACACATGTTAAACCCAGTGGAATTGTGCATCAGATACGGGACAGGGGGAAGGGGAGGGAAAGAACATGAGTCTTGTAACCATGGAAAAATTTTCTAAATCATCTAATTAAATAAAATTTTCAAAAAAAAAAAATAAGAGGATATTAGACTAATTTGGTTTTTCCAGTCACTAACGATGCCAAGAGAATGCTGATTTAATTCGGGTTTTCTGATCACTACGATGGGTGAAGACTCACAAGTGGTCAGATAGTGTTATTAAGAACCAGTCATGCACATGTAAAATCCAGTGGAACTGCTTGTTGGCTACAGGAGGGAGGAGAGAGGAGGGGATGGAAAGAACATGATTCATGTAACCATGGAAAAATATTTTAAATTAATTAATTTAATAAATAAACTTTAAAACAAAAAAAAGAACCAGTCATGGTGGGAGCACAGATCGGTGCCCCAATAAATTGAGAATGTGAATAATGAAATAGAGAATAATGAATACTAAATAAATAGGTGGCTCAATGAATTGAGAGCCAGGAGGAAATGGTTTTAAATTTGCCCTCAGACACTTCCTAGCTGTGTGACCTTGGGCAAGTTGATTAATCCCCATTGCCTAGCCCTCACAGTTCTACCTGAATATACAGTATTGATTCTAAGATGGAAGTTAAGAGTTAAAAAAAAAAGAACCAATCACAATCCTAGTATCTGAACCTTATAAAATCATTAAATTGTATAAAAGATCTATTCTAACCCAATTAAAGGTCTTTGATTACTACGGGATCATTGTCTGCTATTATTAGCAACCACTAACTTTTCCAATAAATAGATAAGCTCAGACTCTTTGTGCCTCAGTCTCTCATTAATGAAGATTTATTGCAACACAGCACTTAACAAAGTGCCTGGCACATAGTAGTGCTTTAAAAATTCTTGTTAACTCACTGCTCCTAGAGAAGAGTATCCAGAATTTTTCATCAGATATTCATACATGTCTTTTGGTTTGTTGTGGGATGGGTTTTTTTTTTTCAGTCCTGATTGTTTATTATCCATGTTTGGCATTTGCCTTGTGAAAACACCCTCCATGAATGCTGATCAACACCTGCTTTGCAATTTAGAGCCTGGGGCACTGAAGGCTTAAATGACTCAAATGATATGGACCCACAGTTAGCATATGTTGGAAGCCAGACTCAAACCTAGGTCTTCCTGACTCTCATCATGTGGCTGTCTATCATGTAGCTGCTCTAGCTACTATTATTAGAGCAGAAAGATGACCCCAGCTATGGGACCTTGCCCTAGCATGGGAAGAAGGGATGGAGTGGAAGTTCCCAAAGAAGAAACAGATCAGTTTCCAGTTCCCAGTCTGGTTTGGGTGATGGATTAGTCATATTCCATGTAACCCATAGTCCATTTGGACATATAAGCAAATCTGACATCAATAAGATTGGTCCCTATGTAGATTTTTCAGGGGAGGGGACATTTCTTAGAGTCCAGAAACAATATGAGTTTTGTAGACTGATATATCTGCTTATGCAGAAACTCCTTCCCCTTCCTTGGGTCTATCCATGATCTTATATTTTGTTGAACTAATTTAGGGCCGTTCTTTTCTTTGGTCTTTGGTGTGTAGACACTTTTCTTCTGTCATGTTCTTGGAGCTCCTTGTTAAGAATTTGAGTAATGACAGCTAATAATGACTGTACCTGTCACGTTAACCCCCATGGCTGACAGTGAGAGGCTTTCCAAGAAATAACACAAATTAGATTCCCTTTGCAGGGAGGGCCAAAAAAGAATGGAATTATCACATTTCAGGGGAAAGGTCATTCAGAGAAGGAGTGTAAAACCCAGGGCTTTGTTTGGTTTTCCAGGAAGCAGAAATCTTGAATACGGCCATTCTCACTGGGAAGACAGTGGCTGTGCCTGTAAAGGTGGTCTCTGTGGAGGAAGACGGCACTGTGACAGATCTTTTGGAGTCTGTGGAGTGTAGATCATCAGATGAAGATGTAATTAAGGTAGGTTGATATTTCTCTGTTCCCCATAGAAAACTACTGTCATGTCAGCGTAATTGTTCAATGACTGGATGGGTCTTTAGTTCCCATGGGGTTCATTTCCTACCATTTTCGTTATACAGTCATTAAAATCTAGAAATTGGCTCTTTGGCACAAAAGAAGAACTGAAAGTATTGAAAAAGCTTCTTTGGATGGTGTATTCTGTCTATTTGAAGATCTTGTGTGTCTCTTTGCTGTTCCAAGAAATACTTTGCAGCGATCTCCATTTTCCAATTTTATACACCAAAGTTCTATTTTTTTCTAGTTTGATTATTTCAGGAGTCATTATGTAGTATATATAGAATTTAGGGGTCTTTACCCAAACTTATACTCCTGCTGGCATATTGGGTGCCCAGATGTTGAGTACTAATCCCCTCAAAGTCCAGGGGTAGGGTTGGAGTGAGGGTGGTTTTCTAATTCTCAACAACCTCCACTGGTATGTTTCCCACTGTAGTTATCAGGTGATAACATTTAGTCAGCCAGACTTAATTAGCTTTTAGGGAAAAAAGGGTGGTATTTACTGCAGATAGCATAATTGGTATAAATATCCCCACAAAAGTCTGTGACACATTCTCCCACTAGTACTTGCAGAGAGAAGAGAAAAGTGGACCCAAATATTAGATAGCACATGATGTAAAGGGGAAATTCACAGCTCTTGGAAGTCACCTTTCTGGATTCCTCAAGTTGTTCCTCTTAGCTCTGGTTTAGCTTTTCTTCTTTCTTCTGGGCTTTTTTGTAGAGCCTTGAATTTACTTTCTTTACCTCAGCCAGCCATTGGTTCCTGATATGGACATTGCCATCAGTTGTTCCAAAGACTCAGGGAGGATAGTGACGGGAAAATGGGAAGTCTCAAATCCTCCTGATTTCTGAAGTTCATACTGATTCCCTCTCATCAAGGGCAGGGAAGAATGAGGTTTTCCTCTCTCACCAAAAATGGATCCTTTCAGGGTTTTGGTCAAAATATTCTTTTGGTTTGATGGTCACTTGAATCCCCAAATATTTGAATCCTCTTAATTCTAGTGCCTTCCCTCTGCTGATTATTTTCATTTATTGTATATATAGTGTTTCCCACTAAATTATAAGTTCCTTGAGGACAAGAGCCATCTTTAGCCTCTTTTTTTAACTCTAGTACTTAGTATAGTGCCTAGCAGATAATATGCACTTAATAAATGTATTGATTGCTTGGTTAAATTACAAATAGGTCCCAGGTTTTACATAGGCCAGAGAGTGTGATCCAGTCTTTCAGTCAATCCAATTATACTTTCTCTCACACCTAAGGCAGTTTCAAGGCCCCCTTCTTACCTAGTAAACAACTGAGGTGTACTCTACTTGTAAATGTATCCTTATACTCACAAAAACAAAAATGGCGCCCATGACATTAATATCCCTACCATGGGGCTCCTCTGGTTTGCCAGAGGCAAAGGTGGGGTCATCAGAGTGGTTTGGCATTTTGAGTCAGTGTTGTGATATGGCAACCTAGAAACTTAATGAATTCTTAGTCTACATTAATCAGAACACAGAGGCCAGGATTGGGGATGTGAGTGTTCTGCTGTTTGGGGCCCTCTGTGTTCAGTTTTGAACCCTACATTTCAGGACATATCATGATAAACTAGAGAGTAACAAGAGGAGGGGTCATTATGATGAAGAGCTTAAAGTTAATGCCACTAAAGGATTGGTTGAATGAGTTAAGGGTGATTCACCTAAAGGAGAGAAAACTTAGGGAGAAAACAGTTGCTGTCTTTAAATATAGCAATGTTAGGAAAGGATTAGACAGTTCTCTTTGACTCAAAGTAGAATAGAGGCAATGGAGGGATATTATGAAAAACCTAATGTAGGTTCGACATGAAATGTTGCCAATAACCAAAATGCCTATAGGTAGATGGATATCACAATGGATAGAGCCCAAGGGTCAAGAAAACCCTAAATCATATCCTGCCTCAGACACTTACTGGCTATATGGCCCTGGATATGTCATTTAACCCCTTTCTGCCTCTTTTGACTCAACTGTAAAATGGGGATAGTAATGGCACCCACTTTCTAGGGTTGTTATGAAAATCAAATACCATAATATTAAAACAGTGCCTAGCAAATGGTAGTTGCTTAATTATACTTATTTTCTGCCTTTTTTCCCTAGCTCCCTCTCTTCCTTCCTTCTATTATCCTAAAATATAACAGGCTACCTTGGGAGAAATGCTCCTCCTCCTCTTTGGAAAGCTATAAGAATGCTCTTGGGTGGCTACTTATGAGAATTATAAAAATAATTCTTAGTCAGGTACAGATTGAACTAGATGGCCTCTGAACTTCCTTTAACTGAGGAGGTCCCTGTAAAATAGGCTAGGAATATAATTGCAATGATTGCTATTATTTCTCTGTGCCAACATTTTGTGTCTCAAAGTATTCTCTAAAGATCAGGATCATGGAAGGCCATTACAGAGTTAGCATTAAATCAGTGCCTAGAGAGTTGGCTTTGGGTTAATAAACCCTGGGTTCAAGTATAATTGACTGTGTACCCTTGGACAAGTTATCTGACCTCTCTGAATCTACATTTGCTCTTCTTAAAATAAGTTGAAATAAATAGCTCTTAAGGTCATTTCCTGCTCCAAGTTTTTGATCCCAAGATCCCCTCAGCTTCCCAGGAGTCAAGCAATCCTCTGCACAAATGGGTTGTTCTGCATTGGTCAAGACTGTTTCCACACAGAAGAAATGATAAATCCAGGACCCCTTCCCCTTCCCAAAAAAGAACAGTTATTTAGAGCTCTGCTTTACAATTCATGTCAACTTAATAAAGCAAGAATCTATTTTTTTTGCATTTCTTACCAACCCACAGAATTCTATGTGAGCCAATGATGCCAACGGAGGACCAGCTCTAGTCCCTCATAAAAATGTATTTATTCTTCCTCTTAGCTGCTTCTTTCTCATTTGGGATCAAATGCAAAAATAATCCAAAATAAAACAGTGCTGAGAATATATTAAGAGATAGCCTTTTGAGTTTCCTTAATGCAGAGACTTTATAATAAACAGTATGCAGCTGGAGGCCAATGGGTTGGTGAAGGGAGCATCACTCTCTCCTAAGGACCAAATATGGTGGTGAATTTGGCCCAGTCTCAGCATCTAAAAGAGGTTTTGAACAAATGCGGCATACTTGCAAGACAAGACTACAGGGTGAGATCCTGTTGTTTTTTGTTGTTGTTTTTTTCCCTGCTCTTTCTTCAGATCTCATTCCAACTCCAAAACTGGGTGATTCTAATTTCAAGACTGAGGACTACAGTTGTCATGCCCACACTGTGTCCTTGTTTAACTGAGAGTCAGCAAGGTCTAGGGAAAAGAATGTTGGTTGGGTACCAAAGGAGTTAGGATCTGTTAGCCTCATCATGTGGTTCAAAAGACCACTGAACTTGGAGTCATGGAACCTGAGTTCCAATCCCAGCACTTCTACTTACAATCCAATCCAATAAAAATGTATTAAGCACCTACTGTTCCAAAGACTCTCTGGAAGCTGAGAACAATACCTAAAGGCTGAGGGTACAATTAATAAAAAGAAAGATTGTGTCTGCCAAAGGAGTTAATGAGCTAAACAGGAAAGACCAAACACAAAAGGAGATAGGAAAGGTTGGAGGCAATGGGATATCTGCTTCATGTATCTCTAGAGCTCCTACAAGGAAAAGAAATTAGCCTCATTCTGCTTGACCCCAGGGGGTAGAACCAAGAGCAATCGATATAAACTGCAGAGAGGAAGATTTAGGCTTAATGGACTGCCTTGAGAGGTGATGGGTTCTTCCAGTTGGAAGTCTTCAAGCAGCAATCAGAAAACTCCTTTCTGGTATAATCCAAAGGGGATTCACCTCATACAGGGATTGGATTAGATGACCCCTGAGATCCCTTGGCAACTCTCAAATTTGGTGATTCTGTAAAGGTAAGAGAAACAACAACAAAAATGAAATTATGTTAGTTGCCCAGATTATAGCCATATTGCCTGGGAAGTGCCAACTGGTTTCAAAGGAAAAGGCTTTGAATATTCAACCTTGTTTCATGGAAAACAGATGGTAACACGAGCTATCTTTAGGGTACAGCAACTATATTATAAACTCAAGTGATTCAAGAATCAGGAATTTCCACATGGGTCAATTAGGATGTGATTGGGGATGTAGACTCTAAATGCTCACTCTAGTGCAAATATTAATAAAATGGAAATAGATCTTGATCAATGACACATGTAAAACCCAGTAGAATTACTCATTGGCTATGGGAAGAGGTGGGAAGAGGGGAGGGAAAGAACTTGATTCTTGTAACCATGGAAAAATATTCTAAATTAATGAAGTAAAAATGTTCAATTAAAAAAAGAAGAATCAGTGATTCTTTGGTGTGAGAACTCCTTTGCTAGGAGTTTCAGCTTCTCTACAATTTATGGAAGAAAGATTCCTTACATCCTAGTGCTGAGTCTCTAAATTAAGCTAAACTGATCCTTTGACAATGGTAGTAGTAATAAAAATAATAATAATCATGTTTCTGTAGTACTATAAGGTTTACAAAGTATTTTTCACTTATTATATCCTTATTACCCCCATTTTACAGTTTAGGAAACTGAAGTAGAAAGCAGTGAAGAGATTTTTCCAGGTGAAATAGCTAGAAAATGTCTGAGGCTGGATTGGAAGTCAGTCTTTATTCTAAGTCTTAAACGCTATCTACTGTATCACTTTTCTACTAGTAATAACTAACATATATATGTGTATATATATATATATATAATACTTCAAGGTTTGAAAAGCACCTTATAAACAATTATTCATTTTATTCTTGCCACAACCATAGCAGATGGGTACTATTATCATCCACATTTTATAGTTGACAGAGAAGGCAGTGATTTGCCACAAGTTACACAGCTAGGAAGTGTTAGAACTCAAATTTTCCTAATTCCTGCTCCAGGGCTCTATCTACTGTGGACCAGCAGCAATAGGCATGCAATTTATCACTGGACCTATACTACTCCTTTTTTATTTCCTTTGAGTTTTCTTGGAGATGTTTTCATGTCATTATCTTTTTATTTTTTTTCCCCTTGTTCCTTGATCTTCCCTATCACTATACTAGCCTTTTTTATGGTCAGGTTATTTTTGTTGTTGTTGTTTTCTCATTATTCAGGCCTGTTCCTTGCCTTTGGATTTTATGTTATAGTTGGCTTCTGCTCATCCCAGGGGTATTGGGTGACTGGACTAAACTTCATACTTTTATGTCCTGTTGTTTTCACAACTAGGTCTGTATTCCTGCAGATTTTCAGAGATTCCAAAGTAGTATGATCCAAGTTTGATCTGGTCATTGCCCTGGTTCTTATCCAGATAGGACCCCTGCTTCCTAGAAACTTCAAGTACTCCTCTTCAGCCTGGAATTATTACTTAAAACTGGGTTGGGGGGAGCAGTTAGGTGGCTCAGTGAATTCAGAGCCAGGCCCAGAGATGGGAGGTCCTGGGTTCAAATCTGGCTTCAGACACCTCCTAGCTGTGTGACCCTGGGCAAGGCATTTACCACTCCTCTGCCTTGGAACTAATACACAGTATTGATTCTAAAATAGAAGGCAAGGGTTTAAAAAAAATTAGGTACTGGGCTAAGAGTTTCCAAATAATGCCCAATCCTATACCAGTGCTAGTATAGGGATCCATCTGGAATCTCTTTCTGACTCAGCGTTCAATATCCTTACAAACCGTGGACACTGGGTATTCCTTCTGGGTGTTACTGCCCCTGTTGCTTCAGCTGCCTTCCAGGACCACAGTCAGTACTGCTTCTACAAATGGGCCATTTCTCACCCCAGTAATCAAAGACCTCTCTATCTGTCCTCCTAAGCTAACCTGAGCTAGAAAAATGACCCATGACATTTTATTGATTATACCAGTCATAATCTAGTTCATCTTGCTTTTTTTTAGTTTGTTTTTTTTTCTTAATAATACATGTATAACTCAGATAGAACTGTTTTCAAGCTCCAGGAAGAGGGTGGGAAGGAGAAGGGAAACAGTTTGGATCATATAACTTCAGAAAACTTACATGGAAATTTTTTATTACAAATAATTGGTAAAATAAAATACCCTTATAATTTTTAATTGTTTTTTGAAAGGTGGGTTGGGAGAGCTCCCACCCCTTGCAACTATGTTCAAAACCTTTCTACCTTGGCAGGATCTAGAAGAACTTGGGCCAGTTACATAGCCTTGGAAATCCCAGAGTTGCCACCTCATCATAATGAAGTATAATAATAATAAATAATACATATTATAGATAATATGTTAAAGTTTTCAACACAACTGACATATATTATTACCTTATAATGAAACTATGAAGTAGAAACAACTCTCTCCATTTAACAGATGTGGAAACTGAGGCTCAATAAGGTTAAGTGACTTGCCTGTGGTCACATATTAAGTAATGGAAATGGGATTTGATCTAAGGTCTTCCTGATTCTTAGCCTAGCCTTCTAGCAACTATGACACATGACTGCATAATCAGAGAAAGACATTGATGGAAGAAGCATGTTGCATAAAAGGGGGAAGCATTGAATATGGATGCGTTAAGGTATAATTCAGTTATAATTCAATTGAACAAACATATATTGAGTATTTAGTATGTTCAATATGTTTCATTATATGCTGAGGATAGAAATAAGGGAGGGAGGGAGGGAGGAAGAGAAGGAAGGAAGGAAGGAAGGAAGGAAGGAAGGAAGGAAGGAAGGAAGGAAGGAAGGAAGGAAGGAAGGAAGGAAGGAAGGAAAGAATAAATGAAGGAATGAAAGAATGAAGGAGGGAGGGAGGGAGAAAAGAAAGAAGGAAGAAAGGAAGGAAGGAAGGAAAGAAGGAAGGAAGGAAGGAAGGAAAGGAGGAAGGAAGGAAAGAAGGAAGGAAGGAAGGAAAGGAGGAAGGAAGGAAAGAAGGAAGGAAGGAAGGAAGGAAGGAAGGAAGGAGGGAGGGAGGTAGGGAGGAAGGAAGGAAGGAAGGAAGGAAGGAAGGAAGGAAGGAAGGAAGGAAGGAAGGAAGGAAGGAAGGAAGGAAGGAAGGAAGGAAGGAAGGAAGGAAAGAAACATAATGCAAAGTTTATATTTTGGAGGGAATTGTTGGGAATTGGGGAAGGGTGGGTCTGAGGGAATGAGAGATACAACATATAATATAATTAAAAAGGAGATAGAGTTATAAAATCTGAAGAGACTACAATTAATTGACTGAATAAAGGTAGAAGATGGAAGATTACATACAGAGAACAACTAGCAACTAGTCTTAATAGAATAGAGAGCTCTGGAAGGAGAATCCCTCAAACTTAGCATTCAATTCCTACTTCTGCACCTTTGCACAGGCCATCTTCCCTGCCTGGAATGCTCTCCCTCTTTGTCTCCACTTCTTAGTATACCTAGCCTCCTTAATTACTGCACTTAGATGCTTCTTCCTTCCGGGAGCTTTTCCTGATGCTTTTATTTGTTAGTACTCCCCGGGGCTTCAGGCTTTCATGGGCATAGATATACCCAACAATTACTATGTCATACACCCCAGAAGATATGAAATTCCATGGTGTGGCAGACTATTGTATATTTCATCTTTGGATCCTCAGCAGCTAACATGGCTCCTTACTCAAAGCAGGCATTCGATAAATGGTCATCGGATCATTTTACTGAAATCATATGAAATAAGATCTCAAAGCAGGGAAAGGGGGTGTAAACCAAATAGTGGAAGCCTGAGGAGTTTGCATTGTAGTCTAATGGTAATAGGGAACCACTGAAAGTTTTTGAGTAGAGGAGTCAATTTGATTTCTGAATAGAGAACAGATTGGAGAAGTGAGATAAAGTAGAACTAATTAGGAGACTATTGCATTAGTCCAAGGTAAAGTGCATACCGCATGAATTTTTCTGAGGCATTAAAAAGTCATGCTAAGTAATACATGCAGAAGGAAAACTGGCAAAAACTCTAATATTTTTCTTTTAAGCCCAAGGCTAAGATGTTAGCATTTTGCATGAGAATTTGGGGCCAAAGCTTCCATTGGCACTAATATAAGTCACACAGCTACAGCCCTGTACATCACATGGAAAATGTTCTCTAAGTGTCTAATATACCTGCTGTGATTCAGACCTCACTTTATAACAGGAAATCTCATTAATGAAGATAGAGGAAGATAATTAGTACCCAGCCTGGAGCTTGTTCCTATTATGATAATCCCTGTTCTCTGATAATATGGAGCTGAAATTAATAAGGGAAAAGAGTTCCAGAAATGTACCTGTACAACACGGGGCTAAAGGTTGGAGCAGTGATCAGAGTCTTGGACTTGGAGTCAGAGGTCTTGACTTCTGCTCCTAACTCTTCCACTCACCCCCTATGAGAGCTTAGGAGAGGGGCATCAGAGAGCTAAGGGCACAATGGATAGAGATTTAAGCCTGGAGTCAAGAAGAACTGAGTTGGGGGGGGGGTAGCTAGGGAACTCAGTGGATAGAGAGCCAGACCAAGAGATGGGAGATCCTGGGTTCAAATTTGGCCTCAGACACTTCCTATCTGTATGACCTTGGACAAGTCCCTTCACCCCCATTGCCTAACTCTTCCCACTCTTCTGCTTTGGAACCAATACTTAGTATTGATTCTAGGACAGAAGGTAAGGGTTTAAAAAAAATAACTGAGTTCAAATCAGCCTTAGATGCTTACTGGCTGCATGACCCAGACCAAGTCACTTAACCTCTGTCTGCCTCCTCACTTTCCTCAACTAGCAATAGCTCCTCCCTCATAGGATTGTGATGAGGATCAAGTGATATAACATTTGTGAAGTGTTTAGCATAGTGCTTGGCATATAGAAGATGATTATTAAATATTTATTCCTTTCTTCCTATCTGAGCCTCAGTCTCCTCATTTTTATAAAATGAAGTGATTATAGTAGGTGAATTTTAAAATCATGAGTCACCATGGTGCAGAGTGATAGGTTCAGAATCAAGCGTCCTGGGTTCAAATGCAATACAATCACTGACTGTGTTACTTTGGGCATCTCCCTTCACCTCTCTAGGCCTTAATTTCTTTTCTGGAAAATGAGACCACTGGAAGAAATGATTTCTGGGGTCCCCTCAAGGACACGAAGTCTATGATCCTATGATTAAGTTAAGGCTGTTCTCAAGTCCAAAGGGAAGCCTTTATTCTCCATCACCTCTTCTTTTCACAGTTGCATGAAAGCTGTGGGTGTAGGGGCTGTCCCTTCCATCTAGTCTGCTGGGGTTATGGTCATAGACTTGGCTAAAGAAGCCTCCTTCACCACTCTCCCCTAGGCAACCTCCAGCCCCCCATACCCTGTGAGAGACAACATTGCTACTAGGAGAGAACAACTGAGCCAAGGGGCAGACTATAGATAGAAGGGAAAAACCCAAGACCTCATTAGTTTCTCCTACAAAACTAGGTGAGACAGAAACCTAGAGACAAAGAGAGAGACAGAGACAGAAGGAGAGAAAGGCAGGGAGGGAGAGAGGGAGGGAGAGAGACAAGGAGAGTCAGAAAGGATAAAAGAGGCAGGGGAATAGAAGAGAGAGACAGACAGACAGACAGTCAGAGACAGAAACAGAGAAACCGAGGGATAGGAGACAGAGACCGAGTGGGAAGAGAAGAGTGAAAAAGTGAAAGAGACAGAAAAAGAAAGAGAAAGGCAATCTGAGAAACAGGGGAGAGGAAAGGAACAGAGAAATAGAGAATGAAGAAAAGAGAAAGGAATAGAAAAACAGAGAGGTGAGAAAGAGGAAGAGAGGGAGACAGAGAAAGACAGAGAAAGAAAAAAGAAACAGGGATAGAGAGAAGAGGGAGGGAGAGAGACAGAAAAGAGATAGAGAAATAGAGACAGAGGAGAGGAAGAGAGAGAGGGAGATAGTGAAAGTCAGAGAGATAGAGAGGGAAGAAAAGAGCTAGAGATACAGAGAGACAGAGGAGAGGAAGAGAGGGAGGGAGGGAGACAGTGAGAGAGAGACAGAGAAGGAAGAAAAGAGATAGAGATACAGAGAGTCAGTAAGAAAAAAGAGAGAAACAGGGAGAGAGAGGAGAGGAAAAATGGAGGGAGAAAGACAGAAAAGAGATAGAGAAATAGAGAGAGACAGAGAAGAGGAAGAGAGGGAGGGACATAGTGAAAGACAGAGAGATAGAGAGGAAAGAAAAGAGAGAAACAGAGAGAGAGGAGAGGAAGAGAGGGAGGGAGGGAAACAGTGAAAGAGAGACAGAGAAGGAACAAAAGAGATAGAGAAACAGAGAGAGACAGAAAAGAGGAAGAGAGGGAGGAAGGGAGACAGTGAAAGATAGAGAAGGAAGAAAAGAGAGAAACAGAGAGAGACAGAGAAGAGGAAGAGAGGGAGGGAAATAGTGAAAGACAGAGAGATAGAGAGGGAAGAAAAGAGGTAGAGAAACAGAGAGAGGAGAGGAAGGGAGGGAGGGAGACAGTGAAAGAGAGACAGAAGGAAGAAAGGAGATAGAGAAACAGAGACAGAGAAGAGGAGGAGAGGGAGGGAGATAGTGAAAGATGAGAGAAAGAGAGAGAAGAAAAGAGATAGAGAAACAGAGAGAGAGGAGAGGAAGGGAGGGAGGGAGACAGTGAAAGAGAGACAGAAGGAAGAAAAGAGATAGAGAAACAGAGAGAGACAGAGAAGAGGAAGAGAGGGAGGGACATAGTGAAAGACAGAGAGATAGAGAGGGAAGAAAAGAGGTAGAGAAACAGAGAGAGAGGAGAGGAAGAGAGGGAGGGAGAGATGGAGACCGTGAAAGAGACAGATAAGAGAAAAAAGCAGTTCCCTAATACTCAAAGGTTCTTCATCCTCAGCCTCGCAAGCGAATGAGAATCAAAGCTCATAAAAACCGGCCACCATGAAAGGGACACAGACAAACAAGCAATCTAAGCCATAAAGCCTCCACCAGGGCTGCGGTCAAATCAGTTCAACATGACTGATTGGAAGCCCGGCTGAGTTTATTATGAAGGCATGCAGTAAGACCAGAAGAGAACACGTCAGCTTTGACTAAAGATCACAGGGCTCCTGGTGATTGGCCGAGGAAATGGGCTTATATGCTTCGTTGGGTGAGGGACCTCAGGGTGAAAATATGGAGCTCCAGACTGGACAGAACGTGAAAGACCTAGCCTCGCCCTTTGCAGAATACTGACCAGCCCCCGTCTCTCCCGGGGAGAAGGGACCAGACTTAGCCCGGCTCACAACACAGCCTCCAAGCGGGCTGGCTTACTCCCTCCGCTCCCTTCTACTGGCTCAACTAAGCAGAGGACGCAGCCATCTGCCAGGAACCTTCCCTGGAGATTCAGGCTACACATTCACACCTTCCAATGCCCAGGAGGCATAAACAATCTTGTCCTTGCTCTGCCAGCAAACAAATGTGCCCACAGGGGCCAGGATTGCAGACAGCTTCATTCCCCACCAGGATGGATCCTCACCTTGTTCCTCTTTAAACGCCCTGGATAAGCACCACATCCTCCAGGGCATCGTTGCTCTGGCAGTACAGCTCACTACCCCCACTTCTATCTCCAGAATATAGTGCTAACGTCTGACATAGGCAGGGTGCAGGAGGAAAATCCTCGTGAATAGCATTAAGGTGAGCCCTCATACAAATGAACATTTAGCCCCAGTTCAAGGCACATGGAAGCAGGTCCTCAATCAAGTACACCTTAAAATCCTCCAAATTAATGCATCTTTTTTTCAACCCTGACTTTCTGGCTTAGAATTGATATTAAGGGGGGCAGCCTGGTGGCTCAGTACATTGAGAACCAGGTCCAGAGATGGGATGTCCTGGGTTCAAATATGGCATCAAACACTTCCTTAGCTGTGTGACCCTGGGCAAGTCACTTGACCCCCATTGCCTAGCCCTTACCATTCTTCTGTCTTGGAACCAATACATAGTATGAGTTTCATTTTAAAAATAAAACTGATATTAAGTATTGATTTCAAGACAAAGGAGTAGTCATGGACCAGGCTATTGGAGCTAAGTGACTTGCCCAGGGTCATAGAGTTAGGAAGTGTCTGAGGTCAAATTTGAACCCAGAACGTCCCATCTCTGGGCCTGACTCTCTATCCACTGAGTCACTTTGCTTCCCCAAGTTAATTCACTTTCCCAAGGTACCTTACTTATCTCTAGGGAGAAGCTTACAAGCCTTTCTGGAGCAGTTTTGAAAAATCCAAACTGTACTAAGTATAGCAAGATAGGTTTAAAACCGCATCAAGTCCCAATTACTTTAATAGGTGACACCTTCTATTTTTCAGTCGAAGGGGGAAGATAGTTAATAGCAAAATGATCTAGTGCACATAAGCCCCTCAAAAGTGCCTTGTTTTAGCACCAGGGATGCTTTTATTTCCAAGTAATGGCAAGAAATCATGACTGCAGGAAGGGAAGGAGCTGTAGCTGGAAAGAGCCCAGATGCAGTTAGTGGGTAATGCAAAGTTTTAGAAGAAGCACATTGTGGGCATTTCTTTAAGACAATAATTTTCAGCATGGCGTGGCACAAAGAGGAAATATCTGCTTTGCATATCTGGTCTGTAAATAACAAGTGAGCTAAGGTTTGGCAAAGAAATAGAACTGTTACTGAGCAGGGAGAGACAAAGAAGGAGGAAATGAGACAAGGAGTGGGGCCAGAGAAAGTACCCATTGGGCAGTTGTGGGAGGTATTATCAGTGCAGCTCATGTCCCAGTATCCCCATTCCAGGCTTACATAGTATGAACCAAAAAGAAAATCTTATCTGTTTTGGTCCATGCTGTCCCCATCCAAAAGTATGCTAGTAAAATATTTTACAACCTGATTTCCAGGGGGAGGAAAATGTAGGTGTGACACACTTTTCAGTCCTATATGCATGAGCAGAAAGGTGGCACAGTGGAGAGACCTCCAGGCCTGGAATTGGGATGACCTAGGTTTCAATATGGCCTTAGATACTTCCTAGCTGTGTGACCCTAGACAAGTCAACCCCAATTGCCCAGCCCTTGACATCCTTTTGTCTTAGATATGATATTAAGACAGAAGGAAAGGTTTAAAAAAATCAATCTGCATTATTAACATCTTCTTAAGTCTACACAATCAACCAAATAATGGAACAAACCTTGATTTGTAGTACCCATTTCTGAAGTGTAAATATGCACAATGAAAATTTAACAATCAGCTCCCAAGTCTGTTTGAGCTGGATCCAGCAAATTCCCTGCCGCCATCATATCTATGCTCTGAAAAATCTCAGAATATAGCTTTAGTCAGGGTTTTCATAGATATGGACAGCAGAGCCCACAACTTCTATATTATCCCTCAAAATAACTTAGCCTCTATCTGTTATACAACATCTTTGTTCTAGCCCAGAGAAACTATAGACCAACATAAAATGACATCCGGTATGTTCCTAAGCAATTATTATCATTATTCTCCCCTCTCCATTGATTCCCCTCATGCTTTTCAGGACTACCCTGTGATTTTGATTCCCCACCAAGTGCCTGCTGTATATACATGGCTAATATGTAATGTCGGTGGTAGTGTCTACACCAAGATTCCCCTGCACCCATTGAAAATCACAGGTCTAGACCAAAAGGGAAAAAACAAAACAAAACAGAGAACTGTGCTGGGAATGAGAGATGTAGAGTCAAAAATGGAAATAGTGCCCGTCCTCCAGGGGCTTCTATTCCTTTAGCTTCAAATCCACGTCGTTTACTCAATGATCTCCAGCTGTGGCTACAGACAGGCATCTGTAGGCTCCTGCCCTTGAGTAAGGACCCTGCCAGGTCCCCTTCTGTCCTTCCCAGTGTGCAACTCATCACGTTCGCTCATTATCAAACCAAAGATGATTTTTACAAGAGTGAAAAAAGGGCAAGAAAAACAGCATGAAGCCAGAGACCATGTTCAGTCCTGGAAGCTAACAGACAGATAATTGCCAGGCATTTGGGAGGCTCCAGGTATCTGCAAACAGCCTCAGACACCAGATCAAAGTGGCATCCTCTTCGGGAAGACTCTGCCTGAGGCTGACAGCGCACTGGCTTCATGCTCTAATCGCACAGACGAGACCAAACTTAGCAGAACCGACTTGTCTTGGACTGAGCAGGACTGAGGGAACCTTTCTACCTGACACCACAGAGGCCGGGTAATTGTTACAGGGGACGTCATGCCCCAAATCAGACTCTAGTTCCTTGGAACTGGCCAGGCAACTGGGCAAGTCCATCCAAACACCGGCCCCCATCCTTAAATCATATGCGTAATTTATTTTCTCCTTAGGACGGAGCTACCTGAAAGATCGCCTGTTGAGAAGACAAATGGGGGATAATTTCGGCATCTCTAAAAAAAGCCCACATTCGCTTTCTTTAATACATTTAATGTTTTGTGGCAGAGAAAATTGAAAGAGCAATCCGTTAGGGCTTTATTTATTTATAGGGGCAAAAAAGTGAGAATCTTTGTGGATTGTAACCTCAAAAGGAGTCAGTGATTGGAATAGGATGTCTTCGAGAGTCCGGCTTGTTTCATTTTTTGTATGTTTCCCTAGAACTTGACACGTGGACCCCAAAGAGGCACTTCATAAATGCTTGTTGCTGGATTGCTTGTAGGTATTTTGTGTGTGTGTGTGTGTATGTGTGTAATATGTGTGGCTAGGCATGGGACATATGTGTATGTGTGTGAATGAATGGATGGATGGATGTAGAATTGTTTTTCAATCTTTTTCAATCATGTCCAACTTCCTGTGACCCCATTTGGGTTTTTTGTTTTGTTTTGTTTTGTTTTTTGGCAATGATACTGAACTGATTTACCATTTCCTCCTCCAATTCATTTTACAGATGAGGAAACAAAGCCAACAGGGTTAAGTGACTCACCTAAGGTCACACAGCTACCACATGTATCACATTTAAAACATTGTAATATAGGGCAACTAGGGAGCTCAGTCAATAAAGCCCCTGAGTTCAAATCCAGCCTCAGACACTTACTGGCTGACCCTGGACAAGCCACTTAATCCTGTTTGTTTCAGTTTTCTCACCTGTAAAAGTGAACTAGAGAAGGAAATGGCAAACCAGTTGTGAAGATTGGATTTAGCTATCTCCTGATTGTAACAAGGAAGATGCTTAGCTCTCCCTTGATTGTGAAGATTAAATTGTAATCCCTTGGTTGTAGCAATGAAGATACTTAGCTCTTCCTTGATTGTGAAGATTAAATTGTAGTCCCCTAATTGTAACAATGAAGATACTTAGCTCTTCCTTGATTGTGAAGATTAAATTGTAATCCTTTGATTGTAACAATGAAGGTACTTAGCTCTTCCTTTACTGGGAAAACTGAATTACCAAGAAAACCCCAAATAAGGTCACAAAGAGTCAGACATAATTGAAAATACCTGAAGGTGTAGTGATTAAAATAGTGGGAGTCATAAACTGAAGCAGATAAAAAAAACTTGACTTGGCCCCAGAGGATCAGTTCAGCCTTGAAGGCCAGATCAGTCTTGGTAATTTGTTGTTCCTTATTAGAAATCTTTAAAGAAAGACTGGGATAACTGCTTGTGGGCATGCTGTAAAGGAGACTGAACTAGATGGCTAATAAGGTTCCTTCTAACTTTTAAATTCAATAGTAAAAAAAATAGTTCAGGTACAGCCAGTGATGGGCTGTCTCAATATCATGTGAACACCAGTCTAACTATATTTGAAGAGTTTGACCACAGGGTGAGGATTTTTATTTGTTTGTTTGTTTGTTTTCCCCCAAGAAATCTTGAGGTCCATCTACAAAGTCCTGAATCAATTGTCATCTGCAATTGTGGAAAGAGTGTCTATGTTGTTTAGATCACCTGATGCTTGGAGTATTAAAGAAATAATAATTTGTAATCTGTAGAGTACTCAAAGGTTTATAGTACTTTTTATGTCTGATGACTGATTTGATCCTCACATGGACCCTGGGAAGTAAGAGCTATTATTAGCCCCATTTTACAGAAGGTGGGAAAAAAATCATCCTTATTATGAGATGCAGGTATGCCCTACCTCTGGCTCATTTTCTTCCCTATTCTTGTGGCCCTTGATATGCACATGTTTATTTATTTTTTAACTCTCACCTTCTATCTTGGAATCAATCCTGTGTATTGGTTCCAAGGCAGAAGAGTGGTAAGGGCTGGGCAATGGGGGTCAAGTGACTTGCCCAGGGTCACACAGCTGGGAAGTGTCTGAGGTCACATTTGAACCCAGGACTTCCCATCTCTAGGCCTGGCTCTCCATCTAGTTGCCCCCCATATGCATATGTTTATGATATCTTGCCATGATGTAGATGTCATTAGGCTTTCATAAGGATTCTAAGGTTCTGCGAAATGCTGATATTTTCATTTCTCCAGGGTTCATCTTGGGTTCTTGGTAATGGACCCAATCTGAGAACAAGTACCAACACTTGAAGTGAAGAGTCTTGCTTTTCATTTTATCAGAGATCCCACCTGGAGAAATATTCAGAAGTAGGACTTTGCTTTGGGCACAGAGGGATTCTGTAGCTTTTTATAGATGGTGCTTGATAGTAAGAGGACAAACCAGAAATTACACATAAGCAATAAATGCTGCTTAGTTCTTTCTTGAGCAAGACACTATTCTTTTTCATCAACAAATATTTGTTGCATACCTATCATATAGAAGAAGACTATGCTGTCTCCTAGGAGAAATAGAAAGTTTTAATAAGATATAGTCCATGGCAAGGGGAGGGGGCAGGTAGGTGGCTCAGTGGATTGAGAGCCAGGCCTAGAGATGAAGAGTCCTGGGTTCAAATTTAGTCTTAGATACTTCCTAGCTGTGTGACCCTGGGAAAGTCACTTAATCCCCATTGCCTAGTCTTTATCACTCTTCTGCCTTGGAACCAATACATAGTACTAATTATAAGGTGGAAGGTAAATGTTTAAGAAAAAAAGAACAAAAGATATAGTCCACGCCATCATAACATTTAAAAAGAGTCTATTAGGGAGATGATAAATGATAAAATAATCGTTCCATGGGCAATGGCCTCGTAGAGTTTAACATTTAGTAAAGACACTTGATACATATAGACTGTAATGCAAAATAACATGATGAGGGCATAAAGGACGTAGAAGGAAAATGCAAAGTTGGCTCATAGCAAACTTGTTACCAATTGGAGACACTGGGGAAGACAAGTGAATTGAGATGACTCTTGCATTGGGCTTTAAATAAAAGGATAGTAATTCAATAAACAGGAGAGGTCAGAAAGGCATTCCAGGAAGAGAGAACCATGGAAACAAATACAAGGAGATTAAAAAACACAGGAAAAAAAAAACACAGAAAAGATACAGAAGAGTAAGAAAGCAGAAGAGGATGAATAAATGAGGAGAAAGTGAAAAGAGTAAATACAAGATAAGATACCTGTACTTGAGAAGCATGAAGGAATAAAGATGAAGGGACTAGATGACCCACCCAAAGAATCTTGTTTCCCATAATGGCACTAGCTTCCAAGCCAGCCCCTTCATCATGATTGGGAGTGGATCTGGACCCAACTGTTCTCTTTATCAGAGTCCCTTATCTAATAGGAGAGCTCATTGTCCTTCTGTCTTCCTGCCCATCACAGAGTAAAGGGCTGCCCTTCATTAAGATCAGACACTCAAGCTCAGGTTTTATTGCTCATGAACAGGCATTCTTCCATCACAAGTATCAGCTGAATTGTACTTCTCCATTCATCATGGTCCAAAGAGGAAGCAAATGGATTTCCCCTACCCCTTGTAAATTTTAAAAAATAATATTCAATATTCCAAGTATTCTATTTAATAAGATTTATTAATATTTAACTGGAAGCAAAAGAAAAATAAAAAGCTAGAGAAACAGATAGAGCTCACCAGTCTCCCATGTGGAAAAAAAAGAGAGGGTGAGGGGGGAGTCATGAAAACTTATATATAAACGTAAAAGACACACGTAAACAGAAAGGGAAAAGGGAATTTAGGGACGAGGGAAGTATTCTGGCAGATGAAGTCCAAAGGATACCAAATTTCCATTTATACACCCTAGCTCTCTAGAGTCAGGGTCCGAGGTTCTTCTGGTTAGAATATTTTACTAGGGCTTCCAGCAGCTCCTGCTTCTTGTATGTCATTGACCAGGAGCAGGCACACATTAGAAAAAATCTGCCATTTTTCCTACTCCTACAATATCTAATCTAATAAATATGAAAATTAAGCAGGTTTCTCTGTGAGCCATGTATGCTGGTGGAAGCTCCATCAAATTGGATTTGGGGAGCTTAGGTAATGTTATAAATTTATACCTCTTCCTTTTTGAGCTGGATTTGCTAGATGTACTGAGCTGACAAAGAGACAGGCACCCCCTCAGATCACTCCATCCCTTTGTCCTTCACACCTCTATGTGAATCATAGAGTTGTACAGATTCTCCGAATGGATTCCCCAAGGCATCTAGTCCAGCTGGGGCCTTGAGAAAAATCCCTCTTCAACCTCCCCAGCTAATTGCCATCCAGCCTCTGCCTTAAAGACTTGCAGCAAAGGGAATCTCATGGCTCACTCACTACTCCCAGTGGTGGTCCATTTCAATTTGAGATAGTTCCAAATGTTGGAAAGATTTCCTTTCCACCAAGCCTAAGTCTGTGGTTCTGAAACTTCCAGCCATAATTCCTATTTATGTCCTCTAGGATTAAACTCAGTGAGCCTCTTCTCTCTTCTTTAGGACAGACCATTAGATATTTAATGCCAGTTGTCATCTTCCCTAGGCAGTCTCCTCTTCTCCAAGCTTAACATCTCTAATTCTCTTAAGTAGTTCTCATCTGATAGGATGTTGAGACCCTACCCCATCCTAGCTGCCATCCTCTGGATCCTCTCCATGTTAAAACCCTCCCCTCCCTAAGCACAAGCACTTCAGCTATTAAATGTCTCTGAGGGCCAGAGACGAAGGCATGATGGCCTCATGAAATTGCTATTTCCCTTTCCACATTGATGGCACTTTAGCCATTCAGGAAGATTAGAGAGATCCACATACTTGGAACTGAGACTGAGCTTTGAGATCATCTAATCCAACCATCTTATTTTAAAGATGAACATAGTAAAGCCCAGGAATTAAACCCAACATCACACAAGCTGTAAGCGTCCATCAAGATCTGAAGCCCATTGGTCTGACTCCAGATCCCAATCCCGTCAAACTCCACAAGTGGGCCCATGATCAAGACTCCTGGTTTCTAAGTTGCTGAGGTAGAAGACTTTCTGCAATAACATGTCATTCTATAAAACTTTGAAATTTCTAAATTATTCTACTAATACCAGCCCCGTGAAGTAAGTAAGGGGAACATTTTAATCCCAATTTAAATGTGAGGGAATCAAAGACTTGTCCAAAGTCATGGTAGTCATTAAGTGTTGGAGCCAGGAGATGGACCAATTCAAATCCAGTATTTTTTTCACTATACTTTGGGCCTCTTTGACTATACGATATGCCCTCAAAACACTCCAATATAGTTTTTATATGTAATAGGTGCTCAAGAAATAAGTAATGTCAAACACATTTCCACAGCTTCAGAGAAACACATGAATTTGATTCTCCACTTTTTGAACTAAGATCCAAAGGATTCAAACCAAGATTCTTCCCATGGGCAGTCTTGGTAGGTCTAGAAGAGCCTAGAAAAAGAATAACATTGTGGTCTGGACATTTAGGGACACATGGTGCACCAATTTGTGATAGACGTCAGAGAGATGGAGGAAGTCTTAGAAATATTAGCCCTTGTTAGCAACATAAGTAGAATATGTGACATCAATTTAACTCAATTCAAAAGAGTTTATGTGTTCATGGCATTGTGCTGAGTGTTGGGTAATACAAGGCTAAGAAATTCAAAAGGATTTTATATTCTACCAGGTAGCTCAATAGCATACTAAAAAGCATGCCAAGATTTGAAATCAGAGGACCTGGATTCAAATCCCATCTCTGTCACTAACCACCTATGTGCCCTTGGAAAAAAAATCACTTCATCTCTCTGGGCCTCAGTTTACTCATCTGTCAAATGAATGGGTTGGTCTAAATGACCTTTGAGGTTCTTTGCATCTCTAAATCTATGATCTTATAAACATAGGTAAGTAAATATACAATAAATATACCAAGTAGTATTTAAAAAGGGAGACAATTATAGAATTGGAAAGGGCCTCGAGTAGGAAGTGGTAAGTGAGAGGAATTTTTGTATTGGTGGGGAAATTGAAAAGGAACCAAAGTTGCCAGATACTTGGGGAATAAATAAAAGGGAGCACCACTTTCTTCCTCCCCTTCCCCAAGCAGTGCTGTTAACTATGGAGACAGGTCTGACTAGACTGAAAGGGTAAGTAAAATTCCCCTCAGTCCTTCTTCTTTAAATGATGTCCTTTGAAATTCCCCTCCTAACACATTGAATCTGACTGAAGTCTCTAGTAAAAATCAAGATGTCTATTTATTTAGGTAAAAATGGTTGAAGTGTAATGAGGACAGTGGGAAAGCGGAAATCCCTAGCTGTTTCCCTATACAGACAATCTTAGGGGATTTGAAGCAGGGAGTCTTCTTTAGAATAAACTCTGGGTTTCCCCTAAGGGTAAACATCTTTAGCCTAAAGGTGTCATCAATGACATATAAGATCTTCTCTTGCTCAGGCAAAAGGATTAAGAGATGGGTATAATCTTCACAGCCAAAGGTAGTCCCCTCTCCCTCTAGATCACAGAGAAAAGAACCTTTGGCTTCCCAACTGCTGCCCTTTTGAGCTTGGCTGGAAAGTTCCATACCATCCTCTGATGACAGCTGGGTTCCATCTCCTCTCTTCCTGAGATAGTCTTTCCAATCCAATTTTTCCATTGCTTCTGGTCTTTCCCTCTTATACATATTGAAGGAAAATGAGGATATGGAGAAGCAGAGTTGAGGAGGGAGGCCATTCAAAGTGCAAGAACTGTACAAATGAGTTGCAATGGGTGTTGATATGCAGTCTGGTCTAGTTGGGTGAGAATCTGAAAGAACCAGACAGAGAGAGTAAAGCAGAAAGAGAAAGATAGAGAAAAAGAGAAAGGAAGGAAGGAAGGAAGGAAGGAAGGAAGGAAGGAAGGAAGGAAGGAAGGAAGGAAGGAAGGAAGGAAGGAAGGAAGGAAGGAAGGAAGGAAGGAAGGAAGGAAGGAGGGGCACTTCATGCATAAAGGTAAATCAGATAAAATGAGACTGGAAAGGTAAGTGGGAACCAATTACACCTTAAATTTAAACTGGAAGGATTTATATTTTCTTTCCAAGACAATAGGGAGCCATGGAAAGCTTTTGAATCAGGAATATCTTCTGACTGGGCAGTTTTTGAGTCAGGAAATTTTACATAGCAAGAGAGAACTTTCTTTTACTCATATTTTCATTTCTCCATCCCAAATGCTGGACCAACCTTATCCCCAAACTGAGCCTCTAAGTTAGTAGATAAATGCATTAACTGCCTGGTGTTTTCTTGCTAACGGCTAAGGCTTGGGCAATGCCTGAGAAGCCTGACCCAGAGGACCCATGCTGAGCTCCAAAGCTAATCATAAAACTCTCTCCCTCACACCTGGGATGCTCAGCTCCAGGCCTGTCACTTTCCTGTCACCCTTCAGCAAAACTGATTACTGACAGTTTCTGCTATCTCAGGAAGGTCTCAGCATAACAAAGCCCAGGGGCTTGAGATGCAAAATTGAATGTCGTGATGCATGATTGGCAAACACGCACACACTTACCCCCTTGGAAGAGAAGTAACTTGCATGTTATTAGAAACTAGAAATGAGCTAGGGTGAGTGACAGATTAGCCAGGAGGGGTCCTCTTCTTTACAGGATGAAAAAAAAAAGAACAAGTATGAGATTCACTTAATTATTTTGTGTCTAGGGACAAGAACTCACTTCCTATCCATAGGACCTTGAGGAAGTCACATATCAACCATTGTTCTCAGTTTTCTCAACTGTAAAGCAAACCAGTTGGACTCAACGAGTACTGAGATCATTTCTAGTTCTAAATCTCTAGTGTTTTAATTTTTTACTTTTTGATGCTCTGGCTCTCAAAATTAAATGAGCCTGATCTTCTCTCCCAAAGATGACCAACATGGAAACACAGTTCTCAGATTAAGAGCTGGAAGGGACCATCCAGCCTTCTGGTACAACCCTCTCATTTTATAGCTCACGAAGCTCAGGGTCAGACCTGATCTGTTATTCTTGCACTTGGGGCACAGTTAAGAATGATGTACTTGGAGTCCCTCAGAATTTAGTTCAAGTCCTGCCTCACACACTTTCTGTGTTACTCTGGATTAATCATTTAACTTAATATAACTTATAAAGCTCTTTGTAAACCTTAAAGCACCCTATAAAGCTCTATTGTTGCCATTCACTCATTTCAGAAGTGTCTGGCTGTGACCCTATTTTTTTTTTTTGGCAAAGATACTGGAGTTGTTTGCCATTTCCTTCTCCAGCTTATTTTACAGATGAGGAAACTGAGGTAAACAGGGTTTATTTAGCCAATATCACACAGGTAGTCAGTATTGAGGCTAGATATGAAATCATGAGTATGAATCTTCTTGACTCCAAGCCCAATATTCTATCCACTGTAGCACCTAGCTGCCATATAAAGTTCTAGTTGTTGTTATTATTATTATTATTGATTAGAGGTTTAAATAAGTCATTTTCATAGGATCAGATAATTACCATATCATAGTCCTAGAGATGCAAAGGGTTTCAGAGTGCAGCTATTTCAACCACCACATTTTACAGATGAGGAAATGGGAGTCCAGGAGGATAAGTGATTTGTACAATGTCAAACAAATAAGTCAGTATTGAGAACTGAATGATCTAGCTACCAAATAATGCAAGTTTTTAAAAACTTAAATTACAGTATTTATTAGGAGAGGACAGCTAGATGACTTAATGAATTGAGATCCAGGTCTAAAAACAGGAGGTCTTGGATTCAAATACATCCTAGCTATGTGATCCTGAGCAAATCACCTAACCCTGTTTGTTTAGTCCCCTTCCCCTTCTGTCTTAGAGTTGTTACTAAGATAGAAATTAAGGATTTAAAAAAGAAAAACTCAGATCTTCCTTGTTCAAGGTCCAGCACTCTATCTACTTTATCACCCAGCTCCAAGGGCAAGAGCAACTTACTTCTCTTTGGTCCTGAGTTTCTGAGCTATGTAATGAGATAGTTGTCCTAAAGCTAGAAGGTCCCTTCTAGCAATAAATCTACGATCCTATATACATAGACAAATAAATATACAAAGAAAAAACAAAGCTTGAAAATGAGGCAAAAAGATGAAAGATTAGAAGGAAAAGGATGGCAAGAAAGCCAGGAATGAAATTCAGTCTTTAAAAACTAGACTCCAACAACTAGAAGCAAATGATTTCACAAGGCAGCAGGAGGCTATAAAACAAAATCAAAAGAATGAAAAAAATGAGGAAAATATGAAACACTTCATCCACAAAATGGAAGATCTAGAAAACAGGTCTAGGAGAGACAATTAAGAATCAATTAAGACAATTAAGAAACAATTAAGAGACAATGAAGAAAAATTAAGAATCATTGGACTATTGGAAGATTGTGACAAAAGAAAAAGCCTGGACATCATTCTACAGGAAATTATCCAAGAAAACTGCCCCAACATTTTAGAGCAAGAGGGAAAAGTGGATATTGAAAGAATCCACAGATCACCCCCTGTACTTTATCCTCAATTAACAACACCCAGGAATGTAATAAACAAATTAAAGAACTATCAGACCAAGGAAAAAATATTACAAGCTGCTAAGAAGAAGTCATTCAGATACCATGGAACCACAGTTAGGATAACATAGGATCTGACTGCATCTACACTGAAGGACCGAAAGGCATGAAATATGATATTCCAGAAAGCAAGGGAAATAGGTCTATGACCAAGAATCAACTACCCAGCAAAACTGACTATATTCTTACAGGGAAAGTATGGTCATTTAATAAAATAAAAGACTTCCAAGCATTCATAAAGAACCTATGTGCCAAGCACCATGCTAAACACTGGGGACATAAAATGAGGTAAAAGACAGTCCTTGCCTTCAAGAAGTTCACAGTCTAATGGGAGAGACAATATGTAAATAGCTATGTACAAATAAGAGATATGATAAATTGGAGATAATCAGCAGAGGGAAGGCACTATAATTAAGGGGGATTGGGAAAGACTGCCTATAGAATTATACATTTATCTGGACCTTGAAGGAAGCCAGGACGTTGAGATGAGTAGGGAGAACATTCCAGGCATGAGACATAGCCAGTGAAGCTAGGCCTTAAAGGAAACGAAGGATTCTAAAAGGTAGAAAAGGGGAAAGAATACATTTCAAGCCCAAAGAACAGCTTGTGCAAAGATACAGAGATAGAGAGAAGGCAGATAGAAAGCCAGGTTCAGGGAATAACAAGTAAGCCAATTTGACTAGAATCTAGATAGGGTATAGTGGTTCCAGGAAGATTAAAGTAGTATATTTCTAGATAAACTTATAGATGATGGTTCTACCTGTTGTTATTTAGTCATATCTTCCTGTGACATCATTTGGGGTTTTCCTGGCAGAGATGCTGAAGTGATTTGCCATGTCCTTTTCCACTTCATTTTACAGATGAAGAAACTGAGGCAAACAGGAATAAATTACTTGCCCAGATTCACCCAGGTAGTAATTGTCTTGAGAGCAGATTTGAACTCAGGAAGATTGAGTTTTCTTGACTCCAAACTTAGTGTTGCATACACTGCACCACCTAGTTGCTAGGGTGGTGCTAGATGGGCAAATAAAAGATTCTTCAGAGGATGCCTGTGAACCAGTTTGCTTTAAGACTCAGGTGCCATGGAGCTTAAATGACTTGCCCCACAAGGAGACATCCTTAAGAGATGGGATTTGAGTCTAGGTTCTCTGACCCTAGAGTTAGTGCTTTTTCCATGATGACATTTGAAATCCCTGAAAAAATAATTGAGAATTTTCATTAACACTTCTGTACTTAAAGCTGGTTGGCCACAATAAAGGGAGGGGAGAGAAAATTCCATTAAAAAGGAGGTAGAGACTCTGCCTTGAAATTCAATCAATGCATTAGTCATTATGGACATCCATAAAAATAAAGTGACCACACACATTTATGTTTCACTTCATAGATGTAAAGTGAACGCCAGTGACTTAGCTACAAAAATGATATTATCGAGCCAGAAAGAATAATAGAGGAAATTGAGAATGCAGAAGGGAGAGCTATAATAGAATTGAACATTGGCATAAATATAAATCACAAAGGGAGATTGGTTTAATGGGAGGTGTGAGAGGCAGAAACTGAAGGTGTTAAAAAAAAAGAAAAAAGATCATGGACTCATCTGGCAAAGAATCCCTTCAGTTCAGAAGCTTTGGATAAGAAAAAAGGAAAAATAGAGAGAGAAATAAAACTCAGTCTCAGACTCTCCAGATATGGGTTTAAAATGAGAAGAGAAATAACATTAGTAGAGAGCATCCTATTTCAGAACTTTTAAGTACCATCTATTGAAAAAGAATCTACAGAAACATAAGGGTTTGTGTCCTTCATGTGTGGGTGCAGGGGAGGGAATATCCCCTCTTTTAAATGCGGTTCTCCGTTGCAGAATATCTCAGGAGCAGGAACATTGCAGGCAAGTCATGGATAGATTTCTTCTTCACTTTACTTCTCTCCTCCCTTGCTTTGCCCACCATAGGTTTTAAGGAAATTAATGATCTGGTCACAGATACCCAGCTGCCACGCTCAGATGGCATCATCTTTTATTTATCCTTCAGGTCGTGGGGGGGCATAGACTTCAGAGAGTTGTTGGCCTTCTCTTCCTGACCCCTTACTTGGAGATGGCAACTAGGATTGGGAAGAGGGATTTGGAGACATTGGTTTACTCTGGCTTCCGTCTGGGTTCCTATGGAGGCCAATTAAGGGAGGCTTTTGAGGTAGAGGACTGGATGCCATGACGTATGTATCTTCCCTCCTTCCTCCTACTTTGATAGTGGAGCATGCTGGGGATGCAGTTTAAAGAAAAACCTGAGTTTCCTTAGCCTGCAATTGACTACACTACCCCCCCCCCCCCGCCCCCAGGTCCTTATATGGACCAATCCTCACTCTGAAGTAGGGGGCGTGGTCTCTCCCTAGCACGGGATTGGTCCAATTCAAGACCAATCCCACACCACAAAGTAAGGGGCGTGGTCCTTCACCAGCAAGGGGGGGGGGGGCGTGACCCCTGGGGAACACTGGGGGACGCAATTACCCCCAACCCCCATAGGCGCTGGACAGAAAACTTTGGGACTCTTCAGTATGAATGATACAACCTGAAAGGGGATAGGATGAATTGATCTTAGATCATTTAAAGGGCTCCTGTGTAGAATTTGCTACCCTAGAAGCATTTTGTTTTGGACCCAGTGACTGAGGGAACTTTTAAGAGGAGGCAGAGGCTTAAAGAAACATTTTTGACAAGTCAGGTTTGGGGGATTCACCTTCTCAGAACTAGAAGACAAGACCTCAATTTGTCATGAATGCTGGTATAGACTTCTCTGTCATTTAAAACTCTTCCCAGCCTAATACTTACATTTCTAGAATCTAGAATCTAGAAATTTACATTTCTAGAATCCTCCCCTCTACTTTCCCTACAATAAAACTAGCCTTTGTGCTGATTTTTACACATGACACTTCACCTCCTGCCTCCATGATGTTGCATAGGCAACCCACCATGTCTGGGCTCTTTCCTCGCCTCTACCTCCTAGCATCCCTGGTGCCCAGCAAAGCTCAGCTCAAACACCACCCCCTCCAGGAAGGTTTTCCTTTTCTTATTTGATATAGATTTTTATGTACATAATCTTCCCTGATAAAATGTGAATTCATTGATGACAGGGACCAATTCATTCTTGTCTTTGTACTCTCAATGCCCAGGACAGTCTCTAGAGTATAAAAGGTGCTCTGTGAGTCTTGGTGTGTTGTCGATTGAGACTGTAGTAAAAGAAAAGATGGTTGAAAATTTGAAACAACACTAAATGGCAGAGGGAGGTAAACTTATTTCCACAGAGGGAAATATGAAAGGGTCGTGTTGCCTAATGGACAGGGAGTCATGATATCTGGGTTTTATGGCCTCTGTACCTATCACTTGAGGTTGTTGCAAAGATCCAGTGGATAAGTATTTATAAAGTACACAGTACCTGGCACACAGTAGGCTTTGATAAATGTTCATTTCCTTCCTAAATCCCTAAAACGGAATGGGGGAGAAGAGAAATGCTTTGAATTAGGGGACCTTTCAGTTCCTTTTACCCCTAAAATATTATGAGTTTAATTTATCTAGGATAAGGGTATTTGTTG
Organism: Monodelphis domestica; assembly: GCF_027887165.1. Classification (NCBI taxonomy): domain Eukaryota; kingdom Metazoa; phylum Chordata; class Mammalia; order Didelphimorphia; family Didelphidae; genus Monodelphis; species Monodelphis domestica. The sequence goes on along the minus strand of NC_077229.1, from coordinate 53,347,370 downwards.
TTGTTCAGTCATGTCCAACTCTTCCTGATCTTCTTTGGGGTTTTCTTGGCAAAGATACTAAAGTAGTTTGCCATTTCCCTCTCCAGCTCATTTTACAGATTAAGACACCAAAGCAAACAGAAGCAAGTGACTTGACCAGGTCATACAGCTAGTAAGTAAGTGTCCAAGACTGAATTTGAACTCAAGAAAATGAGTTTTAAAGACTCTAAGCCTGGTGCTCTATGTACTATAGCACCATCTAGCTGTCCCTGATTGAAGGTTTATAAATGGGCATAAATATTAAGGGGACCTGGTGAGTTACTTAGGACTTACATAAGACTTTCAGAAAGCAAGACACCCTACCTCTTTATTATAAAAGGTCTCCATGTGATTAAGAATGTTGCTTTATCGTGTGAGGTTGGCTTAGAAATATGAAAAATAGACAGGAATAAATGAACATTTCTCTGAAGCATGGACTATAAAGCATAGAGATGCCTAGGAATCAATAAAAATGACTCTTGTGCCTCATGAGGATAGGTTGAAGTCTTCAGGGGTATTCAGCCTGGGGAGAATAAGATTTAAGAAGGACACGATAGCTGTCTTCAAGTATTTGAAGGGTCATCATATGAAAGAAAGATTAGACTTGTTTGCTGGGGTCCCTGGGGGGCAATGGACAGAAACATGTAGGCTTGATTTCAGGGAAATCTCAATTCTCCTGTGAGCTGCCTAAAAATGAAAAGCCAATATCAGAAAGCAATAGATTCCCATCCCTGGGAGCCTGTAAGCTTAGGCTGGATGAATATTGGTCAGGGATGCAGAAATGCGGGGATTCTTCTTCAGACCTGGATAGGGCCACATGGTCTCTCAGTTCCCTCCTACCTCTAAGATTCTATTCCATAATGCCTCTCTGAGTTTTCTACCCTAAAAAGAGAAAGCACTTAATAAATGCCAAATTGAATGTCCTTAAACAAGCATTATTAAGTATATACCACATGGAAGCTCAATGTGATATCCTGGGGAAACAAAGATCAACAAAAAACCATACTGACCTCATAGTCTACTGACAGAGTACAACAATTAGAGAACTATATTCCAAATGGAGAAGGAAAAAAGTTCTAAAAACTAAGGGTATTAGAAAAGGCTTCCTGTAGGAACTAACACCTGAGCTGGGCCTGGAAGGAATTGAGTAGAAACAGGACACAGATATGGCACACATGTTTATGTAGGCAAGGTGATGCACTGGTCAGATGGTCTACATTCTACTGGGGGATCAGGAGGGAAGAGACAAAGGATAAAGGAGAGAAAAAGGACAAGAGACAATAAAGGCAAATGAAAGGGAGACAGATAAAGACAGACAGGCAGAAAGAGAAAAAGAGAGACAGAAAGAAAAACACAGATAGAGACAAACAATCAGACAGATGGTGGGAAGGAGCACCAGCAAAGAGGAGGATCAGGAAATTCTTGCTGTAGGAGGCAGCTGAGCCTTAAAGGGACCAAAGAACATCCTTGAATCCAATGTCATTGGATATAGAAAATAGAGAATATTTTCAGGTGTTTATTGATAATAAACTGAGTAATAAAGAGTCAAACTAATGGCAACAGTCTACAGAAAGAGTTTTCCAGTCTTTACAAGTGGACATAGATATGGCACATATGTTTATGTAGGCAAGGTCCACCTGCCAACTGAACATGGCTAAGCAAGACAATATTGCATAATGGTAAGAAAAGTCCTCATAAGTAACCTACCAGAAAGACAACCTGGTGTAGTGAATAGAGAGAAGACCTTGGAATGAAGACGACCTGGATTCAAATCCCACAGGCTTGCCCATACAGGATGTGAGATTGGGGGCAAGTCATTTAGCTTCTCATGACTCCAAGTAACTCCTCAAGACTTTATACTTCAAAGCAGTTGTTTAAATGCATTATTAAAAGAACTTTCCTCATCTGAGACTTTCTCATATTAGTGAAATCACTCTATGTGTCTTTGTGTGTGCATTATCCACATCTTCTATATATAAAAGGTTTCCCTAAAGCTGAAAACTACTTTAAAACTATGGAAAATACCTCTACTATTTGTGTATGTATGGAGTGAGATATAACAAGATTTCCCTGTGTTTTCATCCCTCCATTTCAATTCATAAATTAATACTCGGTAGTTAAATTCCTACTCTGTACCCAGGCACTGTGGTAGACAAAAGGGATACAAAAGACAAAAGGAGTCCCTGCCCCCAGGAGCTTATGTTCTACTGGATGAGCTTGGATTCTAGTGCATCATTTTCAGCTTGAGTTGACTCAGGCTTCCACCCCTCCTTTTCCTCTCCCCTCCTTCCCTCCATATTGTTTTTCTTTCATCTCAATTAACAAGCTTAAGCTATTCCTTTCACTAGATTCTGTGACTTGCGGTACTTTGTGAATTTATGTTTGTGTTTCATTTCAATATTTCAAAGATCCGTGGCTCCATCCAGGTGGTTACCCCTTCTGTCTTCTCCATGAATGAGGTTCATTGTCAGTGGACTGGCCACCAAGTGATATTTTTTTTTCATCCTGTTACAAGGGAATCACTTTAAAAGACTGATATATATTAATTTAAGGTCGCCAAGGAATCAGCTATGTAATTCCTAAGGAAATTTGAGGTTTACAATCCTAAGCATAGAGGAGTTTAGGTTTATTTATGATAGATAGATTGATAGATATAAATATGTATGTATGTATATCTTTATGCGTGTGCATATGAATATATATATTTGTAAAACACAAATGAAAAAGATTGTATCCTGTAAACAGTCAAAAACTCTTAGACTGAGGGATCACCCAACCCTCACCCTGCATGCACCTCCTGCTGTCTCTTGGGGCTCTTACCTAAGATTATTCATCACTCAATGTCCAACTAGGCAAATTTTTCCCTTCTCTCTCTTGGAGTGTTGCTTCTTTGATTCACTTTCACTCATGATTCACTACTTTAAAATATATATATATATATATATACACATATATATATTTTAAAGAAATAAGTTCATGTATTTGTAGTTAGAGAGCTGACCTCAGAATCAGATCTGGGTTCCAATTCTGCCTCTGGCATAAGCTAACTGTTTGAAGCCGGGCCCTTCATTTAAATTTCAGCATCCCAGGACAACTCTCACCCTATCATCTGCAAAACAGGTACTGATCTACATGGTTACGTCTAATTTCAAGGAGTTTCTACACCAATTCCAGGATTCTCCTTCCCAAGTAAATGTATTGTAAGATAATAAGCATTATTCCGCATATATAACAGATTATATATTCCATTTACTTCCCAGATCATGTCCCTCTTGAGGCATTTAAACTGGATTCCATTTGCCTTCCATAATTTCTTATCAACCCACAAACTCCAAGGGTCTTCTTCCCTATTTTCCATGGACCCCTCAGAGAACCGAGGTCTAATGGAGAGACTCTGATGTGGTATTTCTCCCCCTCTCAGTGTCCTCATGGCTTGTATCATCATTCATAGCAGCTGTCACACAATCCACGCCACTAATGTGCCTGCATCCATACTCATATACAGGCATGAATGCACACATGCATATACACAAATATGTGTGTATCTATATGTGTATATAATTATGTGTATACACACATATTGTGAATTTTAGATTTATTCCACCCTGCTTAGTCTAACAAACAGGAATGTCTACACCCCTACTTAAGGATTAAGTGTTGAGAAGGATGGCCTATGACAGTCATGTACTAGCAAATGACAAATCAGGAACAACTGACAGACCCCTGGGCTGTCCTGAGTCAAGCTTAAGCTACCATTGGTACATGTGAGACGCAGGAAAATGATGTAAAAACTGTCTATATATTTCATGTCACCTCCTCTCTCAGTCTCTTTTTTCACTGAGATGTGGCTCTGGCTCTTTGGCAAGACATGGCTCTGGCTCTCTCACAGAGACATGGCTCTCCCTCTGTCTCTCACTAGTGGAGACGTTGGTCTCTGTTCACAATGTGGAGGGTGCAGGGTGGTGTTTAGCATCTTGGGTCTTGGTGTGGGCGTGTTAGGTGAGTAGTTTAGGCTGATTCCTTTTTCCTTTACCTTCCAAAACACTATCCTCTTAGGAAGCGCCTAATCTTCTGAGGAGGCCTTGTAGCGGAGGTCTTTGAACTCCCCCTGGCACAGGCTAAGCCAGAGAAATCCTATACTCTTTTCCCTCTCTCTTCTTCTTAATTCCTTCCCTCTATACTTATTAAACCACCCTAAAATTCCAAACTGACTTGAGTATTTTTATTGGGATTTGAATTAATCCCTGGTGACCAACTAAATTTATATTTCAGTCAAAAACCCCTAAAATTTACCCCTTACAATATACACATTTTTGGGGCTAGGTCAATCAGTTCATTGATGCAGGAAGTTGTCAGTGAGGGATTTACTTTCCCAAATGCATACTGACACCTGACCAACAAGTTTTAGTCTTAAAGAGTTGCCTGGGAGCACCGAGGACAGGAGCACTTGTCTGGAGTTCCACAACCAATATGTATTATAAGCTGAACTCAAACAAGTCTTGGGGAAGCTGGGTAGCTCAGTGGATTGACAGCCAGATCTAGAGACGGGAGGTCCTGGGTTCAAATCTGAACTCAGACACGTCCCAGCTGTGTGATCCTGGGCAAGTCATTTGACCCTCATTGCCTAGCCCTTACCACTCTTTTGCCTTGGAACCAATACACGGTATTGATTCCAAGACAGAAGGTAAGGGTTTAAAAAAAAATAAAATAAAAAAATAAACACAAGTCTTTCTGACTTTGAACCCAGTTCTCTATAATCCCTATAGAGTGTAGTAAATAGATAGCAATATGGCTATGTGTTCATGTATATGTCCCCACAAACACAAAATAGATATGCCACATTCCTCCCCATATGTAAATATATATATTTCTTTGTTTGTGTATATTCACACTCATATATATCCCCCTGGCATCCATCACCATCCTCTGCACACAGTAGGAATATTAATATGTGTATGTATTCACTGGCAAGCGTCCTTCCTCCACCAAATCCAGGTAACAGCACAATTTTGACTTAGTAGAGCATCTTTGAGAATTACTTGGACAAAACTTCATCATCCTCGATCCAATGCTGGTGATGAGACCCTCTAAACTCAGCCGGGATGCAACGTGAAAAATGGACACTGAGCCCATGTTTAAGACCTCTGTCATTTGGTAGGACAGGGCTGAATCTGTGCCACATTGGTTTGACCTTTGAGAAGCCGAGCTCACCCTGACATCACTATAACACATTCAAGGACTCAGTGGTGTGCTTTATGTGTCTAGAGATATAGAGATATTTTATTTATTACTTTATTTTATTTTTATATTATTTTATATTTTATATTATATAATATATTATGTACATATAGATATTATAGAATTATATTATATTTATTTATACCTGTGTCCAAATCATAACAATAGACAGACAATATATACATATGTACACATACATATGTACATATCTATCACATGTACAATCTATACTGTCTTTCTACTTCAAATCTCAGACAAGTCCTTGGATACGGAGACTCTTTTCTGACAGCATTTTTAAAAAATATCCAAACATGACAGATGCCTTCTTAAAGCTATACAGTGATTTATTGCCCTGGAGTATGAACATCACCACCCGCCTGGCTGCCCAAATCCCCACAATTCTGATCCCAATCACAAGGTTCCATCTGATGGACCATGATCTGAGTTCAGAAGAATGGGGCAGCCATGGTGGAGGAGGAAGCTGGAGGAGAAGCTCAGGGCAAATGGGAGAGATGGGTTCCTAGGGATCAAAAGACAGCAAGTGAAAAGAAAGAAGCCAAAAGCTCCAAGATTAGATCTACAATGCAAGCTTAGCAGCCCTCTGCCCAGGTCCTATGTTATTTTAAGTTTGCTTCCTGTGATTTCTCTCAGAAATTTATGAGGGGAAAAAAAAGAAAAGGAAAAGAAATTTAGAGTTGATAGAACTCTTCTCCTTCTCTGGCTATGATTTTCTTAAAGTATTTTTGTCTGATTTTCTCCAATATATTCATGACACTTACCTAAACGAGTTATAACCAGCTCCTACCAAGTCAGGAAAGCTGAAAGTTAAATTTTCAATGTGAGCATTTGCACCTCAGATATAAAGAAAGGATGAATCAAAACTTTTGAATTTCTAAGTCAATTTGCAATTTGACAATATTGAATTAGATATATCCTGGTGGGGCAACTCTTTCTTTTTTTTTCTTTTTAAAATCCATCACTTCTATCTTAGAATTGATCAAAGTATTGGTTCTGGTATGGGCTAGGCAACTGGGGTTAGGTTACTTGCCCAGGGTCACAAAGCTAGGAAGTATCTGAGCATAGATTTGAATCCAAGACCTCCTGTCCCCAAGTCTGGTTCTCTATTCACTGAGCCATGCAATTTCCCTGCCAACTCCTTCAATGAATAAAGATTGGCCACTATTCCATAATTTATACTCTCAGAGCTATCTGTGGAGCATTGATAAGTTAAATGACTCACCCAGGATGCCACATAGAGTATGTGTCAGAGTCAAGTCTTGAACTCAGGTCATTCTGAATCTAAGGTTGCCTTCATATCCACTAAGTAATGCTGACTCTATAATATTATTATTGATATTATCATATATTGCCTCCCCCTTGAGGATCATTTCCTTAGAACCTACTCAGACATGGCAGGTTTCTAGAGGGGTGGATGCTCTTTCAGGTTCTAAGGATAGCCCTCTGGGTCCCTAATCCTAATATTAGCTCAGAAATCTATTTTTTAGTTGTTCATCTTTCATTTAGAATAGGACCAATGACATCACGGGATGATGGTCTCAGAAAATTGGAGAAGAGGAAGGCCAGACTTTCCCCATCCTTCATTGAAAAATCTACAACTTACATGGTATTCTCTGAAGGAGTGAAGGAAGAGAGAGCCAGCTTCCAGTTGGAACCTTTAAACTGAAATAACATCCTTAATCCCTGCCATGATTGGGGGTGGACCAAAGAACCACTCACACTAAAATGTCCCTTTGACCTGGTCCACCAGACGGTTGTCAGGAAGTCTGTCAAAAAAAAATCCCAAAACAAAAACACAATTGTCCCTGGAATCCCCCAGAATTGCCTCATAGGAAATCCAAGTGTATACTCTATTTGATGCCCTATAAGCCAATTTTATCTTTTCTGCATGCAATATTATAGAATTTGGTATGATGAATGAGGACTAAGTCAGTCAACAAACATTTATTAAATGCTGACTACATTCCAGGCACTGTGCTAAGTTCCAAGAATACAAAGAAAGGCAAAAGTCAGGCCCTGGTCTCAACATGCTTACATTTTAGTACATTTTACCAATGGGAGGGGGCCAGAGTAAAAACAACATATAAATAACTGGAAAAATACAAGATATATACAGAGCAAATGAAGGCAATCTGAAAGGAGAGGCATTAGTAACCAGGATAACTGGGAAAGTCTTCCCACTGGAGGTGGGATTTGAACAGTCTTGAAGAAATCCAGGGAAACCAATAGGCAAAGGAAAGAGCATTCCAGATGTGGAAAGAGGCATGGCAAAGGCATGGAGACGGGAAGTGAAGCGTCCTGTTTCAAGAACTTTAAAGGGTCCACCATGGGGTGGGAGGGGGAGATAAAAAGGTCTAAGAAGGCTTGTGGGATGGGGAGAAGACATTGACTCAATTCTCACTTCTGTTCCACAGTGACTGTGTGACCCTGGGCAAGTTACTGAATCTTTTGGCAATTTAGGCAACACTTGAAAAAAATGAAGTGCAGAGAACTTGTGGACCTACATTGGTTGAGGGAGTTTCCTCACTTGGGAATTCTCTGAACTAAAGAAATCATAGCTCCAGTCTCTATACCTATAATTCTCTTTTATCTTCTAGTAAGCTAGGAGTTCCATGAGGGCAGAGAATACTTCCACTGCCTCACACAGTGTTCTGAACATTTTATTGTTGAATCAGTTCAGTTGTATCCAACTCTTTTGTGACCCCATTGAGGTTTTCTTAGCAGACTTACTGGAGTGGTTGGCCATTTTCTTCTCCAGTTCATTTTACAGATGAGAAAACTGAGGCAGACAGGGTTAGTTTTCTTGGCAAAAATACTGGAGTTGTTTGCCGTTTCCTTCTCCAGCCCATTTTACAGATGAAGAAACTGAGGCAGACAGGGTTAGTTTTCTTGGCAAAAATACTGGAGTTGTTTGCCATTTCCTTCTCCAGCTCATTTACGGATGAGGAAGCTGAGACAAACAGGGTTAAGTGACTTACCCAAAGTCACACAACTAGTAAATGTCTGAGGCCACATTTGAACTCAGGATAATAAGCCTTCCTTTCACTCTAGGCTTTGCACTCTACCCATTTCATCATCTAGCTACTCTGCACATAGAGGACACATAATATATTTTTGTTGATCGACTGAATGAATGATGGAAAAATAAATTTCTGACTACAGCCTGGACAGTGTAGTCTTGAAATGGCAGAGGAGTCTCTCCCAACTATCTTTTGTTCCAAACTTTAAATACTTCTTTCAAACAATAAAAGCTATGCCTCTACTCCATAGTTATCATGTTTTCTAAAGGTTATTACCTTGGTATATTTTTTAAAGAATACATTTTCCACATTCCACAGTTCCTTGTTCCCTTTCATTCTTTTAACTTTGAGTTCTCTGACTTATCTCAGCTATGCAGCATGAAAAATAGAGCTATCATTTCAGTTTTGTATTGAAAATTTTGTTTTATCTCATAGACAGGATATTTGTATGAACATTTTATAGAGGAAAGAAGGATGCCTAGGACAATGAAAGACAGAAATCTGACCCATTTTCTTCAAATTATATTTGCTTTTAACAAAAAAAAAGCTCAAAGGAGCACCTACTGTGTGCTGAGTACTATGTCTTTCATGTTTGGACTAAAGAAAGAACTGGCATTGTGGGTGTTAGAGCTGGAAGATTTTCTGTCCCAACTTAATTATTTTACATGTAAGGAAACTGAGGTCTATAGAGGTTAAATGCCAGTCCAAGGTCACATATTTAAAAAATAGTAGCATTTCATTATTTTATTATTTAAAGATATTTTATTTTCCAATTACATGTAAAAACATTTTCAACTTAGGTATTCTGAAATTATAAAATCCAAATTGTCTCCCTCTCCACTCCCAACTTCCCCCTTCTTGGAGATGGAGATTTTGATCTGGGTTATACATTAGACCTGGCATTTTAACCCAGGGCTTATGGTTCAAAATGCCATGTTTTCTCCAATACATCACCCAATACATCTCAGGAGGAAACAAGCATAATATTTTGGGGGAGTTTTAATTGGCCTCCGTGTTTTATTTCCCACATCATTTATTCAAGTCCATATGGACTTCTTGTCCAATTATTTGTTGATCTTTAGGACTCATTCCATTCCGCACACACAGAGCTTGGAAATAATCAGACCCAGTGCATTTAGATTCTGCATCTTAAGCTTCCTATTTTATTATCAAAGAGATGTTTGTAATTCTGGATCTGAAACTGACCCTATAGTGCCCAAGTGTTAGGGGCAGTCAGGCAGCAGGATCGAACAAACATCTTAATCCTTGCTATGGAAAAAGTTGGATCCTTGGATTCATTTTACAATTCTATGATCTTGTTTTAAACTTCATACATAAAGATTAGATTCCTATTGTCACTCAGAAGTTGTTGCCAATTCTTTTTCTCCTCTATCTCTTCCTCCTTTTCTCCTTGTTTTTTCCCTCCCTTTTTCTCTGCTTCTTCCTCTTTCTTCCCTTCTCTTTCTCCTTGGCTTTCCCATCCTCCCACTCTCCTCTTTTCCCTTCCTCATCTGCCTTCCTTTCTCCTTCATATTCTTCTTCTCTTTCCTCTTTCTCTTCCTCTACCTCCTCCTGTGACATTTAAATATCTCATTCCAGTAAAGTGAGAGACAACTTTGAATAGCCAGAAAATTTGCTAGTGGGATGGAGAGGTCCTTGGGTCAGTGAATTTTGGTGTCATCGCTGGAAAAAAAAAACACAGAAGAAAACCTGGAGGGTAGTGTCATAATAACAATTCTTTTTATTGTTACATTTTGTCATCAGTCGACCAAAGCATCCTTAAGGGATGGCAGAACAGGGGAGCAATGCAGGAAGAAGAAGGTCTATTTAGAACTCACAAGGCCATGAAAGAATGCTAATAATATGTGTGAGCCCAGAGCAAATACAACCAGAGCAGTTTGTGATCACTCCTAAGGAGTGAAAGAAGGGGATGCACTAAAATTATGATAGTTCTAGACACAGGAATAAGCCTTTTTCTAGAAAGTAGTTGATCAGGAGAATTTCTAATTAATTTCCTAGACATTGATTGCATGGCTTCTCTGATAAGAGCCCATCTCCTTGAATCTCAACCAACAAAATCTAGACACAGCAGTTCCATGTTTCTTCCCAGCACATGGTCAATGGGCAAGACCACGGTCATAGGGAATGCCTCTGAACAAGAGCTCATGCCCTGAAATCTTATCTCATTATTGGGGCAGCTCAGCAGATTGGTCTGCAACTCCCTTGAACTCTACATTATGTTCCCCTTTATGTTACATTATATCTCCTTGCATTACCAAAGAGCTTTGAACACAGAGCAAACTTCCTGGAAAACTGTAAAGATATAATTTTCCAGGTAGCCTCTTCTCAGGTAAAATGATGGAAAGAGTTTTGACACCTGAGTCAAAGGACTTACATTCGCATCCCAGTTCTGATGCTTACTTGGCGCTGTGACCTTGCATAAATGACTTCATTTCCATGGTTCTCAGTTTCCTCATTTGTAAAATGAGAGGTTGGCCTAGATAGCCTTTAAGGTCTTTTCCAGATCTAAATTCATGACCCTTTGAAGTCCCTTTGGCTCATAGTATCATAGATCTGGAGCTGGAAGGAAGCTTAGAGGCCATCAAGTGCAACCATTTCATTTTATAGATGAGGAAATTAGGGCATAGAAAGGTCAAGAGACTTGTTTAAGGTAACACATCTAGTATGAATCAGAAGCGGGATTTGCATCTCAGGCTTTCTGATTCTCAGTGACCAATATTCACTATGTCATGAGTCTGAGTTTCTTCATGTGTAAAAATGAAGATCTATGACCCTATGACTTCTCAAAACTGGGAGAACAGTCAGGAATGGTTCATGGAGCTGTCCAGGATTTCCAAGAACCTAGTACTAAGCAGAGAAAAGGCTGTTTGTGATCTGAGAGACTGGGTCCTTGAATTGACTGAGGGAGTTAGGAAACACCAGCTTTTGCTCAATGCAAACGCCCACTTTTCTGGGAGTTAGATTAGGGGAAAGGGTCCTATTTTACCCAGAGGATGTTTGTGTGTGAGCAGCAGCTCTCCCCTAGGGTAATATTTATTGAGAGCTACCCTGCCATTGCTGGAGACTATTCAGGGCATACAAAAAACATTTTGCTGGAGAACATTCAGGGAATACAAAAGATGCTGACCCTGTTCTCTAGGCAACTGTCTGTCTTCCATTTTCATGTTAAGTTTGCTAGAAACCTGGGGACCAGGCAAAGAAAGATGCTTTGGGGATGGCTTTCACCTGCGCTTGCCTCGCAAATGGAGGAGGAAAGAAGAAAGAATGAGATCTAAGCATGTGCTTATGAGAACAGGGAGCTAGGCGTCTGTGAATCTAAGAAGAACATGGACTTATTGAAGTTTAGCAAGTTAAGGTTTTGTTGCTGTTCAGTCGTCTCAGTTGTGTCTGACTCTTTCTGACCCCACATCGAGTTTATTTGCAAGGATACTAGGTGGCTTGCCATTTTTTCTCCAGCTCATTTTATAGAAAAGGAAACTAAAGCAAACAAGGTTAAGTGATTTGCCCAGGATCACACAGCTAGTGTCTGAGGCAGGATTTGAACTGAAGTCTTCCTGACCCCAGGTCTGATGGTCTATCTCTGGCACCACCTACCTGCTCCAAGTTAGGGGTAGTAAAGTCCAACTTTTTCCCTTTTACAAATGAGGAAACTGATTCTCAAAAATGAGAAGTAACTTTTCCAAGGTCACTGAGTGAGTTGGGAACTGAACCAGGTCTAGAACTCAAGTGTCTGACTTGAAAATAGTCATCAGTCAGTCAACCAACAAGCATTTATTAAGCATCTACTATGTTTTGAGTCCAGACCCAGGCACTGTGAATATAAAAACAAATCTGAAACAGCCTTTGCTCTCAAATAGGTTGTATTCTATTGAAGAAATATTCCAGGGGCAGCTAGGTAATTCACTGGAAAGAGAGCCAGGTCTGAAGTCAAGAGGACCCAAGTTCAAATTTGACCTCAACTACTTCCTAGCTGTGTAACCCTAGACAAGTCACTTGACCCTCATTGCCTAGCCCTTACCACTCTTCTGCCTTGGAACCAATACTTAGTATTGATTCTAAGATGGAAAGTATGTTTAAAATAAAATAAAAGGAGAGAAATACTTCAAAAAAGAAATAAATTTAGTTCAAAAACAGAATTGAATTAAGGGTAGATCTGTCAAGTAAGTTCTAGCTTTTGGGCATCTCACCTTCTTAAATAAAATGGCCTCAAATAAACATTGAAAATACATAGGTGAAAACATGTTTTGCATGACTTCACATGTAAAATCAATTATCATTCTGCTTGCCTTCTCAAGGGATGGGAAGGACCAAGAGAATTGGGACCACAAAAAAAATTTTAAATGAAAATTAAGAAATTTTTAAATAAAAAAAAAATATATATATATACAGAGAGAGAGAGAGAGAAACCCCCTCTCTCTTTCTCTCTCTTCTCTCTTCTCCTTTCCTTTCCTCTCCTCTCTTGGGATTTCAGGCAGCTAGGAAAGGGATTAAGTTTGGAATCAGAGAAACTGAATTGAAATATGAGTTTAACTTACTCCCATGATGAAGCAGAAAGAGAACTAGATTCAGAGTTTGTTCTAATCCTGCTATGTGGCCTTGCCACCTGCTACCTAGGATGCTGAGCAAATCATTTAGCTTCCCTGAGCTTTAGTCTTCTTCATGTTTAGAAGTTTAGACTAGATGACTCCTGAGCACTAGATCTATGATCTTATGAAATTGCTTCTCTGGGATGAAGTTTCGTCATCTGTAAAATAGAGGAGTTGGACTAAATGACATTGAAGGACTGTTCTATCTCTGAATCACCTACATTATTTAGACAAGTCCCTTATCTTCTCTGGGGTTGAACTAGAGGACTTCTAAGATCCCTGCCCAGTTCTAAATCTATGACTGTCTATGAATTTGTAAATCAGGAGAATGGGAAGGAGGGAAAACAATATGGGATGGGGGCACAGAATTCCTTCTCTTTTCTTACTGACCAGTGCCTCTTCCTCTCAGGAAAAAGAAATTGACATGAATATGGCTTCATGAGTTTTAAGAGTCAGAAAAAAATGCATAATTGACAAAGAAGGACAAGTGGCAATGGGGAGCGAGAAGATGATATGTTTAAAAAGCTCCATGCCAGGGTGTCAGAGAGGGCTAAGCATCAGAGTGGGAGCATTTCCCTTAAAGAAGAAACAAAAAAGCACTATCATGTTTTACTAGAGAAAAATAAGCTGCCTTGGGACATTGCACGGGGGAAATCCCATCACAAACTGATTCCTCTTTGATGCTGCTTGGAGAACACCATATATGTATTTCAGGCTCAGCATCATGGGATCACAAATCAATACTATCATATAAGCATTTGTTAAATACCATCTGTGTGCCAGGATTCATGCTAAACAATGACAAGACAGGAATGACATCCCACTGATCTCAATGAAGTTAAATTTAAACATAATCATCTAGCTGGGGCAATGAAAAGAGTACTGAACTTGGATTTAGAAAAACCTCAGATCAAGTTCTATTTCTGATACCTACTAGCTATACTTTGAACAGATCATTTAAACAACCTCCTCCTCTTTACAATGAGGATAATGATAGACCTCCCTCCAAGTATTGTTATGAGGATCAAGTGAAATAACATGTAACATTTCATACATTTTTAATGATTTCTAAATCTCAACTAATATTATTACATTCTTTGAAAGGGAGAAACAATAATATAATAATGTAGCTAGTGGTATAGTGGATACGGCACTAGACCTGGAAGCAGGAAGACAAATTCAAATCTGGCCTCAAATACTTTTAGCTGTGTGACCCTGGACAAGTCACCTTAACTTCTGCTTGCTTCATTTTCCTCAAGTGTAAAATCATAGCACCTACCCTCTCCCCAAGGTTATTGATCAAATGAGTTCATATTTTTAAATTTGTAAAAGGAAATTTAAAAAATCATACATCTCTGAGGATCAGATAAGAAACTAATGATAAAGCCTTTAGCCTAGGACTTGGAACATACTAAAAGCTACATAAATGTTAAAAAAAAAGTTCAGCACAGAGCTTGTAACATGATTGATGCTTAATAAATTCCTTCCGAGTAATAATAATTGTTGATATTTATATAAACCCTTTAAGATTTGCAAAATACTTTAAATAAATTATTTCTTCTTTTTAAAATAATTCAGATTTATTGGTCGGGAAGGGGAGGAAGTAACAGGGGTTTAGGAGGAAATTATACTAATTATCTTAATAATCTAATATCTATAAACTATCTAAACTATCTTATTAAGCTAAACAATAAATTCCCCAATAGTCAAGTCTCACACCAAGAGTCCAATCAAATGGGCCAGGATCTTCAGTTGGTTAGTCTATCTTCAATTTTCTTGACTCAAAGCTGCTAGCAGCCAGATCCAAAAGATTTCTTTCCTTCTGTTGATCTCAGAAGAAAGCCTTTTCCAAGCTTCAAACTCGGGTCCTTCCAGGAGAGGTCTGATGAAGTCTGTTGGGCATAGAATCTTTCCCATGTCTCTAGCCTCAGGCTCCCATGTGACCCTTAGTCACATCACTCACTCGGATGTTTGTACCTCTCAGTTTTTGCAAACCATTCATCTTTATCACATTCCCCCCTTTTGCACCAATCAAAAGTCGTGTTGGAAACACTATTTTTGCATTTGTGCACAATCTAAAATGCTTACCAATTACCTAAACTAAGAAATCTACCCAAAATAACAAACAACCTACACTCAACTGTCTTACTCTAACTAATACTAACCTATTCTAGGGAATTTTAACAAGGAAAAAGGAAAAGGAATTAAATAATGAACAAGTACAAATGCCAAACAGAAGCAAAATCATAGATATCATCTACAAAATGTACTATTTTACTTTCCTTGAATGTTATTGTTTTAAGGTCTCTGTTCAAAATTTGAGAGAATTGACTCAGGCTATAACAATACCCTTGTGGAAGACGAGTGTAGGTCCACTGGGCACTGTCCCATGTGAAATCAAAAGAAAAGCAAAAGCAAAGATCTTTTGAGAATCCTCATGAATTGGTAAACACTGAACCTAAATCTACCACAGTGAAATATCTTGCTTGACTTGGAATGGATGAGATTATAGCAGCTGGGCTTGGTACTATATTTTTGGTACTTTATTACATGATCATTTACAGCTCTCAAATCCTGCATGAATCTGTAGGCAATTCGGCCATCTTGATCCAGCTTTTTTTTTTATTGGCAGTATGGGAGTATTGTATTCAGAAAAATATGGTATTTTGATCCCTTGTTGAATTGGGGACTAAATAATAGGTTTTATTCCGTCTATAGCTTCTTTACTCAAAGGGTATTGAGGAACACAAGGAACTGGTCCTTCCTTGGTTCTCACTATTACTGGATTAGCTGATTTCAATAGGCCTATGTCTGTGGAAGACTTTGCCCATAAATCTTCTGGTGTATCCTCAAGAATAGGATAGATGGAATTCAACTCAATCTCTGCACTGACTGAATCTAAGAACAGCAATGGAAAAACTTTCAGAGATTCTTCTGGGAGTTGTAATGATATATCCCCAGTGTCAGTACATTGAATCATTGCTTGTAATTTACAAAGCAAGTCCCTCCTGAGAAGGTTCATTGAACATTCAGGCATACAAATAAATGAGTGCTCCACAGTTAGTGGACCTAGAGTTATCATTTTAGGTTGTAGTTTTGCTACTCTCTCTGGTTCTACAGTAGCTCCAATCATTTCCATAGTACCAACAGCTTTACAATCTTTAGGAAGACTTTGCAAAACTGATTTACTGGCTCCAGGATCCACCAAGAGATCATATATCTGATCCCCTATAGTTACAGAAACATAGGGTTCAGTACTATTTGGAGGTTGGAAGGTTTCAAGAATTGGTGCTAACACAGTAACATCAGTACAAAGCTCAGTCATTTCCTGTCCATCCAAGTCTACATCTGCTTGAATTACATGACTTTCCCAGGATTTTATATCATCAGCTTTTATATTACTCATTGGTCCTTAAATTCTCCATCTCAGTGTCATTGTTCTCATTTACAATTTCATTATTATTATTTACTTTATATTCATTAATTCTTCTTATTCTGCTTTCATTAGTATTTTCTATTAAATTTATATTACAATGCTCTTTCTCTGTACAATTATTTACACCAATTATATCCTCCTTTGATTCAATTAATTCATTTGTATTACCAAGTATTTTATTTTCATTACTCCCAATTTCATTAATTCTCAACTCATTTTCATTTATACCACACTCATTTCTTGATTCATTTGCATATGTCTTAGGAGAAACCTTCATAATGTACTAGAACTTTTACGCTGGTCACCCTTTACTACTTGGCTGTATTTAGGTCTAGCTCCAGCATTTACCCAAGACTGCATAGTATTGAAATCTGGGGCTTGTTGTCCCTGGCAACAGGTATTTTGACATTGATTTGCATATCCATTTTGATTATTATTATTGTTCCATCTGTTGCTATTATTATAATTATTAATATTACTACTCCAGTTATTCCCTTTATTCCTATTTAATTGTCTTCTAATCTGATTTCTGAATCTGCAGTCCCAGTACAGATGACCAACTCCTAGGACCTGATATCCTCTCATTAGGCTTATAATTATTATTATACCTTGGCTGTACAGATCTCAAAGCAGCCATAGCCTTTATTTCTTTAATTTCACTGTCTTTAACTTTCATTTAAGCTTCCTTTAATTTCCTTTTCAAGTCCTCAACAATGGAATCCCTTTCATCAATTTTATCCTCTAGGTCATTTGTTTGTGGCTTTTCTCCTTAAGTCATCAAGATTTAGTTCTCCCCAGTCAGGGTAATTTGATTTTAAAAACTGTCTGACCTTTGGGACTGCATTCTTTACAAAGACCCTTTTGATGTGTGCAATTGTGTTTTCTTCGAATGGATCCATCCCTAATAAAGTTTCAGCTGCCTCGATTATCCTTTCCAGGAAAACCGCAGGAGCTTCTGAGATCTTCTGCTTTATAGTTTCAAATTTTGACCATGCATTGGGCCTTTTAGTATATTTCCCCATAACCTCTAGGATTGCATCTCTTGCTTAAACCAACATATCATAAACTGCATCATCTGTCATATCCAGCTTTAAGTCCTCTGGTCAAGATTGTAATAAAGGATCTGTTCTTGTTTCCTCTACAAACTTATTCCTCTCTCTTTTTGTCAAGACCTCTTTCATTAATAGGGCAAAATCATTGAAATTAAGATCATATAAATCAATTGCCCTACACATTTCTTTAGTTACTTTATTTGGCTCATCACTGAAATTTGGGGTCCTCCTTTTGATGGATTCAAGGACCCCCAGGGAAAATCTCTTATGCATCTTAACCTTATGTACATCATTTTGCTTAACCACTGGCATGTCTCTTAATGGACATAAATTTACTATTCTTGCTGCTTCTTTCTGTTCTAACCTATTTAGTTTTTTTTTCCTTTTATTGTTTAATTTGTTATTGTCATGTACACAGCCTTGTTTCATATTCATGTTGTTTATAAATTTCTCCACTGTATCCATTTGATGTTTCATATGTATAACCATCAGCTTCAAGTCAGAATCCCTTCTAAACCAAGCTACCAGACCTTTAAGGTGAGTTACACAAAGGCACACAGAGGCACAAGACTTGTATACAATATACCCACAGATTACAGCAAGGGGTACATATGCCATAACATCGCACAGTTTCAAATCCATCAGTGGCTTCATACAACCCATTTCAAAAATATAGTGAGAGTAGCTAGGGAAGGATACAAACACAAAATAGGGACTATACATAACATATTGAAATAACATCATTATCATATTACTAAACATACGTTCTGACATGTCAGCTTCCATAGTTAAATTATTATACAAAACAATATTGTCACAATGTAATTTATACATACAACAAAGAAATAAACAAATTTTTTTTAAAAAACAGGGTTTTTTTTCAAGATGGCCACTCCAAGAAGGCTGCTGGGGGTCTTGTGGAGCAGCCTCACTAACCCCCTTGAGCAGGCTAAGTCCTTAAAATTCTATGTGGCTTACCCCCTAAGTTCCTAGCAACCTAAAGTTAGAGTAGAATGTTGGCACAAAACTACTCTCTTTATACTTAAAAAATACTAATATAGCAAACAGGCAAATAAACCTAGTCTTTTCCCCTATCTTTGATCTCATTAACATACAGACCTAGCTGGATCTACGAAAACTGTTATGTTGGGAATTTGGGTGAGGAAAGAACCAGAGGGAACATATAAATAATTCAGATTTATTGGTTGGGAAGGAGAGGAAGGAACAGGGGTTTAGGAGGAAATTATACTAATTATCTTAACAATCTAATATCTATAAACTATCTAAAAATTTCTTATTAAGCTAAGCGGTAAATTCCCAATAGCCAATTCTACACCTGAAGTCCAATCAAATGGGTCAGGATCTTCAGTTGGTTAGTCTATCTTCAATCTTCTTGACTCAAAGCTGCCAGCAGCCAGATTCAAAAGATTTCTTTTCTTCTGTTGGTCTCAGGAGAAAGCCTTTTCCAAGCCTCAAACCCGGGTCCTTCCAGGAGAGCTCTGATGAAGTCTGTTGGGCATAGAATCTTTCCCAGATCTCTAGCCTCAGGCTCCCATGTGACCCTTAGTCTCATGCTCCTGTCAATCACTCACTCTGATGTTTGCACCTCTCAGTTTTTGCAAACTGTTCAACTTTATCACAGTTCCCACTGACCTGTGGGATGACCAGCTAGGAGAATCATTGTTGCTTTTAATTAGCTTTCATAATCAATCAGAATTACTTAGGAGATGGGTAACAAAAACATTTGCTGCTAGGTGTGGGGTTAAAGGGCAAATTCAATATAAGCCAGAATCAACTTTTTTTCTAATTTCCAAGTTGCATTTTCCTCTGTTTCACTCAGGCACTAAGTGATGTTGCTCTGGATATTGTACACAAATAGCTCCAGTGAAGTGTGTTGTGGCAGCTTGTGCTTAGAGGAGTGATTGATGTATTTGTCATGCTTGGCATGCAATGGGTGTGGGGAATCTGAATGTAATTCTGAGACTGGGGCCTCAGGGTCTGGGGGTCATTCCCTTTGGCTCTAGGCCCTCTGCTTGAACCAGACTATAGTCCTGGGGGTTGGAATCCCAAGGTGGGGAGACTTCCTCTTTGGATGCCCAGCAAGGGTCCAAGAAGCACAGAAAATCACCTTTGAAAAGCTGAGGCCATGCACTCGGGTTCCTCCCTCCCCTCTCCCACCCCACCAACCCCTCCCCACCCCCATGACCAGTGGGAGGAGCCAAGGCTAGGGAGGAGCCAGAAAACCTGCCATCAGGAAAATGAAGTCTTCCACAGGGAAGGGTCAAGATTTACATGATGTCATGACACAGGCTTTCTGGGAAAATCAATAAATTATTTCATTAGATACTTGTGACTAACACATTCACAGATAAGAAAATACAAAATTATTGGCAAGGAAGAATAGCATTAACATGATATAGTGCAAAGATAGGTTTGTAGTCAGAGGATCTGAATTCAAATCCTGACTCACAACTAACTGGTGACTTTAAGCAAATATCTAAACCTCTCTCGCCTCAGTTTATTCACCTGCAAAATGAGAAGTTTAGACCAAATGATCTTTGAATGTCCCTTCTAGCTCTACATCTATAAAACTATGAAACTTGGGTGTCTGAGAGGAACCAGCTATCTGATGAGTTTACCAATCAGCTCATCAATCAACATCAAGTTTTGTCAAATGGTACTGCTCCATAGCCTTGGTACAGTAGCCACTTTCCAATTCTTCAAAGGTGCTCAATACCTCCTTGATCTCCTTCTTAATGTGTGTGCCTTTCATCTTCCCCTCCATCATAATCAGAAATTCTGGGAAGCAGATAGACTGATTACTCTCCATATCTACCTTATGGAACAGGACCTAAGGAAGAGGATAATAATGGGCTTGTTGGAATTCTCAGAAATAAAAAACTCAGCCTATAAGCTGGGTGGAAATCACTTTTTATTTTCATTTTGAAATTCTATTAAATAAAATAGACTAATTCCATAGCTGAAGTGTCCTAAGGAATCATCAAGTCCAACCTTCTCATTTTTACACAGAAAAAAACTGAGGCCTCTGCAGAGAGGACAAGACACTTGTCTAAGGTCACATAGTTCAATAGCGGATAATAATGAGAGGGTCTTTTGGAATTCTCAGGAAAAAAAAAAAACACCAGCCTATAATCTGAGTGGGAAGTTTCCATTTCAAAATCATTTTCAATAAAATAGACTTTATCATTGAGAATAGGATCTGAAATGGAGCTAAGGGTCAATCTAGTCAAACCTTCTCATTCTATAGAAGAGAAAACTGAGGCCCCAAAATGTGAAGTGGTTTGCCCAAGGTCATATAATTTGTTAATAGAATTTGAATCCAGGTCCCTTTATGTCTCATCCAGGCTTTCCCACTGCAATGCAGGGACTTTTAGGAATTCATTGAGCACTGAAGCAATAAGAGGTCAGTCATTCAATATTTCAAGTCCACAATTCCATTTTTAGCTTTAGTTTGTGCTAGAGGAAAATAGTCCTTTTGAAAAGTCCAAAACAAAATCTTGTCCATTTGAAGATCTATATGAGTCTTAAATTATTCAACTCCCAAGGGACTGGTAAGAAATGATGTCCTCATCCAGCACGCCTGCTTACCCCATCCCAGAGGAGATTCAAGAGTGTGAGCCTAAGTCTGAAGCTGGGAGAGAATCATTTAATTATTAACAAACTGTAATGAAGCAGTGAGTTGGAAACATGTTTCTAACATAAACACTTTGCTCCCTCTTCAGAAAGTCCAGTTTTCCTCTGTGTGCCTATTGTTTTCAAGCAACACTTTTAAATTGCAATCAGCTCAGGAAATGGTTGCCTAAGTAACTGAGGAACACGCCTCCAGGCCCTCATATGAACTATTTCTTTGTAAAGCAGACTCCAAAGAAGTAGTTGTCCTATCATAAAAATAAAAAAAAAATGCTGCCAGAAAACCTAGGTTCAAGGTCCAACCCTGTCACTTATTTGCTGGGTGACCTTAGACAAAAAACCCTAATTTCCCCAATTTCTAAAATGAAAGCCAATAATGGCTATACTGGTTCAATACACAGCAAAAAGTTACATATAGAAACAATTTTTTGTAGTAGAGAGCAAGAAATTGGAAACAAAATAGAATACCTATCAAATGGAGAATGGTTATTCTCCCAGATTGTAGTACTGTTCATCAATGTGATGGAATGCTGCTGTGCCTTAAGTGACTATGAGTATGGAGAGGACAGAATCCTAGGAAGACATATGAACTGATGATGCATAGAGAAGTCAGCAAGACCAGCAAAAACTTTTGTACAATTAGTATAATATGGTGGAAAGAAAGACTTACAACAAGAAATAGAAATTGAAATTCAGTTAATAATAATGACCAAATTAAAATGAAGATTGAGAGGAAGGAAGGAACAAACGAATGAACGAACGAACGAACGAATGAATGAACAAACAAACAAATGAATGAAGGAAGGAATGAAAGAACAAAGGAGGGAGGGAGGGAGAAAAGAAAGAAGGAAGAAAGGAAAAAAGGAAGGAAGGAGGGAGAGAGAAAGGAAGGAAGGAAGGAAGGAAGGAAGGAAGGAAGGAAGGAAGGAAGGAAGGAAGGAAGGAAGGAAGGAAGGAAGGAAGGAAGGAAGGAAGGAGGGCGAGAGAGAAAGGAAGGAAGGAAGGAAAAAAGGAAGGAAGGAAGGAGGGAGGGAGGAAAAAAGGAAGGAAGGAAGGAAGGAAGGAAGGAAGGAAGGAAGGAAGGAAGGAAGGAAGGAAGGAAGGAAGGAAGGAAGGAAGAAAAAGAGAAAGAGAAGAAAAGAGAAAGAAAAAGAATGGAAGAGAGAAATAAAGAGAAAGAAAGAAAGAAAGAAAGAAAGAAAGAAAGAAAGAAAGAAAGAAAGAAAGAAAGAAAGAAAGAGAGAAAGAGAGAAAGAAAGAGAGAAAGAAAGAGAGAAAGAAAGAAAGAGAAGGAAAGTACTAACGAAATATATTAGAAATAATATAGTAAATTTATTCTATGTACTAGTCATTATGCTATGCACTTTACAAATTCTATATCATTTGATCCTCACAACAGCCCTGGGAAGTTGTTATTATTATTATTATTATCATCCCCATTTTTCAGTTAAGGAAACCAAGACAGATAGAAGTAGCTTGTTTAGGTTTATGCACCTAGTAGGTGTCTAAGGCTCAATTTGAACTCCTTGACTCATGAACCAATGTTCTATCCACTGTGCTACTTGGATGCTTCCAGAATATGAGAATGTACCTTCCTCTTTGACTCTAGTTACTTTTGTGAGATTTCCCTTCCCCTCACCCTCTTTTTATTGTTTGTCATATCTCTCTGTCATAGCTGAGTGAAGGAAGGATATTGTGAAGGTGACATAAAACAAAAATATGTACACAAAACTAGAAATAATAATTATTGTCATTATTATACATCCCTGTCCTGCTTGCCTCATAAGGTTGTGACATGAAACAAACGAAATGACCATGTAACATTTTATATAAATGAACATTATTATCAGTAATATTGGTGATACTATTTTTGTGGTTGCTCAGCTGCCTCAAACTCTTCATGACCATCACCATTTGAGATTTTCTTCACAGAGATACTAGATTGGTTTGCCATTTCCTTCTATTAATTTGACAGATGGAGAAACTGAGATAAAATGGATTAAGTGATTTGTCCAGGGTCACACAGCTGATAGATGTATGAGATCAGATTCAAGCTCAAGAAAATGAATCTTCCTGACTCTAGGCCTGTTATTCTATCCACTGTACAACCTAACTGCCTTTATAATCCTTAGAAGTATAAAAGTTAAGCTCAACCTTCTGTTTTTAAGGAATGAGTAGCTGCAGTCAGTCAATTTACTAGCATTTATTAGACAAGTAGCATGTATTAAGTCTTATTATGTGCTATTACTTTGCTTCACATTGGAGATATAAAGGAAGGGGGTGAGGAACAGTCCCTATTCTCAAAGAGCTCCCAATCTAGTGGACAGAAATGGTAGTACCTGAGTCTTCCCCTCTCTCTTTGATCCCTTCCAGCTCTATCTCTTGGCTTCTTTATCTGCTCTATAGACATTCATCAAGTCAGAAGTTAGGAAGAAAATCCATAGAAGAAAGTGGGCTAAGGCCAGTGGTCATGTAGGGTACCAAAAACCAACCCAGGAATACTTTTCATATCTCCTCATTCCAATTCAATGAATTCTTCTATATGTACCATTAATTTCAAACTGAAAGGTGCTAATAGAACAAAATCATAAATATGATTTTTCTCTGCCCATAGAAATTGCCATAAACAGAATCAAGGCATAAACAGGAAATAATCCCCCTCCAGATCATCAACATTGCTAGAGAGGCTGTTATGTGTATAAGGAGGGAGGCAGAACAGGGAAGAAATGAATTCCAGCCTACCTTCTGGATACTTCCTATTTTAACTAGTCCTTCTTATTAAGTTAATGCTAAATTAGGCTTTTTCTAACCTGTAAAAGGATTATAAGTGTTTTCAGCATGATTTAAATTTGGTTCTGTAGCCCAAAGCCTCAACACCCAAACCTAGTTATAATTCTGAGACAGAGGAATTAGGCAGATCACTTAGTTAAGTCTGACGGTGTCCTGGAGCCAGCTCTAATGGCATAACTACAAATCAGGACTTGATTTATTGTTTTGTTGAATGTCTAGACTTTAGAAAATAAAGGAGATGTTAATAATGCAGATTCAACTTTAAAGTATGCCATGCATTTTTGGAGAGGTTGTTAAACATTTACTAGGACACCCCAGGTGTACCCAGCTACAGTTGTAACTTGGATCCAACTGAGCCCTAAAGTCATTGAATGGTCACTTTTGCAGATCAATGTCAAGCAAATGAATTCATCCACATTTTATTTGAAACTTATTTGTTTTCTCCCCTTGTGGCATGAAAACAATTCACAGGAGCAGCGTCTGTTTTCACCCCTCCCAGGATTCCTAATGTAAGCAAGGAAGAATAACAGATGGAATTTTTTTATAGGTAGAATTTTGTGGTTTTCTAACTGTCACAGTAGAAAAAGTCCCAAATTTGGAATGTCAGGGCCTGAATTTGAATCCCAGCTCTGTGACTTACTACTTGCAACTCAGCCTCACAGGGCCTCAGTTTATTCATTTGTCAAATGAAAAGGTTGGACCAGATGACCTCCAAAATGTTTTCCAATTCTGAATCTATGACAATATATCTTTTGCAGAAGTGAATTTGAGCCTGTGAATGTTGTAAGATCCCACTTCCATAGCAAATGATTTCTTTTCTGCCCCAGGTGTCATGAAGCTTAATGAAGAAGATAGGATTTGGGGGAATTCTCCAGCTAAAATGAGTTTTGGGAAGGAGGGACCAACCCTTAAAACTTCTATGTGCTTTGCAAGGCCATTGAGTTAGACAAATTAAATCTATTCTTTGTCTAGCTTATTTAGTGAATGAGTATTCAAGAAGGACTAGCACCTCTAGTGTGAAGGCTCCCTGAGCCCTTTTCAGGGCTGCTCATCTACCTCTGATCCCCATCTGGCACTCAATTGCCACCTGTAGCTCCAAGAAACTATAACATGCCCGGTATCCACGCCTTGATAAACCATCTCAGCAGATGGGCTAACCCAGGTTGAGGGTATCTGATGGGCCACAAATTCATCAGGGAGTTGAGGGGATGCCTACCCCAAGCATGTGAAGACTTCCTCTAGCAGAATGGGAAAAAGAGAGCAGTTTGTCCCAATCACCATGAAAGTGGCTGAAGCTGGCATTGTGAAGCACTTAGAACTTGGTCAGACATCTAAGATGCCAAAGTCATCTCCTCATCTCCAGTCTCCTGACTTTTGTCTTGCCATTGGACTTCACTGACTCTGGCAAAGAGAGTGAAGGTAACAACTTTGCATAACTCTGCCTCACACCAATTCATGTGCAAGTCAAGACATCATCCCATGATATCATTGGTACTCTTTGTAAACAAACAACAATAATAGCAACAATAATCCAGTACCCAACACCAATTATGTGTAGCCAGGAGCCTGGATCTTGCTTCCTGGTGGCTGCCTTTCAGTCCATGTTTTAAATTCCAGAGTTTAATCCTGTTTCGCCCTCTGATGCCAGCACTACTGCCTGGCTCTATCCCATTCAATGACTTGCTTGCCCTTAAGCACAGCATGAGAAATCATGAGATCAGAGATCTTTAGATTTAGAACTAAAAAGGACCTTGGAGGACATATAGTCCAAACTATTCATTTTATAAATGAGGGAAATGAACCAGAAAAGGAAAAAAGATTTTTCCCAAGGTCACACAGGCAATAGGTATCAGAAGTAATATTTGAACCCTGATTCTCTGGCTTCGAATTTGTTTATTTCACTGTCTCTTACTGAACTAGACATCCTCTTATAAAGTTCCATGTTCATGGACTGATGGGGATATGATTGGGGATGTAGACTCTAAAAGATCATCCTGGTGCAAATATCAATAATATGGAAATAGGTCTTGATCAGTGGCACATGTAAAACTCAGTGGAATTGTGCATCGGTTATTGGAGGAGATGGGGGGAGAGAAGGGAAAGAACATGAATCATGTTGTAACCATGGAAAACTATTCTAAATTAATTAATTAATTGAAATTTTCCAAATTAAAAAAAATTTTCCATGTTCAGAGTCAAAAAGGTATGAATTCAAATCTCAACTCAGATACATATTAGTATATGATGCTCCTTAAGGTACTTCTAGACTTCAGCTACCTCATCTATAAAATAGAAATAATAATAGTATCAAAGCACCTCTCCTATTTCTTTGTAGAAGCTGGTCATTACATATATTTTCAGGTTTTTTCAACATATTGATGGTGCTGATTTTTCCCCTCAGTTTCCCCAGGAAAACAACTGTCATAAGAACTATCTCTTTGAGAGGGAAGAGGGAGAGAGATACAGTGGGGAAATTTACATAAATTCATGAAATTATGAATATGTAAAATGCAACAAATTTCTGTAATATGCAATAAAAATTAGTGAAATCCTATTTTTAATACTTTCACTCATAGGGTTGTTATAAGAATGAAATGAGGTCCTGTAGTTAAGGTGACATAGCTAGGCATTGCAGTAGTAAGGTGTTTCATTATGGAATAAAGAAGACCTCAGTTCCACTCCTGCCTCAGATGCCGACTAGCTGTGTGATTCATTAATCTCCCTCAGCCTCAGTTTCCTCCTCTATAAAATGAGCATAATTACCCAAATTACCCACCTCCCAGGGTTGCTGTGAAGCCCAAATGAGAGGGTATAAGTGAGTTACTTTGAAAACTTCAAAGGTTGCTATAAACGTCCCAAGTCCAAAATACTGTCTTCATTTTTAAAATGGGGATATGGGGGCAGCTGATTCAATGAATTGAGAGCTAGGCCTAGAGACGGGAGGTCCTGGGTTCACATCTGGCCTTAGCCACTTCCCAGCTGTGTGACCCTGGGCAAGTCACTTGACCCCCATTGCCTAGCCCTTACCACTCTTCTGCCTTGGAACCAATATGTGGTATTGATTCCAAGATGGAAGGTAAGGGTTTATTAAATAAACAAACAAACAAACAAACAAATAAATAAATAAATAAATGAACGAATTAATTAATTAATTAATTAATTAAAATTAAATGGGAATATAAGAAGCCCCACCCTCACAGGATGGTCTTGAGGGTCCAATGAGGACAACATGGAAAGCATTTTACAAATCTTAAAGAGTTATTAATGTAGGTTATTCCAAATGTCTGTGTAACTTTAAACAAAGTGCACTCAGACTTTTGGGATACCCTACATAAATGTTAGTGATTCTTATTAAAATGCTTTGAAAAATTTTAGAGGTCTATTAAAAAACAAGTCAACATGAATTTATTAAGTGTCTGCTGTGTGCCAGATACATTGCTAAGTGCTGGAGATACAAAGAAAGAGAAAAAACAATCTCTGCTCTCCCAAAGCTCATAGTATAATAGAAGGAACCTTTCTATAGTAGCTTACCTTTAATAATCAATAGATACGCTTGACTTAAAAGAAAGGTTTACTGCAAACCTGCAAACTATGAACATGCTACAAATAGAACAAATTAGAGAAAAGGCATTAAAACTGAGGAAGAAAATGAATAATATCTTGTAGATTTTTGTCTGGAATTTGAAGGAAACTAAGAGGATTCTGAGAGCAGATGAAGAGAAAGTGGATTCTGGGCATGGATGACAGACAGTAAAAAATGTCTAGAGTGGAGAGGAGTGTCCTGTGTGAGAACAGCAAGTAGGACAATTATTATTATAGGTGGTGCAGTGGATAGAACACAGAGCCTTTAGTCAGGAAAATGTGAGTTCAAATCTGGCCTCAGAAACTTATTAGCTATGTGACCCTGGGCAAATCATTTAACTCTTTCTCTCAGTTTCTTCATTTGTAAAATGATCTGGAGATGGAAATGACAAAGTACTTCAGTATCTTTGCAAAGAAAAGTCCAAATGGGGTGGGAAGGGGGGGGGCGCATCTGGGTAGCTCAGTAGATTAAGTCAGGCCCAGAGAGGGGAGATCCTGGATTCAAATATGACCTCAGACTCTTCCTATCTGTTTGACCCTAGGCAAGTCACTTAACCCCCATTGCCTAGCCCTTACCATTCTCCTGCCTTGAACCATTACATAGTATTTATTCCAAGATGGAAGGTAAGAGTTTAAAAAAAAGAAAGAAAGAAAAGTCAAAATGGGATCATGAAGATTTGGACAGTTTTGAACAACAGCTTCTAGAAGGAGGGGCCTTTTTTGTTTGTTTATTTTTTAATTTTTGCCATTGGACCTCTAGCTTCTAGTGGGGGGAGGGGGGAAGTGGCTTCTAGTAGGTGTTTAATAAATGCTTGTAAATTGATTGGTTCATCGTTTCCAATATTGGCATAGTGTTCAATATTTGCCTGACTTTCTCTTGTGCTAGGAGTTTATTACATCCTGCCCCCCAACTTCATAAATGAAGACAGGCTCTAATCAGCACCACGGACAGTGTTTAGTTAGCCACAGCTCTCTCCAGACCTCAGTTTGGGATCTCATTAGATTCCAGCCTCAGTATTACAATGTTTTTATTGTATGTTGTTATTATATGAAACAGTCTAGTCATGAAAATAAGGAGCATTGTAAGTTTTCTTGATTTCTTTAACACCCCCTGACCCTTACCTCTTCCAAAGTTGGTGCTTGTTGAACATAAAAATTACAATGTTAGTTCCCTCCAAGCATCCCCCTAAATCTTCCATTTTGTGGAGAATCCTGTTTAACCTCCTGGCAAGTGTAATATCTGCACAGAATGGATGGTAATTACCAAAATGGCTGTTAGCCTGGGCAGAAAAGCTCGTTATTAAAATATCTTCAAATCAGGTCTGAAAAATGCTCAACTCCTATCTGTGGGATTTTTCCCTGCACTTTATGTGACTGGGTCGCTTAGCAGTGAGGTTAGGAGAAGTGTTGTGATAATGAGCCCGATTTCCATTCTGCAGCTTCCCTCCCCTGATGGTGATTAAAAGACAAATGGGAGATGAGGCTAAAACTGTGGCTCAGTAAAATATGTGCCTTCAAGAATTCACCAGCTGTAACAGACCCAAAGAGTCATCTGATCCATCCCTCTGCCTCCAGCATTACAGTACCAGTGGAATGCCATAGACAAATTTCTTTCAGACAAGGTGCAACCTATTAGGGATTTACAATTGGTCCCATTTCACATTGAGCATGAAGATGTTGGCATCTTCTTTCAATGAAGCATCCACAAGTCATCTTTCCATCAAAGAACTGAGAACCTTTGCATATATTACTGAAGTTACCTTAATAATCTAGCCTTCTTTAAGATCCATGTTTGCTTAATGCAAGAAGTATTTTTTCTGAGAGGAAAACTATCAGACAAATAATAGTTATGTGAAATAACATCACAGTGTCCTTTATATGTTCTAAGCCATCTCCAGAAAAAATATCCCCTAAATATAACTGACAAAAGATGGCCACTCCATCTTTACTTGAAGACTTCCAATGAAAGAAAATTCATATCCCTCTTTTGGAAGGTTTCTAAATGTTGGGAATTTTTTCCTTATATAGTACCCCTTTTAAGAACTATTTAAGGCTTGGCTCCCCAGTTTTAAAGGATATTCTTTGGGTATGGAAAACTATATAGTTCACAAGCCCTCAGCAATGGGCTTGCTTTTAATACTCTGTGAACAGATTTGATTCAAAGCAAAGACATTTACTAAAGTGGCACAATAAAAATAAATAGTAGCTTCAACATTTCTGTTGTAGATCTGTAAGTTCCTTTGCCTTTAAATCTAGAGCTCCTTTGCCCATAAATATGCATAATACTCCCAGATCTTTTTTTCAACCTATTTCCTATATCATATATTTAGGAAGTTTATTTTTTTAAACCCAAACCCAAGGTTTTACAATTTTTCTATTAAAATTCTCCTTTCTTTAAATTTGTCATATTAATTTATATAATGTATATTTACAACTATATATACAACTACATACAATGATAATATATAATATAATGATATTTAATTAATATATAATATTAAAATAATGTTATTAAATTTTTCATAGTAAATTTTAACCTCTTTAATCCTGATTCAGCATCCAATGTATTAGTTATTCATCCCAGAGTTATACTGGGATATACCTACAATAATACTATTTTTCAAGGTTATTTTTTTTCAGAGAAGTAAGTAGACTCAGCGATGAAAAGTCAACTATCCAAATTAAAAGTGAACTATCAAACATAGGAGTTCAAGGCAATTCAACAAGGAATTATTAACTATATCCTATATGCCAGGCACTGGGTTATGTGCCAGTAATATAAAGCAGTTGTGCCCTGCAGAACCTTACATTTCTATAATAGTAAGGCAGTATGTAGAAAAGTCGTAATTAAAATCTAGTCCTCTGCCTCAAAGCCTAGTGGTCTTTCAAATTTCTTGACCCAACAAAAGATGGTTTGCTGCCTCCTAGGACTCCCTGAATAATCCCAGATTGATGCTTCGGTGACACAAGGCTATAAGATTCAATATTTTAGACCAAAATTTCATAAGTATACACCTAGGTACAAGATGGATTTCTTCTTTCTTTTCTCTTTCTTCCCCTTCTAAGCTCTCTCTTTTCCTTTATTTTCCCTTTCTTCCTTTTTCTTCCCTCCCTACTTTATTCCTTCATTCCTTTCTTCCAGTAGTGTGTGTGTGTGTGTGCATATATTCCTGTGGTTTCAAGAATCTGAGATAGACTACTTCCTGCTCAGGATTCTTTGGATGCCATGTTTTCCCTCCAATAACCCCAGATGCACCTGCCCTATTCATTTTCTGTGCAATATGAACATCTGCTGCTTACAATCCTGATTCTTAAAGCTCATCTCTCATTCTCTTCCCTCCTTCAGTACCACAAAATTTCAGAATCTCAGGGTTAGAGGAATAAGAGTCACCTGATTTAAACTTAACTTGAACAGTAATCCCTACTCAAACCTGACAAACAAAATGGTCATTACAATTTTAGACCTCCAGTGGGGGAAACCCCACTCCTGAGGCAGCCCATCATACGTTAGGATAACATTAAGGAAGTCGCTCCTTACAGGAAGAGAGAGAAGACATCTGATTTCTTTAGTAGGGAACTTCTGTTGTCAGAAAAAGCAGATCACAATTCAACTAGGACTTAGTAAGGAAGTTCTAGTTACCTAGGGTTTAAGTGACATTCCCAGGGTCATATACACAACTAGTAAGTATCACTGAGCAGAATTCAAACCTAAAACTCCCTGATTCAAAGTACAATACTCTATCTACTAGACCCTATTCCATATTCCTTTTTTTTGTCATTAAACATAAATGTATGCCCTTTTATCTTCCACTTATTTCTTCTAGTTCTGTCTTCTGGGAGTCAATAAACTCAAATTTAATCCTACTTCTACATGGAAGGAAGGAAGGAAGGAAATAAAGAAAGAGGGAGAGAGGGAGGAAAGATGGAGGAGCATGAAAGTGAAAAGAAAGAAATCCATTGAGCTACCTAACTGTCCCTAAGATTCTTAAAGACAATGTTTATGCTTCCCTTGATTCTCAAGGTTAAACATCCATAGTTTCTTCAACTAATTCTCAAATATTACAGAGGGTTAAATTAGAGAATAATAATATACAGCAGACCATGTTCAAGGTAAACTATGCAGCATGCTAAAATATAATTTGTAGTCAAAGGATCTGCTTTAGAATCCTGTCTCTCCTTACTAGTGTGAAGATTAAATTTAACTGTCCCCTAATTATAACAATGAAAATACTTAACTCTCCCCTGATTGTGGAGATTAAGTTATAATCCTTGTCTATTTTTAAATTTAATCCCAATAAGTGTAAACACAGTACTTAAAAGTTAAGTATGGAGATCTTCCCATTTTAGATTTAATCACCAAAGGTACAAACATCCCATTTCATACATTAAGTGGGAGGTCTGTGACCCACGTGTGAAATAGTGGGTGATGAATCAGAATTGATTGACTGCCCAGGGGGGCAGTCCTAAATCAAAGTGTCAACTGTGATTAGTAGACATAAAATTAGGGGAAGACATAGGAAGTGACACAAAAGAGGAGTCTTTAAAAAGAGCTGTTACTTCCTGTGGGAATTGAATTCTTCATGCTTTCAAGTTGAGACTGGCAAAGAGGATCAGAGGGATCTGCTGACTGGACTGACATGTGCTGAGTGAAAAGCTGACTCTTAACTGCTGGATTTTTCTGAAAAAAACTATCCTCTGAAGAGACCTACTCTTGAGAGTCACTTCCCAGGTCCTCGACTTTGTCACTGCTGGCTGAAACTAATTCTCCCTGCCTGGAGGGGCCGGGAGTAAATTACTTCATGCTCAGACTAGTTATCTTACCTTATCCTCTTTCTAATTTCTTGCTCCACTCTTTCTACATTTTGTAAATGAATTGTAAATAAAATCTATTTGGAATTAATTAAATTTGTGGTGACCACACTCTTAAATAATCAAGTCCAGGGGGAAGTGGGTAGCTCAGTGGATTGAGAGCCAGGCCTAGAGATGGGAGGTCTTAGGTTAAAATCTGGCCTCAGACACTTCCCAGTTGTATGACCCTGGGCAAGTCACTTGACCCCCATTACCTAGCCCTTACCACTCTTCTGCCTTGGAACCAATATACAGTATTGATTCCAAGATGGAAGGTAAGGGTTTTTAAAAAAATTAATCAAGTCCAACCCTTTAAAAATTAATCCCTTTTCCCCCTTACACTTGCTATATGACCATGGGCAAGAGGGTCACTTCACCTCTCCCAAGTTCTACTTCTAAAAATGAGGGCATTATTACACTAGATGGCATCTGAAGTTGCTTCTAGCTTTTCATCATCTGATTCTATAATTCTAGTTCTCTGTCCATCAGAGAAATCTGCATGTCTTTTCTTTGCCTTTTTCTATTGATTGGTCCCACCTGGGCTATCCAGGACACTGATGAATAGACCCAGCACGTTTTAGCCATGCCTGGGCAGTCAGCAGTGGCGGCTGAAACTGGCTGGCTTTCTTTAAAATGGTCTAATGAAATAACGGTAAGATATCAACATTGGCTCACAGGCTTCTGCTAAGGGCCAAGAGACTGAGTGCTCTTAATAATTCAAGGTTTCTCTTGCAGAACTAGTTGAATTTTCCTAATTTGTCAAAATAATGAACTTCATTCTTGAATCAGAACAAATGACTTTTTAGTCGTCTCCGGTGAACTGATGGAGCATTCTAGATTCAGCTCTTCTCTTCCTTGAGTTGCTCTTTTTGAAGTCTCTGAATGAGATATGGGCCACTAAAACATTGGCCACATCTTTATTCCATTATGTGGAAGAGGAACCATCCAAAGGAAGGAAAGCTTCCATGATGTCTTGACCTCTGTCTGTCATTTGGTATCTAGCCTGCCATCACTCAGGACAAGGAGAAGACAGGCTCAGGCTGTAGGCAGGAACAGGATGTAAAGTTTAGTGGGGCCTGGGAGGATGACAAGAGAACAATAGCATAGTGAATAAGGAGAAGAGTCAGACCATATCGTCATTGGAATGGGAAAATCACTGAAATTCAGTGTTGGAAGGGACTTTGGAAATTTTCTTTCTAATAGTATCATAGCATCCTAAGCTTAAAAGTAGGAGGAATGTTGGCCATTATCTAGTCCATCTGCCTCATTTGGCAGATGAAGAAACTGAGACTTAATGAGGTTAAGGGTCTTGCCCAAGGTCACACTGGTAAAAAGTGGCAGAACTGGGATTCAAACACAGCTTCATGACTTCTAATTCAATAATAAAAGTTTATCTTTCTTTCCACTTAACCACACCAACTCAAAGTCAAATATATTAAAGACCATAAATCAAAATATCATAAAGAAAACTCTAAAAAACACTCAACAAATAATTATGCAGCCTTTTCTTGAGGATCCCCAACAGAGGAAAGTCCATGATCTCTAGAAGCAGCCCATTCCACTTTGGAGCAGGTAATCATTAGTTTGTTTCCCCTGACATCAAGTCTCATTTGGTCTCAATTTCTGATCATTTCTCCTAGGTATTCCCACTGGGCCGAAGTAGAAAAAGTCTAATACAATATATATGCATACAAATAATTTAGATTTCTTTGTATATATATATATATATGCATTCATATAGATGCATATACATATGTATAGAAGTAGTATGTGTGTATATGTGTATACATAGATAGTGTCTACACAGATATAATGTCCCCAAGGGCCCTCCTAGGTCCTAAATCTATGCTCTTATGATCTAGTCAAGAAAGCTAGTAGATGCAGTAGATAGGGGACTAGACATGATGTCAGGAAGACTCATCTCCCTGAGTACAAAAGTGGCCTCAGACACTTCCAAGCTATGTGACCCATGGAAATTAAGCCTGTTTGCCTCAGTTTCCTCATCTGTAAAATGAATTGGAGAAGGAAATGGCAAACTACTCTGTTATCTTTGCCAAGAAAGCCCCAAAATGGTTCATGAAGAGTCAGACACAACCACAGTGACTGAAGAACAACAACATTATCCAGTGTCCCCTGGGCCTTCTTTTCTTCAAACTAAATATCCTCAGTTCTTTTGAACCAAAGCTTTTGAACCAAAGCTAATCAAAGTATTTGAGGCAGAATTTAAACCAAAGATTCCAAATCCTACACTCTATCCAATATGTCAGGCTGCCTTTCTATTGTATTAAATTGGTAAAAGGTCATATTCAAAGTCAACTTATCAGTGTGACACAGTGGAAGCATGCTGAATTTGTAATGAGAGAACCTGGGTTCAAATCCTGAATTTGATGTTTACTACTTGTATGTCTCCAGACAATTCCCTTTACCTCCTTTGACCTCAGTTTTTACCTCTGTAAAATGAGGAGGTTGAAAGAGATGGTCTCTAAATTCCCTTCTAGGAGTAGCTAGTATAAGAAATTAAATTTAGGGTTTGACTAAAATATAAGAATTATAAAAGTGAGATTGTGGTTGCCATTTATAAAAATAATGAACTTCTTAAGTCAAAAAATCTGTTAGTAGCTCTTAATAATTTAATATAATACAAATACAACAAAAGAGAGAAATGTGAGAGGGAAGTAGAAAATATTTCTACTTCCCTCTTCTACTAGGATATTTCTAAATATCCTAGCTAAATACCCTATAATTGCTATTCAAAGAAATTCAACTCAACTCCAACAAAAGCGTTTAGGGTTGGCGTCCAATAACCTCTTCAATATGGATCTCACCAATGTAAGCCTCTTCCTTTAGTTCCAGTCATCCATCCATAAAGCCTCCAGTGCAGAATCATGCATATTCCTCCTTACCCAGAAGAGCCTACTCATCTAAAGAGCCAAGGAATGAAATGCCTCAATCTTCTCCTCAGACTCATCTTTTATAGTCCTTTTTCCATGTCACTTCCTGTCTTCTGAGGGTGTAAACATTTATCAAAAGGATTTGCAAGTTCCTGACTGGTTGAGTTAAAAGGGTAGAGCTCTCTAAGTAAGTGAATTCTCTTACTTGGTGTCTAACAAAGTGTTAAGTAGGGCTGTTTTCAGTTTTTGGTTGATTAAATTAAAAGTTGCTGATTGGTAAATAAAGAAAATTTGATTCACCCTAGGTAGCTTAGTGAATAGAGAGCCAGGCCAAGTGTCAAGAGGACTTGGGTTCAAGTCTGTCCTCAGACATTACCTAGCCATGTGACCCTGGGCAAGTCACTTAACCCCAATTGCCCAATTCTTATTGCTCTTCTGCCTTGGAACCAATACACAATATTGATTCTAAGATGGAAGGGAAGGGTTTTAAAAAATTCCCTTCTAGCTCTAAATATATCATCTTAAGTCATTCCACCTTTCTGGATGGATATTTTTTACCTAGAAATAATAACTAGCTTTAGGGTTTGTAAACTTCTTTATATGTCATCTCATTTGATCCTTAAAGTAATCCTGTGTGAGGTGTGTGATATTATTATCCCCATTTTATAGTTGAAAAAACTGAGGCTGAGAGATGTTAAATAACTTACTCAGACTCATACAGCTAGTTAATGTCTGAGGCAGAATTTGAACTCAGAACTTCCTGACTCCAAATCAAACACTCCACCTCACCTCCTAGAGTTACATTTAAAGGTTAACCCACAATCCAAGCTACCCACTTCCCAGCCCCAAACTCTGACCCCCCAGACTAGTTTCCAGTCCCAATGACACAAGCAATAAAGTTTCCTGGCTTCCCTCCACTCTCTTCAGCAGCCTCCCACTTACCAAGCATTATGTTCCACACTCCCTAAGAAGGTCTTCATCCTGCCTGTCTGCCATCTGTGCTATTATGTCCATGGGAGAAAATAATGTCAGAGATACACATAGCAAACACTCCCTGTTGCTTCTACATCTGCATTTGTTCTTTGACAGAGAGCTGGCATTTCCCTTGAAAGAAGCCACCGCCACAAGAGCCTCATAAATCGAGGAAAGTAATTGCTAACTCTAGGAACCACAACTGTGGACCATGGTCTCGGCTTCATTTCCTTCCTTATTAGTGCAATCTACCATCCCGTCATTAGCTAGACACACTCAAATGAGTTTATCAACTTACCCTCTCTTTCCTAGCATATCCCAACAGTGGGTAAGCATATACATCATTGCTAGCTTGGAAGTGGGCTCTGAAAGTAGAGAATGGTTCCGAAGCATCCAATGGCTGTCCTTCTTCCAGATTTACCTTTCCTTTAAAGGTCGGTAAGGCTATGTGGATGGCTTGATCTCCAGGGAAGATTGTATATGTATGGGCAAGAAAGGAATAAATACACATGAGTCTGTTTGTCCTCAATACTGCAGTCACTCATCTGCTGCCTAAAAGACTTAGGGAGCAGCGACTACTCTTGAGAAGGGGAGCAGCATAGCATGGTACAAAGAATATTGGACTGAGAATCAAAGGTTTAGAGACCAAGAGATAGAAAAGACCTTGGTGGCCATCCAATTCAACCCTAGGGGCAGCTAGGTGGTGCAGTGGAGGAGTCAAGAAGTTCATCTTCTTTTTTTTTTAATTTTTATTTGGTCATTTCCAAACATTATTCATTGGAAACAAAGATCATTATCTTTTCCTCCCTTCTCCCCCCTCCCACCACCTGTCCCATAGCCGACGCATGATTCCACTTGGTATCACATGTGTTCTTGATTCAAACCCATTTCCATGTTGTTGGTATTTTCATTAGAGTGTTCATTTAGAGTCTCTCCTCAGTCATATCCCCTCAACCCTTGTAGTCAAGCAATTGCTTTTCCTCGGTGTTTTTACTCCCACAGTTTATCTTCTGCTTTTGAATAGTGTTTTTCTTCTAGATTCCTGCAGATTGTTCAGGGACATTGCATTGACCCTAATGGAGAAGTCCATCACCTTCAATTGTACCACAGTGTATCAGTCTCCATGTACAATGTTCTCCTGGTTCTGCTCCTCTCACTCTGCATCACTTCCTGGAGGTTGTTCCAGTCTCCATGGAATTCCTCCACTTTATTATTCCTTTGAGCACAATAGTATTCCATCACCAACATATACCACAATTTGTTCAGCCATTCCCCAATTGAATGGGCATCCTTTCATTTTCCAATTTTTGGCCACCACAAAGAGTGCAGCTATGAATATTCTTGTACAAGTCTTTTTCCTTATTATCTCCCTGGGGTACAAACCCAGCAGTGCTATGGCTGGATCAAAGGGCAGACAGTCTTTTATCGCCCTTTGGGCATAGTTCCAAATTGCCCTCCAGAATGGTTGGATCAATTCACAACTCCACCAGCAATGAATTAGTGTCCCTACTTTGCCACATCCCCTCCAGCATTCATTACTTTCCATAGCTGTTATGTTAGCCAATCTGCTAGGTGTGAGGTGATACCTCAGAGTTGTTTTGATTTGCATCTCTCTGATTATAAGAGATTTAGAGCACTTTTTCATGTGCTTATTAATAGTTTTGATTTCTTTGGCTGAGAACTGCCTGTTCATGTCCCTTGCCCATTTATCAATTGGAGAATGGCTTGATCTTTTTGTACAATTGATTTAGCTCTTTGTAAATTTGAGTAATAAGAAGTTCATCTTCTTGAGTTCAAATCTGACCTCAGACACTTGATGTGTGACCTTCAGCAAGTCACTCAAGCCTATTTTCCTCAGTTTATTTACCTGCAAAATGAGCTGGAGAAGGAAATGGCAAACCACTACAGTATCTTTGCCTAAAAAGACCCCAAGATGAAATTTTAAAAAGTCAATCATGTCTGAAAAATAACAACACATATTTTACAGATGTGATCCTGAGACCCAAAGAGGTTTAGGTTATACCTAGGTTCAAACCCTTGACATTCACTAGCTTTGTGACCTTGGATAAATAATTCATCTCTCTCTGTCTCGTTTTCTCCATGTGTAACATGAGGGGATTGAACTAGAAGGGACTGAACTAAGGTCTCTTTTAGCTCTAATTCTATGATCCAATAGTATTATTATTTTTACCAAAGGACCACAGGACCATAGGTTCAGAGTTAGAAGGGATTTGGAATTCATGAAGTCCAGACGCCTCGTTTTCATATAAGGAATCCTGGAGAGATTGAAATAATAACTAGGTTCCAATGCCTTCTCTGACACTTAAAGGATTTCAAACTCTTTGAGTCCCATTTTCCCCATCTGTAAAATGGTGCCAGTGTAGCTACTACCTCACAAAACGGTCACAAGAATGAAATGAGATATAAAGAACTCCATAAATCTTAAAGCATTATATGTAATTATAACTGAGATTTTTGGAACAACCTTTTTTCTCCCCTTATTGGTCCTATGATTTTATTGGTGCAGGAGTAAAGATGAGAAAACTCCTTCCAGCAATCCAGGTCAGCCAATTCTCTGCATCTTACATTCTTATAGAGCTGCCTGGAAAACTGAGAGGTAGAGTTTCTTATACAGGGTCATGACCTGATCTTTTCAAAGGCAAGATTTGAACTCAGGTCATCATACTGAGGTTGACATGCCATCCAAGAAATATATTGCCTTTCATTTCAAGGTTTGTCAAGCAGATGGCATAAGTAATATCTTTTAATCTTCACAATGCCTCTGTAAAGTAGGTGCTATTCTAACCCCCATTTTACAGATGAAGAAACTGAGGCTAAGGCCACACAGATAATAAGCTGGTCTAGAACTCTATCCATTATACTACCTTGTCATTACTTCATGTATGGAGGTAAGCAACTTTTCTGAATAGAATGGTGACACATCTGGGACTGACCAAAGCCTCACCTCCAGCTGAAGAGGGCTAGGAGATTTGGGGCTTTTCCCTTCCTTAACTTTTCAATTTTCTCTGAGTTCTAACTAGTATCTCTGACAACACAGCAAACATTTGAATGGCAAGCAGGTAAGAAGGGATTCTGGGACTCAGAGTTCTGGAGGGAACTCAGGGATAATATTCTAGGAGGGGAAATACATCTCATAAGTCATTGCCCATCCAAGGACCAAGCTCCCTGGGACTCTACCATTGGCAAAGCTATAGACTGGGGAAATAACAAGGGGAGAGTGGAGGATTAGGAAGTAAAAATTCCCATCCTGTAGCTTCCTGTTTTCACCAATGTATGCACCCTATATGAGACAGCTAGGTGGCTCAATGAATAGAACCTCAATCCTGGAGTCAGAAAGACCCAAGTTCAAATCTGGCCTCAGACTTTTCCCAGCTCTATGACCCTGGATAAGTCATTTTACCCTATTTGTCTCAATTTCATCATCTATATAATAGGCTGGAGAAGGAAATGGCAAACCATGCTAGTATTTTTGTTAAGAAACCCCTAAATGGGATCACAAAGAGAACGAAACAACTGAAATGGCTGAACAATAACAAATGCCACCTACATGCTGAGGTCAACTATTTCTATCCAATAAAGGAACATACCTACTAATAGCACCCTCTAAATTTCTTCACAAGAGGACAAAGCCTTAATCACCCTGCCCTAGTGATGCCTCTACTGGTTGATGAGGTGGAAAAAACAAACCCCTATTTGACTCTCACTTTCTAGCTGAGGTGGGAGCTTGAGTCTTGGTCAAGATGGCAGTTTCCTCCCTCCCTTTGTCCTTTTCAAACATTTCCTGAGTGGTTACTCTGGTGTGGGCACCATGGTTGATGGGCAGATGAATAAAACACAATGACTACTCTCAGGGAGTGCGCTGTCTGTTTGGGGAACCAGGATATGCCCAAGTAAAAGTTAAGAAACCATGAAAAAGTGGAAAACAACTATAAGATATCAGAGCCACCCCCAGGCAAGCTGTAAGTAATAGACAAGTGACACAAGACTATAAGTGTTTCCAGAGCACTTTCTATGAAGGGATGGATCATTTCCTTTTAGGAGAGAATCTCTGTAAGCCCGAAGAGCATAATTTGAATACTCTGTTGCCCTTCAGAGTGAAGGAGAAGAAGAGTATCAAAGCAGAGGGTTAAGTTAAAGCAATTTCCCTGCATGAGGACATAGCTCAGAAGCTGGCTCTAATTAGAAATCTCAGCCCTAAGAAGGGGCATAGTATGATATAGTGGGAAGTATGCTAGCTCTAGAGTTTCAGGACCCGAGTTCCAATGGTGACGATGCCACTCATTATCCATGTGATACAAGGCAAGTCATATAATCAGTTTCCCTGTCCGAAAAATGAGTGACTACACTAGATGATTTCTTTCTTTAAGAAGACAAAACAAAGGTAAACACAGAATAGTATACATGTCACACCTTTGGGAAGGGAAAGACTTTAAAACCAAGCAAGAAATAGAAAGAGTCACAAAATGTAAAATAAATAATTTTGACTACATCAAATTAAAAAGCTTTTGTACAAACAAAACCAATGTAACTAAAGTCAGAAGGGAAGCAACAAATTAGGAAAAATCTTCATAAAAACCTCTGACAAAGATTTAATTACTCAAATTTATAAAGAGCTAAATCAATTGTACAAAAAATTAAGCCATTCTCCAATTGATAAATGGGCAAGGGACATGAACAGGCAGTTCTCTTCCAAAGAAATCAAAACTATTAATAAGCACATGAAAAAGTGCCCTAAATCTCTTATAATCAGAGAGATGCAAATCAAAACAACTCTGAGGTATCACCTCACACCTAGCAGATTGGCCAACATGACAGCAGAGGAAAGCAATGAATGCTGGAGGGGATGTGGCAAAGTAGGGACATTAATGCATTGCTAGTGGAGTTGTAAACTGATCCAACCATTCTGGAGGGCAATTTGGAACTATGCCCAAAGGGTGCTAAAAGACTGTCTGCCCTTTGATCCAGCCATAGCACTGCTGGGTTTGTACCCCAAAGAGATAATAAGGAAAAAGACTTGTACAAGAATATTCATAGCTGCACTCTTTGTGGTGGCCAAAAATTGGAAAACGTGGGGATGCCCATCAATTGTAGAATTGCTGAACAAATTGTGGTATATGTTGGTGATGGAGTACTATTGTGCAAAAAGGAAAAATAAAGTGGAGGAATTCCATGGAGACTGGAACAACCTCCAGGAAGTGATGCAGAGTGAAAGGAGCAGAACCAGGAGAACATTGTACACAGAGACTGATACACTGTGGTATAATCGAATGTAATGGACTTCTCCATTAGTAGCGGTGTAATGTCCCTGAACAATCTGCAGGGATCTAGGAGAAAAACACTATACACAAGCAGAGGACAAACTGTGGGAGTAGAAACACCGAGGAAAAGCAACTGCTTGACTACAGCGGTTGAGGGGATATGACTGAGGAGAGACTCTAAATGAACACTCTAATGCAAATACTAACAACATGGCAATGGGTTCGAATCAAGAACACATGTTATACCCAGTGGAATCATGCGTCAGCTATGGGGGTGGGGGGGAGGAAAAGAAAATGATCTATGTCTCTAATGAATAATGCTTGGAAATGATCAAATAAAATATTATTTTAAAAAAAGAAGACAAAACAAATTCCTTAACTTGTGTCTCAGAATCAATACTTAACCCTGATTCTATGGAGTCCAAGACAGAAGACTGATAAGGGACAGGCAACTGGGGTTAAGTGACTTGCCCATGGTCCCAGTTAGACAATGTCTGAGGCCAAATTGAAACCAAGGTCCTCTACATTCCAGGCCTGAGTCTCTGTCCACTGACCCAACAGCTTCCCCTGGACTAAATGACTTCTAAGACTCCCTCCTCAGAGGTGGAAGTGAAGAAGAGAGCATTTGAGAGTCTATACAGAT
Source organism: Monodelphis domestica (assembly GCF_027887165.1). Taxonomy (NCBI): domain Eukaryota; kingdom Metazoa; phylum Chordata; class Mammalia; order Didelphimorphia; family Didelphidae; genus Monodelphis; species Monodelphis domestica. Next base: position 53,305,325 of record NC_077229.1, on the reverse strand, counting down.
TCATGATCGTAACAGACAGGATGTGTTATGTGGAGAACATCTATGGGACCATTTGGACTGGAAAATGGAATGCATGAGCGGCAATAATGTGAAATCAAGATAGAAAGAAAGGGGCTAGGGACAAGAAATGGCCATATGATTCCATTAGGATGTTGTTTAGTCCTTTGGGTTGTGAATGAATGTAATCCCATTTGGGGTTTTCTTTGCAAAGATACTGGTGTGATTTGTCATTTTCTTTTACAGATGAGCAAACAGGGGCAAATGGGGTTAAGTGACTTGCCCAGGGTCACACAGCTGGTATGTCTGAGGCCAAATTTGAACTCAGGTCTTCTTGACTACAAGCTTAGCACTCTATCCATTGAGCTACCTAGTATACCTTATATATAGGAAGCATCAATGCTGGTCAGCATCTTTGAGATACCTCACAGTTTCAGAGAACTGAAGTGAGCATTGAGGAGCCAAGACACTTGCCCAAAATCACACGACCAATATGTCTACCTAGAAAGATTGGCTAGAGCTAAATTATGGAGTGCTTGAAATGCCAAACAGAGGTTTGGCAAACTAGAGACAATAGGGAGCCACTGGTACCTCTTGAGAGAGAAGAGACACAGCAAAATAATGGCTCACATTTGTGTAAAACTTCAAGGTTGGCAAAATACTCTGTTCTTAGTACCCAGTAGAAGTAAGTCATATGTGGATGATGAACCATTTTATACATAAGGAAACTAAGGGTTTAAGTCATGAAATGACTTGGCCATTGTTACAGAGATCATAAATGTCCAAGCTGGAATTCAAACCCAAGTCTTCTGATTTCAAGTTGAGTATTTCTCTTTCCACCATATAAAATTGCCTAGCAATACCATAGTAGGTGCTTATTATGTGCTTAACATGGAGCTAAGCACTGAGGGTACAAATGCAAAGAGGAAAAATAGATAATCCTCATCCTAAAGAAAATGGCATTCTAGTGAGAGAAGAAAAAAGAGTGGAGGAGGATGAAAGAAGGCACCATGATGGCAAGGGGGCAGAGATGGTGAATTCTAGGAACTCACAAGCAAAACCAAGTTAGGAAAGAAGACTGGCCATTGTGGGTCCTTTCCCAAAATGGAAACCCCTCAAAAAACTCACCAATGAGAGAATAATAATACTAATAATAGCTAAAATTGATATAGTGCTTACCATATGCCATAAGCAGTTTTCAATTATTACCTCATTTGAAGAAGAGAGCCAGCATGGCATAGGTATGTTCTGGGATGAGGAAGCCACAACAGTAGATAGATGTTCCAAGGCAGGAGGCCCAGGTACTGAGGGGAGATCCAGTTTGAGAAAGCAGTTGAGGCATCGTAGCAAAATATTGAAAGTAAGGAGCAAAGGGTAATGAAGGCAGGCCTTAGCCCCACCCCAAAATGGAATCCTAATAACAAATTCACCAATGTGATGATGGTCCTAGGTAATAAGGCTTCAGAGATAGGCGATCTAAGGTGAGGAGGTGCCAGACTCTAACGGACGTTCCAGGGTCAGAAGGCAACTAAGGCATCATGGTAGCAAAGACTGGAAAGTTAGAAACAGAGTTGGGAAGGGAAAAATAATAGATATCTTCCATTGTCCTTTGAATTCTTTATAATAATGGTTCTTTTAAGATTATGGCATTTAATAATACACAGTCATAAGGAAAATATAAATGAATACATTTTTTATCTGTAAGCAGTTTCCTGGACAAATATCTCAATACAGAATTACCCATTCTTTGGCTCCTCCTCAAGTTCAGGCCAGGTTCTTTATCTATCTGTAGCATGTGCCCAAGATTGACAGACTAATTAGTGGGCAGTAATATATATGCCTATAGTCTGAACAAATTATATTTTTCATCCACTTTGTTTTTCTAGTCTATATGGTTAGCATAGAAAGTTTTCTAATGCAATCAATACATATTTATACTCCTTTGCAGAGGTGAGAGGTCTATGCCTGTGGTACATTGAACATATTTTAAAAGTTTTTTTCATGTGTTGATCAGTTACGCTAATTTTTCCTTCTTCTATTCTTCCTTCTCTTTCCCCTTCTTTCTACTTCAAAATAAATATAATATTATATAATATGAAAGAAAAAAGAAGAGATATTGGGGAAAATACAGCCTATAAAAAAGACATTAATAAAAATCTATTTTAAAATATAGCATAATACAATAGGTTTTAGGCAGCTGGATGGTAAAGTAGGTCAAGTGTTCAACAACATAGAGTAAGGAAGTTCTGAATTTGAAATTTACCTTATATACTTAGATGCCTGCTATGTAAATCCCTTAACTTCTCTCAGGTTCAGTTTCCTTATTTATAAAATAGGGATAATAACAACACTTACCTAACAGTGTTGTTATGAAGCTCAGATAAAATAACATGTTAAGGGCTTCACAAAACATGATACCATTATTATTAAATTCAAATATGGGCATTTGGTGCAAATTAAAACAACTCTCAGGTGCCACTACCCACCTATCAGATTGGCCAATATGACAGTAAAAGAAAATCATATGGCAAAATTGGGACACTAATGTATTGCTGAGGGAGTTGTGAACTGATCAACCATTCAGGAAGGTAATTTGGAATTATGCCCAAAGGGTTATGAAAGAATGTATATCTTTTGATCCAGTAATACCATTACTAGTTCTGTACCCCCCAAAAAAATTTTAAATGGGAAAATGTTTGTGCAAAAATATTTATTACTGCTCTTTTGGTGGTGGCAAAGAATTGGAAACTAAAGGGGTATCCCTCGATTGGGGAATGGCTGAACAAATTGAGGTATATGATGGTGATGGAATACTATTGTGCTATTAGGAATAATGAACAGGAGGATTTCAGAAAGAGCTGAAAAGAACTACCTGAACTGATGCAGAGTGAAATAAGCAGAACCAGGAGAACATTGTACACAGTAACAGCAATATTGTAGAATGATCAAATATGATAGACGTTGCTACTAATAGCAATCCAATGATCCAGGACAATTCTGAAGGACTTACGACAAAGAATGATGTCCGCCTCCAAGTAGAAATGCAGATGAAAACATAGGATTTATCACTTGTTTATTTGGAGATATATTTTGGAGTTTTGGTTCTATAAGATCATTCACTAACAAAAATGATTAATATGGAAATGTTTTGCATGATAACCCAGATTGAATTGAATTGTTAGCTCCAAGGGGTGAAACAATGGGAGGAAGAAGGGAGTGAGACGATATGGATCATATAACTTTTGAAAACTTATGTGGAATTTTGTTATTATAATTTAAAAAGTGTCCCCTGATATATATATACATATATATATATACATTTGGAAAGCCTATATATCAAAAGGGAACCTAGCTTTTCTTCAGACTTTGTATGGAATCTAGTATATGAATCACAAGATCTTAGTATAGGAAAGTACCTGAGACATCATTCAAACAAGAATTCTCTCCATACCATTCATTCATTCAGTATATTAAGGACCTTCTACTATGTGCCAGGCACTCAAGTGGGTGATGGGTATACAAAGAATAAAAAGGTCATCAGTCCCTCCTTGCCCACAAGGAACATATTCTATTTCTAATGAGTTGAAACAACATGCTAACAGGTAATTAAATATAAAATATATACAAAGTAAATAAAAAATGATGACTGGATTTGAGGACATTAATAACTAGAGAGAGTCAAGATGAATATTATATATAATATGTCAGACGTAGCCCTACAGGTCATTTTGGAGACTACAGCATTCCTCTTGAAGGCTAACTCATATTAAAATATAATTGAGAAATATTTAGCAAAATAAAGAAAAATATACTAGAGCATAAATTATGTTAATATGTGGTTTTCTAAGTCAATATGCCAGCAGCAGAGATCCTTATGTACGGTTGAGTAACACTGTTTTCATTTAAATTTGACACCATTGACATAGAGGTATTTGATTTGGGCTTTGAAGGAACTAGAGATTCAGTGAAGCAAGAGATGAGAAGGAAACACATTCTAGGCATGAGCAGCCACTTGTGAAAAGGTGTGGAGACAGGAGAAAGAATTCAATTTCCAAGAGAGAGTACAGGGGGGGTGCTAGAGTTCGTTCACAATCGCTCAAGAGAGCTAATTGTTCCATTTCCAGCGTGAGCATTTACACTTGGAAATCTGCAAATCAAGGCTGGATTTATTTTCTTGTTAATTGTTTAGAAAGTAATGGAGAAAATGTTAATACAAATTGAAATTCAAAGCATGTTGGGTATGTAGTTCTGGGTTGTTGTTTTTTGTTTGTTTGTTTGTTTGTTTTTGTTTTTGGTGAGTTGGTTGTTAAACATTTATCAACATTCTCCTGCCCATGGTTAATAGGCCATTCTGACAAGAACTCTGAAGAGTAATATAGGGTTAGACTTGAAAGATAGGCTAGTGCCATATTGATATGAGTTTTAAGGGTCAAACAGATGACTTTGTATTTCTATCCTAAAGTCAATAAGAAGATAGTAGAACTTCCTGAACAGGTGCTTTAAAATTTGGCAGCCCTGAGGAGATTGGATGGTAGAGAGGGGAAACTGGGAACAGAGAAACTTGTTAAAAAACCTATTACTAATAGGGGCAGCTGGCTGGCTTAATAGATTGAGAACTAGACCTAGAGATGGGAGGTCCTAGTTTAAAATCTGGCCTCAGACACTCCTAAGCTGTGTGACCCTGGGCAAGTCACTTGACCCACATTGCCTAGCCCTTAGCATTCTTCTGCCTTGGAACCAATACATAGTATTGATTCTAAGACAGAAGGTGAGGGTTTGGGGGGGGGGGAGCTATTACCATAGCCCAGGTAAGACTTGATGAGGGCCTAAAGTAGGGAAGTGGTCTAGCTCCACAAGTAATCATCTATCTGGTCTTTGAGAAATGGTACTTAAGTATCTACTGTGTGCCAAAAACAGTGCTAAGCACTGGATATACTAAGAAAGACAAACCACAGTCTCTACCCCCAAGGAGCTCCTAGTTTAATTAGGATAACAGCATTCAGGCAGTTATGTGAGTGTCCAGTCAACAAACATTTATTAAGTGGGTAACCAATGAACCATAAATTGGTTGGTGAGTTAGAGGGGTGTCTATGGGCTAATGGGCTAATAAGAATTATTTGTTCCAACAACCATGAAAGCAACTGAAGCAGTCACCATAGAGAGCTTAGAGCTTGGTCAGCCATGAAAGAAGCCAATGTCCTCCACGGCATCTTGAGCTATCCCCAGTCATCCTGACTTTTGTCCTGTCACTGGCCTGGATGACTCTGGAAGACAGAATGAGACCGATGACTTTTTGCAACTCTGCCTCACTTAAACCTAATTCATACACAAGTCAAAACATCACCCCATGATGTCATTGATCTTCATCCTAAATGAAGGACAAACAACAACTAAGAATACAAAGAAAGGCAAAGGACAGTTTATGCCCTTATTATGATTAAAATTCTTTTGAGACTATCTTAATATTATAACTATTAAATGATAAAAAGCAGGCCAGAGAAAGAAAGAGATAAGCTCAAGTCACACATGGCCCTTCTAGTTCTCTTAGCCATCTCTTCCAAGAGCAGTCTGAGACAGCCCAGAACCAGACAACACACCTTCTCAGTCCAGGGTTCCAAGTAAAAAAAAAAACAAAAAACAACTTCCTGTCCCCTCCACCAATTTGTGTTTTTTTTTTTTGTGATGTCTCTTTCCCAGTGTGAAGATAGTATTAACTCTCCCCTTGTCTACATTTAGCTAAACAAATCAAGAATTTAAAGTACCCCTACTTGACACTAAGTAAGAGAGTTGCAAGTCATCTACTAGAGTAAACTCACACCTCCAAAGGTCACTGCCCCCACCTTGGGCAGTGCTAGGAAAATTGAAAGACTGCAATTGGTTCCTGTAAAGTAGGGGAGTGACAGGAAGTGATGTCAAGAAAACTTCCTTAAAAGGCCAGTTCAAGGATTCAGTTACTCTCTTTGCAATGGTGAGCCAGACTAGAGGAGGAAACTTTCCCTGGATCCTGTGTCGGCTTCTGGTGGTGAGTGGAGTGATTCCTTCCTTGGTTCTTTGGTGAGGAGACCCTCTCTGCTCCTTGGTGGTTTTGTGGGACACTCCTTTTAGTGTGAGTTCTGGTGAGATTCTTGGAGGTCTTAGCCTCATATGCACTGAAGGTTCTCGACAGATTCTTCAGCATCTCCTGGATCTTTGGATTTCAGCTTCCTAATTAGGACTTTGGATTCTGGTGAGATTCACTTTTGGATTCGCATTTGCAGTCTGGAGACATTAGGGTTAAATTTAGGGCATTTGTAGCTAGGCAGTACTTTCTGTCTATCTACATTTTTCCACTTTAACTCTTTCCACCTCTTTAAATAAAGTTGCTAAAAGTCATTTTGACTTAAGCTATAATATACCTTAGAACTTTCATTTTAGCATAAAACCTAAATTTAAACTCTTACATCAAGTCCCTCTGATGGCAGACTCAGACCTCAACTGGACAAGAGGTAGGTCTTCTGGACTCTGGAAGTAACCAGAAAGTTTTTAGAATGGCCACACAGGGCATGTACAGCATCTCTTAGCATGATAGATTAGAGAAGAAAGGATTACATTCATGGCCAAAGAGAGATGGTTCAGAGTTTAGCCCTTAGGTGTTGGGGTTTTGTTTTGTTTTGTTTTTTTTGCTTTAAAATCAAAAAGTTGTTTGAGGGTGTCAAAAAGGGGTTCAGATGAATATTAACTTTCCACACCCTCAAGGACCTCACAGTCTAATGGGAGAGACAATATGCATACAATTGTGTCCACACAAGTTATATATGGGATAAGTTGGGAATAATCAACAGAGGGGATGAGCTATATGGTTCCATGGGTAGAATGTCAGACCTGGAATCAGAAACACCTGAGTTCAAATCCAGCCTCAGGCACTGACTAGATATATGACCCTGGGCAAGTCACTTTTTGTGACTCTATTTGCGTCAGCTTCATCATCTCTAAAATGACCTAAAGAAAATGAAATCACTCCTAGATCCCCAAGAAAAACCCAACTAGAGTCACAAAGAGTCAGATATAACTGAAACAATGGAACAACAACAATCAACAGGGGAAAGGTTTTAAAATTCCTGAGGATTACAAAAAAAACTTCTAGTATTTTTGCTAATAACTGAAGCAAGCCAGGATTTGAAAATGAGGAGGTAAATCATTCCAGATGTGGAGAACATTGGGAGAAAATGCTCTAAATAAATAGGACACTAGATCTGTATTCAGGAAACATTCAGTTTAAATCCCACTTAGGGCACTAATTAGCTCTGTGCCTCTGGACAAATCATTTAAAATCTTTCTGAGCTTTTTCTTTAAAAAAAAAAAAACACCTTCTGTCATTGACTCAATAGTGTGTATCAGTACCAAGGCAGAAGAGTGGTAAGGGCTAGGCAAGGGGGTTAAGTGACTTACCCAGGGTCACACAGCTGGGAAGTGTCTGAGATCAAATTTGAACCCAGGACCTCCCGTCTCTAGGCCTGGCTCTCAATCCACTGATTCACTAATTGCCCTATCACCATATTTTTCTTATTTGGACACAATGACTTCAGCAATCTGCTCCATTTCTAAATCTATGATTCATCCTCACTACTGCCACAGCCCAATGAGCCTCTTCCAGGTGACAGACAGTCCTTCAGGGCCCCAAAAGCAGTTATTGTATTCCCCCTCTAAGTTTTCTTCTCTTCAAGCTAAATATACCCATTTCTTTTAACTTATTAAAGTCTGCTGATTCATGTTTTGAAGGAACAAAGGGATTCTAAGAAGCAAGGTCTGAAGTTTGAGTGAATTCAAAACATATTATTATTGAGATACTCAGGAATTCTTCAACCCGTGGAGGTACTATATGTGTTTCCATGTCTACACATGTGAAGCAGCTGTCAAGTGTAGACCCTTGAATGAAATTAATACGGGCAATTTTGTAGTGTCTTGTCTCTGGTCAGTGAAGCATTTGGTACAAATGTGTGTAAAATGTTTGTTTGCTGAGTCTTCTGCAGTCCCCATTCATCTTTCAGGAGATCGCAAGGTAAAGGGGGGGAAAAATTCTGTTTTGATATAAATGACTGGAAACATCAAAACCTTAATCAAGGAGATGTGTGTTTTGGTACATTTAGTGTGTGGATGATGGGAAAGCCCTCTGGCAAAACACATTCATCTTTTTTATGAGCATCTCTCTTGGCCTTAATGATTGATAGACAAGTCCATTGGTCCTTGGCAATAAACGTTTCTCTCTAAAGCCAGCTTTGAAACAAACAAGTTAGTTATTGTCTACAGACCATCCTCTTAAACACTGCTTCTCCAATGTGGCCCTATCAGGCTGCCAGTGACGAGACAGTGGCTGCCATTCTCGATCTCTGGGCACCGACATGACAGATGTGCGCACAAACATGGCACCCCCTTTCATGCTGGGCTCAGCTCGCCTTTTTACTTACCTAGTGCTAATAATGAAGAGAGGAACTCATGACTCCTGTTAAGGTTCCCTATTGCTACATGGCTAGATAAAACCATGAGATGATAGCTCATATATCTATCTGACTATAAAAAATGGATCAAAATAGAATCGTGTAAATTCAAGGGAATGATAATTTATTACCTAACATAAAACTACCTCTTGCCAAGTGAGTAAGGATTGCATTCAATTATTCCCTTATCGTTCACCCACTCTCCGGACAGTACTTGCATATTTCTACACGCTAATTAGCCAAATCCCCTAGTTCCAGATGGGATGCTTCCAGCCTTGAGTGGGCTCGTGTACATGAGATGTAATTTCTCCTCATTAAACAGAGAAGGGAGAACCCAGACTGGCATTTATCTTTGGCACACATGACATTTCTGTCTTCCTCATGCATAGTCCACTGCATTATTATCTCTGTCAGCAAAGAGGTTCAGTAGGACCCCTCTTCCAAAACAATGGATGAGGTCATTGAATTAGACCCCTCCTCTTCTCTTTTCTCTGCCTCGGTTACTGATGGCAAAATAAGAGTAATTATACCTGCCTTATCCTTTCATAGAATTAATGTAAATATCAAATGACATAAGGAATGAAAATACTTAGTCAATATCCAGAGTGGTATTAAGTAGCTCCGGTGTTTGTATTTTTATTTTTTGGTTCTTATTTGTTAGGAGAGTACCAGCATCCTTCCAGTCACCCAGGTTCTATATCTCAAGAGTCTTCTTATAATCCTCACACTCATTCAACCAATATGTTCAAACCTGCTGAATCTTCTCATTTCTATCTCCACAGTATCTCTGGAACTATGTCCACACTGCTATGACTCTAATTCAGACCCTTCTCAATCTTTAACATAGATGGTTCCAACAGCTTCCCAGTTGATCTTGCTACTTCAAGTCTCTCCATTTTCTAATCCATTCTCCACACAGCTACCAATGCCACTTCTCTAAAGCCCATAGATTTGACCATGTCACCCTACTACTCAATAAATTCCAATGATTATTCCCAATTATCTCTATGATTAAATATAAACCTCTCAATATATATAGGCATTCAAAGCCCTTCACAACCTGGGCCCAACCTATCTCTCTAGGCTTATGACACCTTTCTTCCCTTCAAATACTCTAAATACATCAAAATTCTCCTTACCATTCTTCATGCATGGCACTTCATATAACTCCTCCATGACTTTGACAATGATAGTCCCCCGTGCTTGAAATGTTCTCCGTCCTCACCTCTGCTTTTTAGGATAGTTACTTCAGAACTACATGAAATCTTTATTAAATCTTTTCTTCCCTGCCCCAACTTCTTCTACTAGTGTCTTCCCTCTTAAATAACAAACCTTCTATCTATCTATCTATCTATCTATCTATCTATCTATCTATCTTTCTTTCTTTCTTTCTTTCTTTCTTTCTTTCTTTCTTTCTATCTGTATATCTATCTGTCTATCTTTCTATCTATCTATCTGTATCTCTATCTGTCTAGCTCTTTGTCTGTCTGTCTGTCTATGTATCTATCTATATATCTTTCTATCTATCTGTATATCTATCTATCTCTTTGTCTGTCTGTCTATCTATCCATCTATCCATTCATCTATCTCTCTATCTGTATATCTATCTTTCTATCTATATATATATCTTTCTATCTCTGTCTATCTATCTTTCTATCTATCTGTATATCTATCTCTTTGTCTGTCTGTCTTTCTGTCTATCTATCTATCTATCTCTTTGTCTGTCTGTCTATCTATCTATCCATCTATCCTTCATCTATCTCTCTCTATCTATCTACCTATTTATTTCTACCATTATCTGTCAATCTATCTTTCTATCCACCTATCTAGCTATCTAACTTTCTATATATCTATTTATCATCTATGGTATTGTTCAGTCATTTCAGTCAGGTCCAATTCTTCATTATCTCATCTGGGATTTTCTTGGCAAAGATTATGGAGTGATTTGGCATTTCCTTCTCTAACTCATTTTATAAAGAAACTGAAACAAACAGGGTTAAGTGACTTGTCCAGGGTCACACAGCTAGTAAGTATCTAAGGCTTGATTTGAACTTAGGAAGATGAGTTTATAGATGTTTACAGATAGATATAGATATGGACATATCTAGATATAGATATAGGAAACTATGTATGCACATGGTGTCCCCTTCAATAGAATGTAAGCTACTTGAAGTCATAGACAGATTTGTTTTTTCTTGTCTTCAAAATCAACTAGGGAATCATAGTGGATAGAAATATGGCCCTAGAGGGAAGAAGATCTGAGTTTAACCCCAGATTGAGACATTTACTAGCTCTTTGACCCTAGGAAAATCACTTAATTTCTGTCAGCTTCAGTTTCCTCATCTGTAAAATAAGAATAATAATAGCACCTACTTCCTAGGCTTGTTGTAAGGGAAAATGGCATAATATTTTAACATATTATTTCATATATAAATTTCATTTGCTATAAATCTTAATGTGCTGTATAAATGCTGGCTAGTATTATTATTCCTAAACCCTGGTACAATGCCTGGCATATAGCAGGTGCTTAATAAATGTTTATTGACTTACAAAGTAATTGTTTAGCAGTTTGATTTCTCTATAGATTCTTTCATCCAATTAACATTTATTTAATGCCTACTGTGTGCAAGGTACTGTGCCCTCTGCTGGTGATACAAAAATTAAAATGGGATAGTTCCTGTCCTGGAAGAGTTTATGTACTGCTTAGGAGGCTATAATATGTATGAAGGTAAATATATTATAAAGAAAGTAGTATCATTGTAACTAAAGTGGGACAGCCAAGGGTATATTTTAGGCTAGCATATCGGGTAAGGGTGATCAATGCCATTTCTTGGAAGAAGCACTTTCCTGAGTATACAGATCATTTCTCCCCCTGGACATCTAAACATTATCATCTCTACTCCTCTAATCTTGTAATCCTATACCACATTCATGACCTTTCTCCTTCATTTGATCCTATCCCTAGAGTCTTGTCACTATAAGAACCCTCTCCTATGGCCACTTTCTCTCCGACCAATTCCTACAGTCATGGTTGAGATTCTCACCTTGGCTGACTGTGTCCACATTACCCAACTCCCTTCTTTTCCTGGTTGGACTGTGCTACCATCTCCCCTTTCCCCATCAAACCATCATCTTCACCACCACCACTCCTCGTGTGTATCATTTCCTCTTCCAACATGCAAGAAGATTCCTTGTTATAGCTATAGTGGGAAGTGATAAGAGCAAAGGAGAAAATCATACAAAGGAATATTTGAGGAGGGAGAGAAGACCTTTAGCTGAGGAAACAAAGAAGACATCATGAGAAAGGTGGTGGTTAAACTGAGCCCTAAAGGGGAAAAGAATTTTGAAAGATACAGTCATAGGATCATAGAGTTGCAACTGAAAGGGATGTTAGAGAACATCAATCCCAGATCCTTCATCTTAAATAAACTGAAACTGAGCATCACAGACAGGAGAACAACTTCCCCCAGATCATATAGCTAATAAATTCCCAAGGCAGAATTTGGACCTAAGTCTTCTTAACTCCAAGCCCATCATTCTATCCACTATACCATGATAATGAGAAGAAAATATTTAAAACATGAAGAATTATCTACACCAGTACAACAACTGGGGCATGGCTTATCACATTCAAAGAGCACATACTCCCAAATGGACTACAATGTAGTATGTGTGCAAGAAAGCAGTATGACATAAAATTGAAAAGGGATGTTAGACATAGATAGTAAAAGGCTTTAGGTGGCAAACTAAGGATAAGGAAACTGAGGTCCAAAGACAACATCTCTTGGCCTGTTAAAGAACTTTGTATCTACCTCTTTGATGTCAGGATTCTGAACTGAGAGGCTTCTGAGTTTCCTTATAGTCCTAAATCTATCATTAATGATCCTTCAGTAAGTCTTTCAGTCTCCCTGGTCCTCAGATTTCTCATCTGTAAAAACAGGCTAATGAATTAAATGGCCTCTGAATTACCATTCCAGATCTGGATCCTATGAGTCTTAAGCAAACCACTCAATCTCCCTGGGCCTCAGTTTCCCCTTCCATAAAATGAATAAATAGTATACATAGAAAAATAATAGAATTTATTAGGATACATAGCCTCTGGTTCCATGGTCCTATGATAGAGGCAGCTAGGTGGCACAGTGTAGAGAATACTGGGCCTGGAGTCAGGAAGACTTAAGTTCAAATCTGGCCTCAGAAGAGAGAGAGACAGAGAGACAGACAGACAGAGAGAGACAGAGACAGACATAGACAGACAGAGAGACAGAGACAGACAGAGAGAGAGAGAGAGAGAGAGAGAGAGAGAGAGAGAGAGAGAGAGAGAGAGAGAGCATTGTATATGAGCAGGTTAAAGTATCCAATTAGTTTTTGACGCTCTCTGTGAGAAACTCAGAGGTTCATGAGCCTTTGAAACAATCTTAGGTACCAATCATGAGCTGATAACTTTAAGACTTGCTCTAGGTTCTCAGAATCCTACTCCTGTTTATAACTAATCACCCAGAGTCCATTTTTATATTTTCTTTTAAGGATATTACTCTTATGAATCATAACCCTCTGATAATTATAAAGATTTCATGATGGCTAGTCCTATAACTATTTAACTTATATGGGTTTAATTTCCTCTTCTGTAGATGGTTTTGGAGGGTCCCTCTATTTCCATATCTATGCTCCTATAAGCCTAAGAATATCAGGGTAGCATTGGGTTTGGGGTGCTCCATTTCAGAAAGAATGCTTCTAGGTTATAACTCAGCCAGAGAAAAACAATGAGGTTGGCGAATAGCCTACACTTCATACCATATAGTGGATATCTGATAGAACAGGCATTTGTAGCCAAAGGAGTGCAGGGGAGGGGTATGTAGAAGATGGCAGATGCCTTCAACTTTCTGAAGAGCAATCATGTGGTATTGAACATTCTTCTTGACCTCAGACACTTTCTAACTATGTGGCCCTGGGCATGTCACTTAAATCCTATTCCCTAACCCTTATTGCTCTTTTGCCTTGGAATTAATACACAGTATTGATTCTAAGATGGAAGTTAAGGGATTTTAATAAAAGGTAATGGATTGCTCCTCACTGGAAGTCTGAAAACAGGTTGGATTATATTTGGTTCTCAGGGTCACATTTCAAGAAGGTCATTGATAAGCATGAGGAGGAAGACTGAGATGGTAAGAGGGTAAGAGACCAAGCCCAGAATGTATACATTGCTCACCTCCAACTAGAAAAAAAATCGAATTTTCCTTCATAGGGAAGAAAATCATTCCACTGAACTTGGCCCAGATTTGACCAGAATACTGAGTTCACTTCTGGGGAGCCCATTTTAAGAAGGACAATGCTAAGTTGAAGATGCCCTCAGGAGGGCAACCAGAATGATGTAAGCCTTCTCAGGGGTACCATATGATTATCAGTGGAAGGAGCTGGGGATGCTTATCCTAGAGGAAAAGAAAACTGACTTTAGCAGGAATAGGATAGATTTTTTCAAGCATTTAGAGAGCTCTGATGAGGAAGAGAGATTAGATTATCTTTACTTGGCTCCTGGTATAATGTTAGCATTTTGAAGGCAGGGGCTGTTTGATCTATGGCTTTGTATGCTGAGGCCTGGCATAGTGCCTAGCATGTAGTAAATGCATGTTTGTCAATTGACTCCAAGGGACATAACTAGAAGCAATGGAGTGGAATGGAGAAAGAAGTCACCAAAAAAATTAATTTTGATGAAAAAAATCTGCTTAATCATCAAAATTGTCCCAAAGTAGAGTGGAGTCTCCTTGGTAATAATAACTAACATTTTAAGTTCCTATTAGGTACCTAAAGCAGTACTAAGTGCTTTACATATATAATTTCATTTGATTCTCACAATAACCCTATAAGGTAGGTGCCGTTATCATCCCTCATTTTACATATGAGGAAACTGAGGCAAATAAGGTTAAGTCTGAAGCTGAATTTGAACTCAGATCTTCCTGACTCCAGGTCCAATGCCCTATCCACTGTTCTACCTAGGTGTTCCTGGTAAATAGCATATTCCCCTCCCTTGGAGGACCAAAGGCTGGATGACTCCTTGAAGAGGTCCAGTACAGGTTGTGCTAGATGCCCTTGGAGCATCCCTTCTAAGTTTGAGACTTGATAATTCTAGATCTAGTAGTCAAGAAGTCAAGATGATAACTTGAGTTATATAACTGAGTATTATTTGTCCTTTAATACAAAATCATCCAAGGGTTGCTTCAAGACTGTACAGGGGAAGAAAGAAGGGAATTAAGAGAAGTCACCGTGACTGGCAATGAGGCACTCCAGAGTTACATTAAGAAGTCATAACTCATAAAGTGCTAGGACTTTGCTACCCTCGGAGCTAGGTCTCCCCTGCCCATTGGAAACACTATGTCAGATCAGTGACACTCACATGGGAAGCATCTCACTCCCTGATAGAACTGGCCTCCTGCCCAGAGCAGTAAGTCCTTTTAATATGTTCCATTGAATATTTTATTCAAGTATATTTCACCAAAGAGCATCCATTGATGTTTGCCACAAAGCCAGAGCACCAAATAAATTTTATATCTGAGATTAATTGAAAACAACATTGTTCAACTCTGAAGCCCTGAAAATGCACCTGGGGGTGATTAGTGCATCTGAAGTCATATCAGAAAGACATCTGTAATCTTGATAGGTCAGTGATGAGTTTGAGATCCTCTGAAGACTGGCCAACTGAGCAAGCCCAGGAGTCTCTGAGTGCTAGACAGTAGGGACTTTGATCTCTTGAAGATGCTGGGCAGGCAGAAGAGCAATGCTCTCATTTCCAGTACCCAACCGAGGTGGGTACTCCCATGAGTGAGTGTCAGGCAGAGTCATGGATTGGCAGGTGGGAGGATGCCAACTAAGTGAACACTGTCTATAAAGTGTTGATCTGAAGATTTGTTGCCATTAGTGGAATGTAAGAAAGAGAGATCCAGGGGGTTGCAATGAGAAGCCAAGCTGAAGGAGAGATCAGATGAAGAGCAGCAGAGGAGGGACAGAGAGAGAAAGAAGCTCCAAATGTTAATGGTCTTCTAGCCAGGGAGATGGAGGAGGAGAGGAGGTTTTCCTGGAAGCTGAGAAAGAGCCCATCTGTATGGGACCTGTTATTCCTTCTGGGACCCAAAAACCCCTCCACTAAGACTCTTCAAGAACAACTACCTGAATTAAAAACTAGTTAGCTGAGGAACAGGCATCAACCAGCAGCTGGCCAGAGGAGGGTTCAAGGCACTCAGCCTTGAACTCTGAGAACTTGGGGGGAGGGCAAGCCTACCAGAGGGGACCAGTGTTAAGATTTCCTACCCCCCAATTTCCTTGCCTAACACCCCCACATCTCATTCTCTTTGTGAACCCAAATAAATTGTTTACTACTTTAGAATTAGGTCTGGTTGGATTCTGATAATAGGAAAGGGGACAGAAGATGGGGAGAATCACATCTCTCCACAAAAGGGGAAGGTTAGCTCAGGATCCCAAACTGCCTAACCCAAGGAACAACATCTCTCCTTGATAGTGGAGTGACCCCAAGTTTCTGAAGGGTAGTGACAGTGGGTGTCCTCCATCTTCCAGAGCTATTCTCTGAGGAGACATATTTCCTCTGTCAGGGGGACAAGACTTGGCTACCTCTCTCCCAGAAAAAGAGAGGGGAAGAAGAATCTTCTCTCTCCCTTTTCCTACTTCCCTCTCAATCCTTTTCCTCTCAGATTCTTCTATTACAGTGGCCAGAGTAGTTTGACAGTTCCCTCATTTTCCAAATGAGGGAGACAATTTTGTGGAAAGAAACCTAAATTTGGAGTCTGCGGACCTGAGTTTCAATCCTGGCTGCCATTTACAAGTTGTATAATATCAGTCAAATATTTTTTGCTCTTTGTGTCTCTGTTTCTCCATATATAAAGTGGAAATAATTTTATGTTTTCTATCTGTTTCATATTGTTAGAGGTCTGGGATAGGGTCACCCCTTTGGGTGTGTGTGTGTGCCACACACACACACACACACACACACACACACACCATTTCTCTCTTTACTCTGGTCTCTGATAAAGAGATGGCCCTTCTGACCGAAGCTAACCCCTCTACATTTATACTTGATCCCATTGCCTCTCATCTTTGTCAGCAGATTATTCTCATTTGCATCCCTTTGGTCTTCAGTCTCCCTATCAAATGCCTATTGCCTACCAAATTATCCTAGTCTGCACCATTGCTTAAAAAAGAACCTTCACTAGATCCTATCATTCCCTCTAGGTAGTATCTTAGTTTTTCTCTCTTTTCCAACTAATAAGCTCCTTGCTTAGGTCATTTACATTCAGTGGCTCCATTTTTCTTTTTCCACTATTTTTTAAACCCTCTGGTTTCTAATCCCTCAACTAAAATTGTTTTCTCTAAAGTAGCCAATAAGTTGTTAATGAGCAAATCTAATTGCCTCTCCTCAGTCATTATTCTTCTTGATCTTTCTGAAGTCTTTGCCATTGGTCACCTCCTCCTCCTGAATACTATTTCCCTGGGTTTGGAGGATACTACCTTTTCTAGGTTTTCCTCCTACCTGTTTGACAGCTACTCTTCTGTCTCCTTTGCTGGATTATTATCCCTGTCACACCTAACTATGAGTGTTTTCCAAAGTAATGTTCTTAGCCACTCCCTCTTTCTTTCTTCCCTCTCCTCTCCATCCTTCTCTACCTCTGTGCTTCTGACTCTGTCTCTGTCTCTCTCTCACCTCCTTCCCCTCATTGATTGTGTTCTCATGAGTTAATTCATCAGATTTACTCAAATGACTTCTATACCTTTACCTAGCCCTAGTCTCTCTCTTGAGAATTTCCAAGTTAATTATTCATCATTTCACACAGAAAATCCTGTAATCCTGAAACTCAAAATATCTACAACAGAATTTTTCTTTCCCCAAAATGCATATTTCTTCCTCATTTTCCTGCTTCCTATCAAAGATACAGATGTCATATTGATGGTCACCCAGGTTCCCCTCCCTGACGTGCCCCTCAATCCCTCATTCTTACTAACTCCACCTATCATCTGCCAGATCTTGGCATTTCAAACTCTACAACAATCCCCTCAAATATCTGCTTATTTTCATGTAAATAATCATCTCATCCTGGTCTCTTACAATAGTCTCCTAATTGGTCTCCCTTTTTCAAGTGTTTTCCATTCAACTTCATCATCTACACAGTTGTCAGAGTGACTTTACTGAAGCACAAGCCAGACTATGTTACCACCCTTACTCAGTAAAGTCCATTAGCTCCCTATTATTTCTAGGATCAAATATAGATTTATCTGATTAATATTTAAAGCCTTTCACTACCTGGCTGATTCCTACCTTACTGGTATTTCTTCACATTAATTTTGTGGTTGTTATTATTCAGTTGTTTCTCTGTGGTTCCAGTTTTGGCAGTTTTCTTGGCAAAGATACTAGAGTTGCTTACCATTTCCTTCTCTAGACCATTTTACAGATGAGGAAACTGAGGCAAAGAGGGTTAGCTTTCTTGGCAAAGATACTAGGGGTTCACCATTTCTTTCTTCAGCTCATTTTACAGATGAGGAAACTGAGGCAAAAAAGGGTCCAGGAACTTGCATGAAGTCATAGTTGCTAAGTGTCTCAGGCAAGATTTGAACTCAGGAAGATGTCTTCCTGACTCCAGGTCCAGCATTCTGACAGCTAGCTGCCCTTTGTATTACTATCTTGTGCTTCTTCATGTTGCATCTCCATTTCTGTGCTTTGCCATTGGCTTTTTCTTATGTCTATGATGTTGGTCTCCTTCTCTTCTTCCTGTTAGTTTCACTAGTTTCCTTCAAAACTCAACTTAAGCACCACCTTCTACATGTAATTTTCCCTGTCCCTGCCCAAGCTGCTATCTATTACACCCCATCCCTAATCTATCTTACATTTATTTGGCATATATTCACTCACATATAGTATCCAGATATTGTTTTCCTCTATTCTGATTTTAGTTCTTTGAGGGCAGGAAATATTTCTCATTTGTTTTTCTGTCTCCAGCACTGAATACTGTATGTGGAACATACAGATACTTAACAAATGCTTATAGATTTATTGGTTTATCCAATGATTCCTTTCACTCAGAAATCTGTTATGGTACCCTTTGCCTCCTTCCTTGTCTTCAAAGTTGAAAGAAAAGAAAAATGGGGAGCAGCTGGGTAGCTCAGTGGATTGAAAGCCAGGCCTAGAGATGGGAGGTCCTAGGTCCAAATCTGGCCTCAGACACTTCCAATCTGTGTGACCCTGGGCAAGTCACTTGACCCCCATTGCCTAGCCCTTACCACTCTTCTGCCTTGGAGCCAATACACAGTATTGACTCCAAGACGGAAGGTAAGGGTTTAAAAATAAAGAAAAGAAAAAAATGGACACATTCATCTTCCAGGTATTTTCTAATATTTTTTTCTTTATAAAAAAATAACATTCTGTTTTTCTAATTATTCAGAAAAACAATTTTTAAGATTTTTTTAAATTCTGAGTTCCAAATTATCTTCCTTCCTGAGACCTCAAGCAATTTGATATATGATATAGATGTAACATATTTAGTATTTTTAAGGGCAAAATATATTTATCTAGTTAAGTAACTTTTACATTAGAAATTAGACATTTAAATTGGAAATTAGAAAGTCAAAGCATCACTAGGGAATAATCTCAAGCCCTCTTAGACTGTTTCTTGGAAAGTTTAAGCAATTTTCTAATGTCCTATTTTTCATATGGCTTTAGACTCTGAGCTTTTAAAAATCAGGCACTTTTATTTTTGCCTGCCTGTTTCCAGAGCACTTAGCACAACTGCTGGCATGTAGTAGGCACTTAATAAATGTCAAGAGAACATTACATACAGTAACAGAAATATTATTTGAAGAATGACTTGTATATGTCCACCTCCATATAAAGAACTGATAAATGGGAATAACTTAAACATAGTTTTATATACACATGCATCTTTTTGTTAAATGATACTTCTCTATTGGGAGGAGAGGAGAGGGAGAGAGATACCTGAATATTTTAATGTTATGAATGAACAAATAAATTAATAAATTTAAATTTAAACATGAATAAATAAATGCTAGTTGACTTTCAATGTAAGATCATAAGTCTAGATCTCTGCAAAGAGCCTCCAAGATTATCAAGACCAATGCTCTCATTTTATAGCTGAGAAAGTGGGACCCAGAGAGGTTGTAACTTTCCCAGGATGACATAGGTAACATGCAACAAAGCCAGGAAATGGCATATGAGTTCTCCGTTAACTGGCTCTGTTTATTCATTCATCAGCACTTCTCCTGACTGACCAGGCACATCATTAACCTAACAAGAATGGAGAGACGGCATGGTGAAATATGTCAAATACTGGAGTTGGAGTTAGGAAAAGCCTAATTCAAATCCTGCCTCAATGGGAAACTTTGATTAAGTCATTTCTCTTCCCCAGACCTCAAATTCCTCATCTGTAAAAGGAAGGGGTTGAATTCCATGACCTGTAAGGTTTTTCCTCCAAATGTTAATTAACACTTTCTCTGCAATATAAAGCTTTAGAGAGCTGCACTGAGAAGTTAAGGGGTTTGCTCAAGATCACACAACCATTGTGGGTTGAAAATGTGACACAAACCAAGTCTTCCTGCTGTCACCCTGAAAGCAATCTTGGGTAAATAGGACATAATATAACGGGTCTAATAGCCCCTACATCCTCAGAGCCACAGCTATTGAAAAGAAAACTCTTACTGGCAAAGTCCTTGGCACCACTGAATGGTTAAACTTCAGAAGTAGACATGGTTTTATCATTGGAAATGACATTTAAAAAGAGACATCGGGGGCAGCTGGGTAGCTCAGTGGATTGAGATCCAGGCTTAGAGACGGGAGGTCCTACATTCAAATCTGACCTCTGACACTTCCCAGCTGTGTGACCCTGGGCAAGTCACTTAACCCCCATTGCCTAGCCCTTACTACTCTTCTGCCTTGGAACCAATACACAGTATTGATTCCAAGATGAAAGGTGAGGGTTAAAAAAAAAGAGAGAGACATCATAATCTGCTTTGCTTCAACACCCTAAGAACCAGGGAGCCTGCCCATCACCTGAGACTTTTTATTTATATGTATTCATTTGTCTACCCTCACAAGGTTTGGCCGGCCTATCGAAGCCATTGCCCAGGGTGTGGCCACTGCCGCATGCTAGCAGCTACGTGGAGCCACAAGTGAGAGCTGGGTGTCAGGTGGGGGTCAGAGGCTGGAGAGCTACCCTAGGAGGGCACGACAAGCCCTCCATACCAGAGATACTACCCCTCCCTGAGCACCCCATTGCAAGACCGATGGTAAGAAAAAAAAGGCAGAAGAAATCCAGTGTTCTGCTGATACGAAAAACTACAATTTTTCAGTGCCCTCAAGACTGTCTATGGGCCATCAAAACCCACCACCACTCCCTTGCTATCCTCTGATGGTGACACTCTCATAAAAGACAAAAAAGGCATCAGCAACAGGTGGAAAGAACACTTCAGTCAGCTTCTCAACCAACCCTCTTCAGTCGACCAAAGTGCCCTTGACCAGATCCCCCAAAACCACTCCATTGAACAACTTGACGTCTCTCCTTCAATAGAAGTCCAAAAAGCCATTAAACAAATGAGTGCAGACAAAGCACCCGGTAAAGACGGGATCCCACCCAAGGTGTACAAGGCCTTAAATGGAAAGATGCTCCAGGCATTCCACATAGTGCTGACCAGCATATGGGAAGAGGAAGACATGCCCCCAGAACTCAGAGATGCCTCATCGTAGCCCTATACAAGAACAAAGGCACACGAGTGGTCTGTGACAACTACAGAGGCATCTCACTACTCTCCACTGCCGGAAAGATCCTCACCCGTGTTATACTCAACAGACTCCTGTCATCTGTTTCAGAGCAGAACCTGCCTGAATCACAATGTGGCTTCTGACCAGATTGCAGCACCATCGACATGGTCTTCACGGTGAAGCAAATGCAGGAAAAATGCCTTGAGCAGAACCTGAGTCTCTACATTGTCTTCATAGACCTGACAAAGGCGTTTGACACAGTGAACAGGGACGCATTGTGGGTGACCCTCAGCAAGCTCGGCTGCCCAGCAAAATTCATCAAACTGATCCAGCTCTTTCATGTCGACATGACAGGGGAAGTCCTATCTGGTGGAGAGACTTCTGATCGCTTCAACATCTCCAATGGCATGAAACAAGGCTGTGTCCTCGCTCCGGTACTATTCAACCTATTTTTCACCCAAGTATTACTACATGCTGTGATGGATCTAAATCTGGGCGTCTACATCAAATACGGACTGGATGGCTCACTATTCGACCTTTGCCGCCTGACTGCAAAAACAAAGACAACAGAGAGACTCATCCTGGAAGCTCTCTTTGCAGATGACTATGCTCTCATGGCCCACCAAGAAAATCATCTCCAAACCATTGTGGACAGGTTCTCCACCGCAACAAAACTGTTTGGCCTTTCTATCAGCCTCAGCAAAACAGAGGTGCTGTTCCAACCTGCACCAGGGAGGCCAACGAACCAGCCGTGCATTACCATCGATGGCACGCAGCTTTCTAACGTCAACGCTTTCAAGTACCTGGGCAGCACCATCACCAACGACAGGTCCCTAGACCACGAGATTAATGCCAGGATCCAAAAGGCCAGCCAGGCACTCGGGTGGCTGCGCTGCAAAGTCCTCCAACACAGCGGTGTAAGCACTGCAACGAAGCTCAAAGTGTACAACGCAGTGGTCCTCAGCTCACTCCTATACAGTTGTGAGACATGGACACTGTACCGGAAGCACATGAAGCAGTTGGAGCAATTCCACCAACGCTCTCTCCGGTCAATCATGAGGATCCGATGGCAGGACTGAATCACCAACCAGGAAGTCCTCGACAGAGCCAACTCCACCAGCATCGAAGTCCTGGTCCTCAAAACCCAGCTGCGATGGTCTGGACACGTCATCCGCATGGACCCACAGCGAATACCAAGACAGGTATTCTATGGTGAGCTGTCAGCTGGAGTCGGGAAACAAGGCCGACCAAAGAAAAGATTCAAGGATCAGCTAAAGTCCAACTTGAAGTGGGCTGGCATCACACCAAAGCAACTAGAACTCGTTGCCTCTGTCAGAAGCAGCTGGCGAACCCACATTAACCATGTCGCCACCACCTTTGAAGATGAGCGACGTCGACGTCTTGCCGCTGCGCGTGAACGCCGACACCAGGCCACAACCGCACCTCCCGTAACAACTGGCGTCCCAGGGCCCATGTGCCACAAACTCTGCTCCTCAGCCTTTGGACTCCAAAGCCACATGAGGGTACACCGTAGATGAAACTGCACAAAGACAACAGTCATTCTCAATCACCGAGAGACTACCACTACTATTCATTTGTATTGTCTCCTCATTAGAATGTGAGTCCCTGGAAAGCAAAGATTGTCTCACTTTTTCTGTAGAATTTATTAACATTTACTCATATTTATTAAGCACCTACTCTGTGCTAGGCATTATGCTAAGCACCATGGATGCAAAATGTGACAAGGAAATCACTTTAAAAGACTGATATATATTAATTTAAGGTCGCCAAGGAATTCAGCTATGTAATTCCTAAATGAAAACTCAAGTCAGCAGTCAATCTTTTATGGAGTTTAATTACAAACAGGAGGAAGAAAGGTATTAGAGATAGAGAGAGAGAGGGAGAGAGAGAGAGAGGGGAGAGAAGGGAATAGGGCTTAAATACCCCTTCTGTTTAGGCTGGGCCAAAAGGCCCAAGCCCTTAGATAGCTGAGGCAAAGAAATTTTTCAAGTATGAAATTTCCCAATGGTGAAATTTCCAACATTTATAAGTCTAAGAAATTTTAAGGTTTACAAAAAAGAGGCAAAAGATTGACCCTACTCTCCAGTAATTACAATCTAATAGGAGGAAATAAGGAAACACATATACTGAAAGCAAACTATATAGAAGATAAATAGGAAATAATTAACAGAAGGAAATCACTAGAATTAACAGGGATTGGGAAAAGCTCTCTGTGATTAGTGGGATTTTAGTTGATATTTAAAGGAAGCCAGGGAGGTCAATAAACAAATAAACAGAGGTCTAAAACAAAAGGGCAAGGGCTAGGAAAAGATCCTGGGCCAATCAAAGGTCAGATTTGAACCCAGGTTTTCCTAGTTCCAGTCCTAATGGACTGTCTTTTTTCCTAGAATGAGCAGGAGACCACCATCACTGGATCAAATGGTATGTGTTGGGGAGTAAGCTGTAAGAAGATTGGAAAGGTAGAATGGGGCTAGATCATAAAAGGGTTTGAAAGCCAAATAGAACATTTTTGTTTGCTCCTGGAAGTAACAGGGAGCCAATGGAGTTTATTGAGTAAGGGAATGGCATGATTATTTGACATTTCAATTGGACCTACACTTTAGGAAAATCTCTTTAATGGCTGAATGGAGGCTGGTCTGGAGTGGAGAGCGACTTAAGGCAGGTAGACTCATGAGCAGCTATTGAAGGGGTGGCAATGTGATAGGTAAAGAGATCTGTGCAAGAGATATTGCATCTGACTGAGTCCTTACAACTATCTTATGAAATAAGTATTTTTCCTTGTCTAATTTTATGATTTCATCAGCATAGAGAGTTCCAGATGAAAAATCTCCCTCTATCCAGGCACATTTGCAACTGTTCCACAACTTACAATTTCCGATAGTGAGCCAGAGGAGCAAATAGATGGCTCAGTGGAGAAAGAACCAGGCCTAGAGATGGAAGATCATGGGTTCAAATTTGGCCTCGGACACTTCCTAGCTGTGTGACCCTGGGCAAGTCATTTAACCCTCATTGCCTAGCCTTTACTATTCTTCTGCCTGGAAACCAATATTTAATATTGATTCTAAGACAGAAGGTAAAGGTTGGTTTTATTTTCAGTAGCTGGCCAGGTTATCAAGAGGTTAAAGTACTTGCCCAAGGTCACATAGCTCCTAAATGTCACAGGTAGAATTTGAATCCAGGTCATACATACGGTCACCAAGCCTACCTATGTCATCTTGCCTATCCAGACCTGTGATTTCATTACAGAGCACTTCACTGGTAACCTGGTAATGTAGCTGAAAATCAAGGGAGGACTCCAGTCTGTCATGGTAACATTTAATGAGGTCATGTGCAAAGGATGACAGGTATAGACGAGCTTTAGTCTATAAGACTGGAGGGAGCTCCTGAACTGAGATCATCTGTTGGAGAATCTGAGAAGTTGCAATGAGAATACTCCCTCTACCAATACAGATAAGTCTCTACTCTGTCATTTATATTCTCAGAGAGTTGCCAGGAGTCCTGAGAGATGAAGAGATCTACCCCCAGGTCACCAAGCTATGCGTCAGGATTTGTAGCCGGGTCTTCAGAACTCCAGAGCCATGAGCTCAGTTGACTCTCTCAAGAGTATAATCTTTATGCAACCACTTTCAGATTTTTCAAATTCTTTTCTCACTCCAATCCTGTGAAGTACGTAATAAAAGTAAAAGGATGGTAGGGTTTAGACCTAGGAAGGACCTTAGAGATCAAGGATTATCTTGCCCAAGGATTCCTAGCTTGGGATCTATGCATTTTTAAATATATATTACATATACACATATTCACAATTATTTCAACATAATTGGTTTCCTTCACATACTTACATATTTTATTTTATACACTAAAGAATTATTCTGAGGAGTCCATAAGCATCACCAGATTCTAAAGGGTCTTATCTCATTTCACAAATGAAGGTCTATTATTATATCCATTTAAAGATGATAGGGGCAGCTAGGTGACACCGTGGATAAAGAGATAAGCCTGGAATCCAGAGGATCTGGGTTCAAATCTGACCTCACACACTTCCTAGCTGAATAATCCTGGACAAGTCACTTAATCTCAGTTGTTTAGCCTTTGCCCTCCTGTCTTTGAATTATTACTAAGACAGAAAGTAAGGGTTTAAACATCAATTAAAAATAGAGATGAGGAAATGATTTGAAAGGAGGTGTGAATAGCCCAGAGTCACACAGTTGGCAGTTGCCAAAAGAAGGATTCAAACTGAGGTCTTCTGACTTGAGGAAAGTGTTAGAAGTCAGTAGAGGTACATGGCCCAATGGATAGCGTTCCAGGCTTGGTGTCAGAAAACACCCCTCTTTCTGAGTTCAAATCTGGCCTCAGACATTTACCAGCTATGTGATGCTGGGCAAATTAGTTAACCCCATTTGCCTCAGTCTCTCACTGATAAAATGAGCTGGAGAAAGAAATGACAACCCTCCCCCCCAGTACCTTTGCCAAGAAAACCCCAAATGGGTTCACAAAGAGAACAAAAACTAAGTTCTCATTATTTCTGGCCCTCTATCCTGAAGCAGCTGAGTAGCATTTTCCATAGCATTAGAAGTATTTACAATTTGGAAATGCCAAGAAAACATTCTGCTCTCATGGATGGCATTAGACTTGGACCTTGGCTGAGTCTGGGGGTCAGGCAGCCATCCAGCTTCTCCAGCTGTGAGGGAATCCTGCTTGAAATGCACATTCCACTTTGTAGACATCTGGAAAGCAATAGAAGATATCTTGGTGCCTGGGCTATGTTCTCTGAGTCTGGGTTGACACTGAGGTGTGGGCTAAGGGGAGAAGGGTCTTTCTAATGTTCCTTTCTAATGCTATAGTTCACACCTGCCCACTAGTGTGTTGCCCACACTGATTATCAGTTGTTACCAATTAACTAAACAAAGTTAATTAGCTTTTAGAATGGGTGTTTACTCAGGGATATAATGAATTGGTCAGCAGAACAAATATTTATTAAATACCTACTCAGTGCCAGGCAGCCCTTGCTCTCAAGATCATAATTTAACAGGGAAGACATCATGTAAACAATTGTGTATGAACAGTAATATACAGTAATAAATGGGAAATAATCAACAGAGATTGGGACACTAGAATTAAGGGATATTGGGAAAAGCATCCAGTAGAACGGTGAGATTTTAGCTGGAGAAAGGAACCCCAAGGGAGAAAAGGAGGCAAAGAAGAGAGATGGAGAACATTCCAGGCCTAGAGGACAGCTGGTGAAAATGCCAAGAGTTTGGATATGGAGTTCTAAGAAACTTGGAGAGGTGGAAAAGAAAAGCAGGTCCTGGCTTTAAATGCCACATTAGGGGGCAGCTAGGTTGCACAGTGGATAAGATCCAATCCTAAAGTCAGGAAGATTTGGCTGCAAATGTGGTTTGAGACCCTTATTTCCTAGCTGTGTGACCCTGGGCAAGTCACTTAACTACCATTGATTATCCCTTATCTTCTGCTTTAGAACTAATACTAAGACAAAAGGTAAGGGTCTTTCTGGGAAAAAAGGGGGGGTTTTGTATTTGTTCCTGTAGGTGAGAGGGAGCTACTAGTGCTCACTGAATAGGGAATGACATAGTTGAACCTGAAATTTAAGATCCCTTTGGTGGTTGAGTGGAGGATGGATTAGAGAAGGAAGACACTTGAGTCAGGCAGACTCACTAACAATATATGGCAATCACCCAGGAGCGAGATCATAAGAACCTGCACCAAGATGGTGTCAGTGTTAGAGGAAAGAAGAGGATTAGAAATGTGCTCTTACTTGATAAGTGTATCAAAGCTACACAGTGTGAAAGGATTATGACCCTACCTTTATAAGTAAAATGAAGGGTTCTCACTAAATAACCTCTGCATCTGTTATCCCATAGTAAAAGTTTTTAAAGCTTTTCTGTCTTGGTATTGGCACTAAACATCAGTTCCAAGGCAAAAGAGCAGTAAAGACCAGGCAATTGGAATTAAATGAGGAGTTAAGGCAAATTGGGGTTGTGACTTGCCCAAGGTCACACAGAGAGTACATATCTGAGGCTAGATTCAAGCCTAGGACCTCTCAACCTGACTATCTACTGAGCCACCCCTATCCCATAGTAATTTGTTGAAGGACAGAAAGACCACACTAAAGATGGAGGATTACAGGGTGGAATGGATCAGGATGAGCTTCCTGTAAGAGGTGGCACCTGATCTGAGCCTTGAAGAAAGTTGAAGGAGTCTAAAAGGCAGAGTTGAGTATATTTGAAATATAGGAGATAGATTGTCCTAAGACCCAACAGCCAGTAATGGAACATCAAATTCAGGAAACCTCATATAACCTAATTTGTCTGCATGAAAGACCACATGAAGGGAAATTACATGCAATACACCTGAGAAGATAAAAGCTAATAAATTAATTGTTAATAGTCCATATGATGAGTGTCTGAACCAGGGCAATGACCACATGAGGAGAGAGAAGAATCAATAAATTGGAGAGTAAAACTGATAAGATTTGGAAGCTGATTGGATTTGGGATTAGCTCTTTGACCAGCTTTGATAAGATTTAGGCTAAGGTTATGGGTCAATGGTGTGGATGAATCCACATATAAGGAATAAATATTTCCCATTGACTTTTTTTTTAATTCAGCCCCTCCATTTTCTCCCTACACCTTAGAAGGCATCACCCAACAATCAGATATGTATATAAAAGTAGATTTTGTATTTTTCTGTTTCCAGTTCTCAAGTCATTCTCTGGAGGTGAACATTCACAAGTTATTCTTCAAATATTAAACTTATAACTGTATATAATGATCTCTTGGATCTACTCATTTCACTCTGCATTGTCTCATGTAGTTCTTTCCAAGTTTTTTTTTAACTAATCTCTTCGTCATTTCTTATGGCACAGTAATATTCCATTACAATCATATACCACAATTTGTTTACCCATTTGCTAAGTAATGACATCCCTTCAATTTCCAAGAGAGCTAATATAAATATTTTGGAACATATAGCTCCTTTTCCTTTTTTCCTACTCTCCTTGGTATTGGATCACAAGTTGTCCACACCATGTATCCCTGAGGCACTTATCAAATAAGAACACATATTTCTAATCCTCTTCTCTATTCTGACATTGTCACTACCCTAGCAGGCCCTTATGATCTCATACCAAGCAATCATATTTCTGTGTTTAAGGATATACACAGTTTTATAGTTCTCTGTGCATAATTCCAAATTGCTCTCTAAAATGGTTAGAGCATTTACAGTTCCACCAACAATGTATTAGTGTCCCCCCATTGACCCCTATTGACAAATTATTGACATAATTTGAGATTATGTTTTGGCATTAACAATGTTTCCTTACCCTGGGTGCTCACTCATAGAATTACAAGTCTAGAGTTGAAAGGGGCCTCAGTATCTCTACTTAGTGCAACCCTCTAACTTTACAGATGAGGAATCTGAAGTCCATAGTTGTTAAGCTATTCTCCCAAGATCATACATGTTAGGTGCCAGAGGTAGCATTGGTCCACTATTATCACATTAAGCATGATGAAATATAGCCATTTTAGAGTACCAGGACCATGTTCTTAAAGACTTTAAAAGGGGAAGCTATAAGCTTCCTGGGCAGAGGCAAAGTTGAGAGGAACAGATAGGAGATGGGCTACACACAGATGTAGACTCAGTTACATGGATATTAAAGCCTGCACATAGGCAAGACCTCCCCAGGACACTACATGGTTCCAGGAAAGATAAAAACATGTCTATACAAGCAATGAGAATCATATGACTCCAGAAATAGCAGAAAACAGAGCAACAAGGTATTCACAGATAAGCAGGGGAATTCAGGAACCAAGCCTCTTAGACATAGGAATCCTTGGATAATGCCTAAAATCTGCCCCAGACCTCCAGGCAAAGCAGTTACTCAGTAATCCTGGGTTCCTATTCCTAGTCTCTTACTGAGAAGAGGGGAAATTACTGGGTCAATGACAAGTCTTTAGAGTAAGTGAATGAACCCTAGAAATAAACAGGAGCCAAAGCTGAGGAGTAGAATAGAGAAGAATTTGAATTCAGTAGAACAATCCAGGACCTTGTCCTTCACTAGTATGGTGAGTTATTTAGACCCTGAATGATCTGGTTGGAAAAGGATCAGCCACCTAGCAACTCTAATGACTTTCCCCTTGAAGAGGAGCCTCTATCTCTTAAGGTAGTATCATAATTCTGGAGGACTTATTAGGTTCCTTGAGGAAGATGGAGCTCACCAGAAGGAAAGATGTCAAATCTTAAATGACAAAGATATTTTCCTCTCTTCAGTGGGTCTTCTAGATTATAGACAAATAAGGAGAAGGTATAGGTGTCTGGAGAAGGTGAGGGTCTTATACAAGGGGCAGAAAGTTGCTTGTTTATACAGAGGCTCATGTTGGGATTTTTTTCTGTTCCATGTTTTGTCAGGTTAAATAAACCCTGTCCCACATTCAACAAACTGTTAGCTGAGTGCTTTCATGGGAGCTGAGGGTTCTTTTATCTGTTCTTTTAAAAATTTATACTTATAGCCTTTGATTTTATCTCCCCTTTGTTTCTAAACTTACTGCCCATCTTCTTCTCCCTAGAGTCATTGCTTGTTATAAAGAGTTATTTCTAAAGTAAAAGAAAAAAAGCAGTTCATCAAATCAAATTAATGCATCAGTGTTGTCTGACAATATATTCAATATTCTATGCTGATAGTTCTACATTTCTGTAGGGAAGTGAAGAAGGGAAGGAATTACACTTCTCAACTCTTCTCTCAGACAAAGCATATTAATTATAATCAAATTGTATTACATTTCACTGTGTCCTTTGTGTATGGTTTTTTCCTTGGTTTTGCTTGCATCTCTCTGCATCAGTTCAAAATCTTCCTATACTTCTTCAAATTCTTCATATCTATCATTTTTTTAAATTTTATAGTATTTTATTTGATCATTTCCATGCATTATTCATTAAAGACAAAGATCATTTTCTTTTCCTCCCTCCCACCCCCCCTAGCCAACGCGTGATTCCACTGGGTATCACATGTGTTCTTGATTCGAACCCATTGCCATGTTGTTAGTATTTGCATTAGAGTGTTCATTTAGAGTCTCTCCTCTGTCATGTCCCCTCAGCCATTGTAGTCAGGCAGTTGCTTTTCCTCGGTGTTTCTACTCCCTCAGTTTGTCCTCTGCTTATGGATAGTGTTTTTTCTCCTAGATCCCTGCAGATTGTTCAGGGACATTACACTGCCACTAATGGAGAAGTCCATTACGTTCGATTATACCACAGTGTGTTTGTCTCTGTGTACAATGTTCTCCTGGTTCTGCTCCTCTCGCTCTGCATCACTTCCTGGAGGTCGTTCCAGTCTCCATGGAATTCCTCCACTTTATTATTCCTTTTTGCACAATAATAACCATAAGTAAATTGAGTAAACACAGAATAGTATACATGTCAGACCTTTGGGAGGGGAAAGGCTTTAAAACCAAGCAAGATATAGAAAGAGTCACAAAATATAAAATAAATAATTTCAACTACATCAAATTAAAAGGCTTTTGTACAAACAAAACCAATGTAACTAAAATCAGAAGGAAAACAACAAATTGGGAAAAAATCTTCATAAAAACCTCTGACAAAGGTTTAATTACTCAAATTTATAAAGAGCTAAATCTATTGTACAAAAAATCAAGCCATTCTCCAATTGATAAATAGGTAAGGAACATGAACAGGCAGTTCTCAGCCAAAGAAATCAAAACTATTAATAAGCACATGAAGAAGTGTTCTAAATCTCTTATAATCAGAGAGATGCAGATCAGGACAACTCTGAGGTATCACCTCACACCTAGAAGATTGGCTAACATGACAGCAATGGAAAGTAATGAATGCTGGAGGGGATGTGGCAAAGTGGGGACATTAATTCATTGCTGGTGGAGTTGTGAACTGATCCAGCCATTCTGGAGGGCAATTTGGAACTATGCACAAAAGGTGATAAAAGAATGTCTGCCCTTTGATCCAGCCATAGCACTGCTGGGTCTGTACCCCAAAGAGATAATGGACAAAAAGACTTGTACAAAAATATTCATAGCTGCGCTCTTTGTGGTGGCCAAAAATTGGAAAACGAGGGAATGCCCATCAATTGGGGAATGGCTGAACAAACTGTGGTATATGTTGGTGATGGAATATCTATCATTTTTTATGGTGTAGAAGGGCAGCTAGGTGGCATAGTGGATAGAATGCCAGGCCTAGAATCAGGAAGGCTCATCTTCCTGAGTTTCAATCTGGCCTCAGACTTAAACTAGCTGTGTAACCCTAGGGAAATTGCTTAATCCTGCTTGCCTCAGTTTCTTCATCTATAAAATGAACTGGAGAAGAAAATGGCAACCACTCCAGGATCTTCATCAAGAATACCTTAAATGAGGTCACAAAGAATTAGAGATGACTTTAATGACTAAACAACAAATGGTGCAAAAATATTGTGCTATATTCATTCACACAATACAACTTGTTTAGCCATTTCCCCATTGGTAATCATCTTCTTTATTTCCAATTTGTTATTGCCACTAAAAGACCTGCTTTGAATATTTTAGTTATGTATGGGAACTTTCTGTTGGTCTTTAACCTCCTTCTAGTGAAGTCTCTGGGCCAGAGGCTATGGGGATTTTATTTATTTTCTTAATTTAAATTCAAATTGTTTTTCTAAAATGTCTAGATCAATTCCCAGCTTGACAAACAAGTTATTAGTATTAGCGTACCTGACTTTTCATGGCCCCTCCAACATCAAGTAGTCCCATCTTTTGCGCCTTTGCCTCTTTCTTCCTTCAATCTCATTTCTGGAGAGAACTTAAATTGGTCAATACCTTGATGTTCTCAGGGGAACTCCTCGGGAGAGGCATGAGTCAAAGAAGGTAATTTGTGAGCTGTCTCCACCATGAACCTGTTTCATGTAAATCTAAGTATGTGCTTCTGAGTTATACTGAGCAATACTACCAAAAGTCCAATTCATCTGTGCAATCTCCTAAATAATTGTCCTTGTGGCTAGAGCCTGTCCCCATCTTCCTTTTAATTCAGCAAGCCTTTCTTTGACATGTCTCAGATACAGATATACAAAGATAGAAGTGAAAACATTCCGTGTCTTCAAGGAACTCCTGTTCCTCTGGAAGAAAACAACATATATCAATCTAGGTAAATATAAAGGAATTTGTAGGTTTGGGTGAGGTTGGGGAGGGGGAGAGCAGGATCACTAATAACTGGGACCATCAGGAAGTGCGTTAGATAATAAACTGAGCTGAGCTTCTGTGTCTGATGTAGCCAAGAGGACACATACCCAGATAGTCACCTGAGAACTGATTTTATTGACTCATCAGAGAATCAAAGAACGCCAGAACATTAAGAAACTTTTAAAGATATCTAGTCCAATCCATACCTGAGCAAGAATTCCCTCTATTACACACCCAGAAAATGGACACCCTTCTATGGTTTAAAAGCTCTCACAGAAATTCAGGCTACCATGATTTATTAATCACCTACTATGTGCCAGGTGCTGTGCTAAGACCTGGGGATACAAAGAAAGAGAAAATTATTATACCTAATTAGGAAAATAAAATATCTTTGAACAAAAAAAGAAGGAAAGAAAGGAAAGACAAAAATGGTCCCTGCTGTTGAGGAGCTTACATTCTAATAATATTGATGATGAAAACTATATCAGCTAATATTTATATAATTTTTAGGTTTGCAAAATACTCCATAAACATATAGTTACATAAATCACTCTATCCATAAATCTGTATATATCTATATGTAGAGAGATACATCGATATCAAGATCGAAATAGATATAGATATAGATTAGATATAGATATAGATATGGCAGGTAGGTAGCACAGTGAATAGAGTGCCAGGCCTAGTCAGAAAGACCTGAGTTCAATGGAACGACCTCCCAGAACTGATGCAGAGTGAAAGGAGCAGAAGAACCAGGAGAACATTGTACACAGAGACTGATACACTGTGGTACAAACGAACGTAATGGACTTCTCTACTAGCAGCAATGAAATGACCCAGGACAATTCTGAGGGTCTCATGAGAAAGATGCTATCCACATCCAGAGGAAGAACTGTGGGAGTAGAAACACAGAAGAAAAACAACTGCTTGATCACACAGTTCGATGGGGATATGACTGGGGATGTTGAATTATCAATAATATGGAACTAGGTCTTGATCAATGACACATGTAAAACCCAGTGGAACTGCTTATTGGCTATGGGAGGGAGGAGGGGAAAGGGGAGGGAAAGAACTTATTTCTTCTTCTTCTTCCTTCTTCCTTCTTCTTTTTTTTCCTTCTTCTTCTTCCTTCTTCTTCCTTCTTCTTCCTTCTTCTTCTTCCTCCTTCTTCCTTCTTCCTTCTTCCTTCTTCCTCCTTCCTAAGAACATCCTAAGAAGGATGTCATTTGATCTTCACAATAAAGCTGGGAGGTATTTATGCCATTATTATCTCCTTTTTATGGTTGAGAAACTGATGCAGTGGTAAAGTGACTTTCCCAGGATCACAAAGCTAGTATCTAGGATCAAATTTGAACTCAAGTCTTCTTGACTTCAGGCCCCATACTCTATCCATTGCACCACTTCTCTGCCTAGATAGAACAGAAACACTCTTGAAACCAAGGGTGTTTCCTTTTTGTCTTTATGCCCTCAGTGCCTAGAACAGTACCAAGTAGCCCATGGTATCATAGTTCAGTCATTTTCATTTGTGTGAGACACTTTGTGACCTTTTTGGGGTTTTCTTAGCAAAAAACCTACAGTAGTTTGCCATTTCCTTCTCCAGTTCATTTTACAGATGAGGAAACTGAGGCAATCAGGGTTAAATGACTTGCCTAGGGCCATACAGCTAATAAGCATCTAGGGCGATTTAAACCTAAGTCTCCCTTCCTCCAGTCACAGCACTCCAGCCCCTGTGCCACTTTGCCACATCAGGCACATCCTAGGCACTTAATCAATGGCTGCTGATTCTGGTCCTGATATTTATATTAAGCTTTTCTGTTCCTCCTTTCCCTACTCCCCACCCCTGCCTCAGTTGTTCCAAGTTAGGTCCTCTGGGGCCACTAGAACAAGTTGAATCCCTCTCCTGTGACATCCATCTATTTATAAATAGTTCTCACTCACATCCTCTCTTTTCCTTCTCCCACCCGTCTTTTCTTTTCCAAGCTAAATATCTCCAGCCCC
This sequence comes from Monodelphis domestica, assembly GCF_027887165.1. NCBI lineage: Eukaryota > Metazoa > Chordata > Mammalia > Didelphimorphia > Didelphidae > Monodelphis > Monodelphis domestica. Next base: position 53,270,877 of record NC_077229.1, on the reverse strand, counting down.
AGCAGAAGTTCCTTCATTGTCCCAGGTTGTATTTGCCAGACAGTCTACCATCTGGGCTTTGAAATGCTATCTTCTCTCCTTCCCCGGCGCCCCTAACAGGATCTATCTATGCAGGCCTAATTAATATAACTTACCTGCCTGAATAATATGCTTATGCTCATGGTGAAGAACCGCATTTAGCACGTAATGCTAAATCGGCAAATATCTTGTAAAGCTGCCAGCCCTGCGAGACTGTGTTTGAAATATACATTATAAATGGAGGGAGCGTACACCAGCCAAGGAGGGATTACTGTCTGACAGTGCTCTGTGTTTAACTCAGCATCTCCAACTCAAAGCAGTCTGGGAAATTCAGGCTCTACTTAAGGCACCACAGGAGGGACTGTTTGCTCCTTTTCAAGGGCAGGAGATCAATGGAAGAAAGCAATTTAGTCTGGTTTGATTTAATGTTCACTTGGCACCTGCTGTGTGCCAGGCATTTAGTTAGACACTAGGGATACAAGAACCAAAAGAAGCTAATCCTGACCTCAGGAAGTTTACCTTCTACCAAGACATTCATAGGCAAATCAATACTGTGTCTAAAAGTAATACAAGGGGAAGAGAGCCAAGTCTAGAGATGGGAGGTCCTGCGGTCAAATCTGGTCTCAGACACTTCCTAGCTGTGTGACCCTGGGCAAGTCACTTAACCCCCATTGCCTAGCCCTTACCACTCTTCTGCCTGGGAACCAATACGTAGTATTGATTCTAAGTTGGAAGGTGAGGGATTAAAAGAAATTTTCATAAAAAATAAAATGAAAGTAATACAAGGCAATTTCAAGAAGGAGAGAATGCTCATGACCCAACTTGGAGAGAGGGAGGATCATAAATGGCTTATAAAAGACCACAGTGCCTTGAAGGAAGCTTGGGGTTCAAGAAAGGTAGAGTTGAGAAGAGAACAGACTCCAGACATCACAAACAACTTGGGCAAAGTACAGAGATGAGACACTGTCCCATTCAGAGGACAGCTAATAGACCAGTGTCACTAGACCACTGAACATGTGATGGAGGAGTTCAGTGAACTGATGGGAAAAGTAAATGGGAGTCATATGCTAGGGAAATGGCAATTGGAAAATTTTGTGCTTCATCAGTGAGGCAGAGGGGGAGATACTGGATAGTCAGAAAGTGACATCAGTTTTAGAAATGTCACTGTGTGGAGGAGGGATTGGAGTGGGAGAAGAAAAGGAACCAGGAGATTAATTAGGCTTTTGATAGCTTTGGCAAGAAATATGGGGAACCCCAAGTAGGCTAGTGATCCTGTGAGTAGAAAGGGATGGATGGAGGAAAGGTCTAGGAGACAAGATCCTTGCTGCTGTCTCCTCCAAGTGCTTAGGTCAGTGTTGATGTATGGTAGAGCTAGATTGGTCCTGCAAGAGTGGTTTCTGGCTAAGCTGTAAATCTTATCAGTTTTCCTCACCACAACACCCCTCCCCAATTTCCCTACCTTTCCCTGTTGCTACATGAACAGGCTCATTGTTACTCCCTTCTCCGCACTCACACAGCCACCCTCCCCAGGCAAGACCTTCATTATTTCTTCCTTGACACTCTCCTAATTTGTCCACCCTCCTCAAGTCTCTTCCCCTTTCTGATCTAACTTCAGGCTGCCTGTCAAACAGATATTCTTAAAGCATGAGCTGGATCGTGCCATTTTTCTCCCTGTTGCCTCCAGGATAAAACAGAGACTCCTCTGTTTGGCTTTTTAAAGGCTTCCACAAGATTTCTCCAGATCACCTTTCCAGGCCTACTGTGTGGCACTCCTCTTCAATGACTCTACTCTCAAGCCAACTTAGTCTACTGATTGTTTCTTCTGCACAATTCCTCTCCTATCTCTGTTCTTTTGTATAGCCTGTCCCCGGTGCCTGGAATATACTCCCTCCTCATCACTGGCTCTTGGAATTCCTGTATTCCCCTGAATTCCCCTGTATTCCTTCAAGCTTCACCGCCATAAAATACTTTGTATCCACTATTTATACTTTTTTTATAAATTATCTTAGTGGTTTAGTTGTTTCAGTCATGTCTTGCATTTGTAACTAAGTATCAGTTCTAAGGCAAAAGAGCAATTTTCTATTTTTTTCTATTCTAATTTGCTCAAAAGAGCAAAAATTCTAAGGCAAAAAGACCATAAGGGCTAGATAATTGAGCTTAAATGTCACTTGCCCAATGTTGCATAGCTAGGAAGTGTCTAAGGCTGAATTTGAACTCAAGACCTTCCATGTCTGGGCCTGGCTCTCAATCCACTGAGCCATCTAGTTGCCCTCAATCAATGTCCTTTTTAAAACCATGTAACTCAGAAGTGAGCACAATATTCCATGAGGTCTTGATGATGGAGAAATATACCCAGGTTTGTATCAGAGTCTGACCCCAAGAATGGAAGACTCAAACTCCATTCAATCCAGATGTTAGAAAAGAATTGTATTTGAAGAAGAAGTGGTTTGGGGTGTTATAATAGCCTCTTAGCTAGTGGAATAGTCTGGGGACTAATCAGACAGCTATGGGATGATGGATAATCCCAGAGGCTAGTGGGGTAGCCTCTTTGGAGCTGATAGTATAGAGTAACAGCTCTGCTGTAGAGTGGCAGCTTCTACTATACAGCGGCAACTTCCACCGAGTTATGGATCAGGGTTGGCACTTTTATTGGGTCTGGTAGGCTTTTGACCCAGAATGGGTAATCAAACAATCTACAATTCATGCTTGACTAATGCTGAAACTACAGATTTTGCAGTTGATGTTTAACCAGTGCTAACTAGTGAAAAATGTAAGATTTCAGAGTATAAGGGTCCCATTCCTATTACTGCCCCCTGTCAGCCCACCTCAGTCTGACAAGGGCAGAGGATGGGGAGCTAGGACTTTTCTGTTTCTTGAGTCCATCAGCCTCTTAATACAACCCATGATCACATTAGCTTTTTGTAACTACCATATTACACTACTGATTCAGATTGATTTTATGGTCCATTAAGACCCCTAGATCTTTTTCACAACAACTGGTCTCTATCCATACCTCCCTGTTCTTAGATTTGTGAAACTCATTTTTTGTAAACCCAACTTTAAGACTTTATACTTGTTTCCACTGAAATCCATCATATTAGATTCTACCCATTGTCAAAATCTTCCTGGGTCCTGACTCTGTCATTAAGTATGTTAGCAATCCTCCTGACATAATTGGTCAACTGGGGCATCTAGGTGGTCCATTGGATAGAGCACTGGGCCTAGAATCAGGACCTGAGTTCAAATCTATATCAGATATTTGCTGCTGTGTGGCCCCTAAGTTTTTGCCTAGAGTGCACAATTCCACCAATATGGATGCATCTGAGTCCTAATGGCTTCTAAGTCTTCACTAATCTCTTGATCATTAATGTATGCATTCTCCAAGTACCTTTTACATGGCAAGTTCTATATGAGACAACTGAAAGCTAGGCTAGGAGGAAGTCCCATTAGCTGTGAGATCTTAGTAAATCACTTAACTGGTTTTTGTCTTTTTCTCCTCCACTATAAAATGGAGCTAATAATAACATCTACCCCCCAGGGTTGTTGTGAGGATCAAATGAGATAAAATTTGCAAATCATGTAGCTCAATGTCTGGCACATAGTAGGTGCTTATATCAATGCTAACTACTATTATTTTTATTCATCATCTGCAAATTTGATGAACATAAAATCTTCACCATCCTCCAAATCATAGTTTAAAATGTTAAACAACAGAGGGCTAAGGTGAGAGACTTCCTAGGGGCAGCTGGGTGGTTCAGTGGATTGAGAGCCAGGTCTAGAGATGGGAGGTCCTGGGTTCAAAATCTGGCCTCAGATAATTCCTAGCTCTGTACCCTGGGCAAGTCACTTAAATCCAATTGCCTAGCCCTTACCACTCTCCTACCTTAAAATTAATACTTGATTCTGAAACAGGAGGCAAGGGAAAGACAGAGAGAGAGAGAGAGAGAGAGAGAGAGAGAGAGAGAGAGAGAGAGAGAGAGAGAGAGAGAGAGAGAGAGAGAGAGAGAGAGAGAGAGAGAGAGAGAGAGAGAGAGAGAGAGAGAGAGGGAGAGAGGGAGAGAGGGAGAGACGGAGAGACGGAGAGACGGAGACAGAGACAGACAGAGACAGACAGACAGACAGACAGACAGTCAGAGACAGACACAGAGACAGAGACAGTGACAGAGAGGTTCTATCACACTGAACTTGAAACATTAACTACCCTTGAGTTCAGCCATTCAGTCAATCTACCAGGCTGGCTGTTCTGTCTACCTCAACCAGAATTACCCCAACTCTGTTGTGTGTGTTTGTGTGGGCACACGTCCCCGTGCTCATGACTGATGGATGTTTCGTGCTTCATTTGGAAGTTGAGGTATGCCATTGCCATGACAGGTGGGATTAACAAACATTCTCCTGACTCACACACCTTTTGTGGCTGTGGATCTGTATAGCAACCTCTTTCCAATAGCCATCATTGGAAGCTGGAGTTTGAGGAAGGCTTGGATGGGCAGAACAATCCTCTGTCTGAAATTTCTCTGCACTCCTGAGCCAAGATGTCTGCCCTAGGGATATGCTGACCTAGAGCATGGAGTCTCTTCTCCACTCAGAGGACCCAGCTGCTGCCCAAAGGGGGCCTGGGATTTGTGCCATCCAAAGACACCAACTCAATGATAACACTAGCAAAATAAAGCCAAAGAAATGAGAAATACCAGTTGGCCCACGTTTCTGCTAAAAACACAAACAAAAATGTTTGCCAGAGATTTTATACTGGACAGCAGAGCAGCAGGTAGGTAGGGATGGAGATGCCAGAAGAGGGAATGAGAAAAGTCATGTCTTTTAGAATTAAAATGAGTGGACCAGACACAAAAGGAAACAGAGCTGAAGAAAATGGGTAAGACAGAAGGAAAGAAGCATTTATTAAGCACCTTGTATGTGTCACCACTGAACTAAGTGCTGTCATTAGAGCCTCACAACAACTCTAGTCTTCAATCTCTCACTCTACTAACTGCTTTCCTCTTGACTAGAAACACACCCATCCCTCTGAGATACTTAAGAAACTTCATTTGATCCATCCTTACTCCAGGCAGGTAGGGGGGTGTAGTGGATAGAACACTGGGTCCAGAACAGAAAGACCTGTGTTCAAATTGATCCCATATACTTACTAGCTGTGTGACCCTAGACAAGTCATTTAACCCCTATTTGACTCAGTTTCTTCATCTGTAAAATCAGGCTAATACCTCTTATCTCCCAGGGTTATTATGAAGTAAAAGAGATAATTGTAATAATAATAAATGTATCCCTTGGCCAGGGATATAGTAAGCACTAAATGAATGTTAGCCATTATTATCATCAGTTCTATAGCTTTCCTCCCTTTCATGACAAAAGTCCTTGAGAAAGTCATCTACAATCTGTCCCCTTTTCTCTCACTCCTTTACCTCTTTAGATTATGGTTCTCGATATTTTCTTTCTAGTGAAATTTCCATCTCCAAAGTTACCAATGACTGGGGCACCTAAGTGGCTCTATGGATAGAGAGCCAGACCTAGAGTTGAGAGGACTTGTGTTCAAATGTGACCTCAGATACTTCTTAGCTGTATGACCCTGAGAAAGTCACTTAACCCTGTTTGCCTAGCCCTTCCCCTTCTCTCTCTAGGTTGTTATCAAGACAGAAAGAAAAGGTTATTTTAAAAATACATTATCAATGAATCATCAAATCCAATGGATCAATATTTATCCATCTTGACTTCTCTGCAGCTTTTGATGCTGTCCATGACCCTCTCCTCCATGATACTCTCTTCACCCTACATTCTTATGATATTCTTCTCTCCTAATTCTAATAGCTCTAATTGTTAAGAACTATTTTTCTAACACCAAATCTAAATTCGCTTCTTTCCAACTCTCAATCATTGCTCCTAATTCTGTCCTGGAGGGAGGGAACCAAACAAGTCTAATCCCTATTCTCCAGATCAGCCTTCAAATTATTGAAAAACTCCCTTCATATTCATCGTGTCTTCTCTTTTTCCTAAAGTTCCTTTAACCATTTCTCATGAAGTATGATCTTTAGGCACTTCACCATCCTCATTTGCTGTCCTATGTGTCCTCTCCTGATCATTTAGCCACTTTTCAATCCCTCTACTAGATCATCACCCAGGTCATGCTCACACACTGTGGGTGTCACACAAGGGTCTGTCCTCGGCTCTCATCTCCCCATGCTCTATTATCACATTTGCTGATCTCATCAGTTCCCATGAATTCAATTAAAATCTCCACAAAGATGATTCTCAGATCAATTTATCCAGCCCTAGACTCTTTCCTGACCTCCATTTTCACATCTTCAAATGCCTACTGGACAATTTTTATTGGATGTGCCATAGACATTTCAAACTCATCATGTCCAAAATTGAACTCATTATTTTTTCTCCAAAATCCTCTCTTCCAAATTTATCCCTTGCTCCTGTGAAGAGAACTACAATCCTGCCATTTAACAAGGCTTACCATTTGCGTGTTTTCTCGGAGTCTTCGCTTTCTCTCACCACTCATATCCAAGCAGTTGCCGAATTCTATCTGTTCTATTTTTGTAACATCTCTTGCAGGTGCCCCCTTCTCTCTTCTGACAGTTGCCTCTCTGGTGGAGGCCTTTATCAACTCACACTTGGAATATTGCAAAAACTTGCTGGTTTTGCCTCAAGTCTCTCTTCTTTCAGTCCATCCTCTATTCAGCTACCAAAGTGATCTGCCTTAAGTGAAAGTCTGACCCCTATTCCCCCTCACTAGACTCCAGCAGCTCCCTATTACCTCCAGGATCAAATATAAAATTCTTTATTTAGCTTTTTTATAATCTGGTTTCTTCCTGACTTTTTTTTTCTTTACTCTCCTCCATGGATGCTTGATGTGCAAAGCACAATTGTGGTAGTTCAAAAGAAACTCAAGATGTTCAGATTTAGAGATATCTCTATCCCAGATGTCCTTACAATGGCAGACAGACCTGTGGCAGAGCCTTCTGAACTCATAACTGAACTCGTACTGAGCCATAGTGGGACCCCATTGACCCTGACACTCTGTTATCATTTTGGTCATCTTCAAGAGTATGAAGGTCAACAACCAGCCATCTCAGAATTCAGTGACACCGGCCTCCTTGCTGTACACCACATCGTTGAACCACATGCATTTTCACTGGATTGACCTCCATGTTTAGAGCTCTCTCCTTCCTCAAAGAAGCCTTCTTTGACTTTCTTCAAGACCCAACTAAAATCTCACTTCCTACAAGAAGCCTTTTTCCAGATTTTCTTAATGCTTCTCTCTGAGATTCCTTCTAATTTATCTTGTTCATATATTGTTTGTCCGTATGTGTTTGCATGTTGTCTCCCCCAACACTTAGCACCATACCTGGCACACAGTAGATGCTTAACAAAAGCTTCTTGATTGGAACAACTAGGAGGCTTAGTGAATCCAGAGCCAGGCCTAGAGATGGGAGGTTCAGGGTTCATATCTGGCCTCAGAGTCTTCCTTGCTGTGTGACCCTGAGCAAGTCATTTAATACCCTAGCCCTTTAATTGTCTAGTCCTTACGATTCTTCTGCTTTAGAACCAATATTTAGTATCCGTTTTAAGATATGATGTGTGGGTTTTTAAAAAATTCTTCATGAGTCAAGAGTTGAACTCATTTCTCCTAATTCCAACTAAATATGGTACTGGTTTCCCCTGTACTACATTGCCTCTTCAAACCCCTTCAATTCTTCAGAAGAAAAACTTGCAATAGAATTGGAACTGGAAGTCTGTTCTTCTGATTTATGGAGTCCACTCTTCCCTCATGCTATGCTTTATATTATAAGAACACTGGCCTGGCCTGTTGGAAAAGAGACCTGGGCTCTGAAGACCTGGATTCAAATTCAACTGCTGGTACTTACAGACTGTGTGACCATGAGAAAATCCCATTTCAGAAGCAGGAAATCTCTGATAAAGAAGGGAAATCAAAGTTCATATTGCTAAACATAGAGCTAAAAGGGAATCTTTGGTATACTATACCCAACAAGGAAATATTCAGCCTTCATTTGAAGGTCTCCAGTGACAGAGATCTCACTACCTCCCATGGCAGCTCATTATGCTTTGGGATATCTCTAATTGTTAAGAACTATTTTTCTAACACCAAATCTAAATCTGCTTCTTTGCAATTCTCAATCATTGCTCCTAATTCTGTCCCGGGAGGACCAAACAAGTCTAATCCTTGTTCTCCAAGCCAACCCTTTCAAATTCTTTAAGACAACTCTCTTGTTCAATCTGTCTCATCTTTTCCAGGCTAAACATGGCAAGTTCCTCTAACCATTCATCACGTGCCTTGATCTCAAGGCATTTCACCATACTGGTTTGCTCTCCTATGGGTTCTCCCTAGTTATCCATGTCCTTCTTTAAATAAGATACTCACTAGTTGATTAATTAGTGTATCTTGAATAGAATTGAAGTGAACTGAATTGCATAGTATTTTGGGCAGCATCCTTTAGAGAAGGGATTAGATCGGGACAGATTTTTTAAGTGGGTGAAAAAGAAAAACTCGGAGAGTTAAGGCAGGTTAAAACCAGGAGCTGCTGTCTTCCCTATAAAGGGTGTTCAAGAGAGAAATTTTAGATAAATATTCTAGAGCCTGCCAACCCAAGAATCTGGCTACAGAAACACCAGGGGCAATACAGCAGGTTTAGTGTTGGGAGGGCATGTTTCCAGAAAAGTAACTGAGCAATAAGAGTCCATTAAACATTTGGCAAAAGATGCAGGAGTGTGATGGTTTAATGATGTTACTCTATACTACGTTAGCAGGGACCATGCTTGAAGGAAGACTTTTGCAGCAACCCCTGCCAGCAATGGGAAACAGTTTATAAACCTTAAAGCACTATATAAATATGACACATTATCATTGTTGTTGTTGTTGTTGTTAGAGCTATAATTACTAAGGAGCCACTTGGGGCTTTGTCTCAGAGCACTACCATTTAGTATTTAGTTTCATAATCTGCCCTCTCAAAAAAGGATCATGCTTTACAGATGAGGAAACCAAGTTCGGGGGCCATTAAGTGACTTGCCCAGAATCACATAACTAGAAAGATTATAAGATGGATTTAGAGCTGAGGTCTTCCTGAACCCAAGTCCATGTAACTGCCTCATAGTATGCTAAAAACTGAGGTGCGGCAGATAGAGTACCTGGCCTCAAGGCAGGAAGACTTATCTTCCCATGTTCAAATCTAGCCTTGAATATTTACTAGCTGTGGGACTTTGGGCAAGACACTTAACCCCATTTACCTCAGTTTCCCAATTTGTAAAATGAGCTAAAGAAGAAAATGGCAAATCATTCTGATATCTTTGCAAAGAATACTCCAAATGGGATCAAAAAGAGTTAGACAAGATGAAAAACAACTCAACAAGGTGAAGAATTGTGCTCCTCCCATCATGCTGGGTCCCAAAGGAGCAGTAAGGCTCTCAGTCTTGGGTTGTATACTGCCTCATCTAGATCCCCTTGTCATCACACCTCTATTCCCAGGTTATCTCCTCCCATTGTGGTATAGGAAAAAGAGCACTGTGTCCTAAGTCACAGACTCAGATTTTACTTTTAATACCCACTTATTGTTGTGATCTTGGATAAGTCACTTACCTCCCTGAGCCTCAGTTTTCTCACCAGTAAAATGAAGAGGTTGGTTCAGATGATGTCTGAGGTCCTTTCTAGTTCCAGTGTTATGACTTTCACATTGCCCAACTATACTCAAACACTATAAACCATCCATACTACCTGGACCCACAACACATGTGACACTTGGGAACGGTGACCATGGTGGCCCATATCAAGATATTTTTCCCTGCCACCTCAAAATAATTTGCCTCAGGTAGAATTCCTAGCTAATGGCACTAATTATAAGCAGGGAGGCAAATACAGCTGGAACTTAGATTGTGCTTTAAGATCTAAAGACAAAATATGTTCTTAGGGACCAAACCTTTTATTTCATTAGTATAGGGAGCATCTCTATGATGCTGATTGGTAACTACTTGCCCAGGGGCAAAACATCCAGCATGGATCAGTGATAAGACTCAGTTTTTCCTGAAGCTGAGGTCAGTTTACTATCCATTATACCAAGCTGCTTCTCTTATAAAGTACTTTCTGTATATTGCTTGCTCCTCTCAACAACCCTGTGAGGAAAGTCCTATGGCAATTATCACCATTTTACAGATGAAGAAACTGAGGCTTAGAGAAATAAATCAACTTGACACAATATCTATACTATTTATAATATGCCACAAACAGGAATGACCCCAACTCTCTCCTTCTTTCTAGTGGTTTCTTTCCTTCTCCTTCAAAAGAATACTCAAAGGTATTAAATTGGAAGACAGAAGCCCTGGAGTCTAAACTTGTTTACTTTCCAATAATGTTTTGGAAACCCACTTCCCATCTCTTTGCCTACTTCTTCAGCTTCACAAAATCAGACGGGGAGGGAGGGAGGGAAGGAAATAGGGAGGCAGGGGGGAGATAGAGAGAAGGGGATGGAGGGAGGGAGAGACAAAGAGAGAGAGAGGAGAGAGAGAGAGAGAGAGAGAGAGAGAGAGAGAGAGAGAGAGAGAGAGAGAGAGAGAGAGAAATCTGAGTTGTGCTTTTAGCTCCTTGTGAAGAAAGACATCATAGAAATGCAAATTGGAACAGGTTTTTTGTTGTTGTTGTCATGTGCCCAGTAACCCTCTAGATTTTTCAAATGAGAGGTAGATTAAAGGAACATCATCAATGGAAATTGCATAAAACCTCTGGGATTCATTTAACAGAAATCATACTTCAATGCCAAAATGAACTATTTTCTGATTCTAAAGTGGTTAAGAGGGTAGCTAGGTGGCATAGTGGATAGAATGCCAGGCCTAAAATCAGGAAGATTAATCTTCCCAAATTCAGATCCAGCTTTAGACACTTACTAGCTGTGTGACTCTGGGAAAGACATTTAACCATGGTTGCCTCCATTTCCTCATCTGTAAAATGAGCTGTAGAAAGAAAGAGCAAACCACACCAGTGTCTTTACCAAGAAAATTCCAAATGGGGTCACAAAGAGTCAGACTAAACTGAAAAAACTGAACAACACAGAGTTGTTAGGAAATGGTTCTTTCTTTCTCCATCAACTATTTGTCCTTAAATGATTAAAGACAGAAAGAAAGGGTGCTATACATAAAGTCAAGAGAGAGGTGGGTTGACATTCCAATTTCAATATGTAGCGGTTATTATACCCCACACAAGTCATATGCCCATTTTGAGCCTTAGTTTTCTCATTTACAAAATGGGAGAAATAATGCCTGCAAGTTGCCACAAGGATCAAATGAGATCATTACAATGTCCTTATAAATAGTTCAGCTGGAATATCATCACTTCCACAAGCCTTATTGTTAGCAGGCCCACTTGACTTTATCCTCTAGGATGTCTGGATCTAGGTTAGTAACCCCACTATCATGATAACCATTGTGTTTATCAGTATTGTGGAAAATCTTTCTTGTATAAGTCTTCTGTATATTCTTGCCACCTCTTCTTAATCTCTTTTGCTTTCATTTGGCCCCTCTCATTTTTGTCTTTTATCATACCCAGTTTTCCTTGAAACATCCTCTTGATAGCTCTAATTTTCTTAAAAGTTTCTCCTATCTTTCTTATTCTATTGTTTTCTTCTATTTCTTTGCATAGCTCATTTAAGAAAGTCTTCTTATCTTTCCTTGCTTGTCTCTAAAGTTTCACATTCACTAGGATATATCTTCACTTTCCTTTTCTCCAGATTGGACTAGGTGTCTACATAACTTCCTTCCAACTCTAAAATTCTATGAATCTATGAATATTGTGTATAATTGAAAATCTGTTACCTTAAAAAAAGAACTACATTTCCCAGGAGCCCACTGACTTCCTATTGCTATGTACTTCCTCTAGACAGAGGATATTAGCAAGTGGATGGTCCTCTTGGGTCTCTTTCTTGGGCTTGTAGCAAGCATGGTGGCAGTGGAAAGCTAAATATGGGGATTTTTGAAATGGCTAATCAGCCACGGGCCTGTGGTCTTTATTTTGTATCCTCTTTATTCCTTGATTTCTGATGATCATTAATAAATCTCCTAAAATATAACATTTTTATTATTGAGATCTAATTTTAATTTTTACAATTGGTCTAGAATGACAATAATAGAGCGCATTGTATGCCTTATTCATTCCTGCCAGTAAGCTACCCAGATGCTTCCATTAACACCTGAATCAAGCTCATATCTTTCTTTCTACCTCATATATTGTCCTTTAAAGGTAAAATCTGAGCCTACTTCAATACCAGTAAAGTGTGGGTGATGAGTACAGAAGCATAGAATTTCAAGTGAATTATGGTAGCAATATGTTCCCTCTCAAAGCCAGCTTTAGGAAAGAAAGATGCCTACCTCCCTACTTCAAAAGACTGTTACAAGGAAGGTGTCTTAAACACCCCAGCCATGGTTCAGAGGGAATATAACTATTTTTATTATTCTCTAGGTGGAAAATGCTGACACGTTGCACAGGGCTGTAGATTTTCTTTTGATTCTCTCTCACAGAATTAAATAATGCCACTTATGGATTATGAGGGCTTGGGGCTCATCCAAATTAATTTTTATCTTCTGGATGTAGTAGGCCCTATCTTTTTAGTGAGCTGTGAATAAGGACCCCATCTAACTCTCATTGGGTCTAAGAAAACATATCTTGAAGAAAAATGATGGTCTTTCAGAGAAGGGACTAAGGAGGGGAGACCACAGTTCCATAGAAAACAATGATGTACTTCCATATTCCAGGGTAGTAACTCTCAAACTTTTCACTTTCAGTACCCATTTACACTCTTAAAAATTATTGAAGACCATTAGGTAGCAAGATAGAACAGTGGATAGAAGCAAAAGTCAAAAGGATCAAGGTTCAAATCTGGTCTCAGACACTTCCTTGCTATATGTACCTGGACAAGTCACTTAACCCCCAATTGCTGCTCTTTTGTCTTAGAACCAATACTAAAACAGAAGATAAGGGTTTAAAAAAATATATTGAATTCCTCAAGGGACTTTAGTTTATTTGAATTATATCTATTAATAAATACCATAATCAAAGTTAAAACTGATACTATTTTAAAATATTTACTCATTTCAAAAATAACAATGATAAAATCCACTACATGTTAACATAAATAATATTTTTATGAAAAAACTGTATTTCAAAAAATTAGTAGGAAGAATATATATTTTTTCAAATCTTTAATGTCTGGCTTAATAGAAGACAGCTAGATTCTCATATCTGCTTCTGCATTCAATCTGTTATGATATATTGTTTTGGTTAAAGGAAGTGAAGAAAATCTGGTCTCACACAGATATGTAGATGAAAAATGGAGGAATATTTTTGTGGGCAAATAACATGGCGGTAGTATTAAGAAAATAGTTTTGAGCTTGTAGACCTCTTGAAAAAACTTGCGAAACCCTCAAAGATTGGAAAGCACTTTTTGATGATCACTGTTCCAATTGGATCATAGATCTACAGTTTGAGATTTTAGTCCAATCCTCCCTTACTTTATATATGAGGAAACTAAGGAGCAGAAAGCTTAGGGCTCTCCAAGTAGTAAATAACAGAGGCAAGATTTGAACTCAAGATCTCTAACTCTAAAGCCAATATTTCTTCCATTCCTTCCATGTTGCCTCATGGATCTATGATCTCATTAATGTGAATAATATCTCCATAGGTGCTGATTGTATCCCTTATACATCTTTTTATCCTGTGCAATTCTTGTTTATATCCTTCCCTACAATGAAGGATCCATTTCAACATTTGGAGACCTTCCAATTTTAAAAATATTTTGAGGTATCAGACCAAGGTAATCCTTGGACTAACAATTAATCATCAGTCCATCACTAAGCTAATTCCTGGAGATACAAAGAGAAACAAAAATAGTTCCTGCTCTCCAGGAGCTTAGAGTCTAATGGGGGAGATGAAATACAAATAGCAATATACAAACAAGCTATATTTATGAGAGTTTGGACAGGGTCTTATCTAAGTTTTCTCAGATAAGATCGGGTTTTATCTAAAATAAATTGTACATAGTTCAAAAGAATCAAGGGGGATTGGGAAATGCTTCCTGTAGAAGGAGAATTTTAACTGGGACTTGAAATTGAGAAAAGCAAGAGGCAGAGATGAGGAGAGAATGTTCCAGGCAAGGAGGGCAGGCAGAGAAAAAACTTTATTTAAGAACTAGCATAGAAGCCAGCATAATTCTGAAAACACAAAGACAAAAATTAAATAATTTTGGAAGGACCTACTATATGTTGTGCCCAAAACTAGACCTTGGCAATATAAAGACCAAAAAGTCCTTTCCCTCAAGGAGTTTTCATTCTAAAGAAGAAAAAAAAATATCCATACTTAAGTATATATAAAATAAATGCAATTTAAAATGTTTACAAGGAGGACACTTTCAAGAGAGACTTTGTCTCTTATCCTTCACTCTCATCCAATTCAATAAACATTGACTATGTGCCTATGAGTATGTTAGGCCATTGGGATACAATTAATTTTTTTTTAAATAGTTTCTGCCCTCAACAAGCTTATAATCTAATGAGGTCAGACAGCCTACAAATGGAGGCAAGAAAGTCAGGAAGGTAACCAGGGGACATCTTGGTCTGTAGAGATGAAACCAGGCAGAACTGCAGATATAAATTGGAGTGACTAAACAAGTCCAGTTCCTGCCTGCTATAAAGGAAAGCATTGGGAGGAGTTTGACACTCTGTCCTGCAGCTCTCCAGTCACAGGGGAGAGGAAGCTGAAGGAAGCTGTGTCAATCAAGGTCATGACATGAACAGATTGTCTCTCTTACTATTCACCTGTGAATTTGGTCAGGTGTATATTTTTTAAACCCTTAATTTCTGTCTTAGTGACACTCTAAGGCAGAAGGGCAAAGGCCAGGCAAACCAGGTTAAGTGACTTGCCCAGGATCACACAGTTAGTAAGTATCTGAGGTTGGGTTTGAACCCAAATCTTCCAAGGGTAAATCTTTTTTAATAAAAATTAATGTTTTGTTAAAAGCTCAACACTGAGTATCAGGTCAGCTGACTACATTTGCTTAGTGCCATTTAAAGTAATTCCAACATAGGACAAATCCTAACATTTCAATCATTCCCCACAAAGTCTCCTTGGTTTCTTTTTATTGTTGTTGTTGTAGTGATGGTTTTAAATCCCTTCTGTCTTGGTAACCAATATAAGACAAGCTAAGCAAATGGGGTTAAGTGACTTAGCTAGCGTCACATAGCTAGGAAGTGTCAGATTGGATTTGAACACAGATACTCCTGACTCCTATAATGGCATTCTACCCACTGTACCACCTAGTTACCCCCTGGTAATGTGTATTTGCTGCATTCAAGGTGCAATCATGGAGCCAGCATGGTGAAGAGCATCCAGGTGAAAATTAGCAGAAACAAAAACAAAATCAGCATTGTCCTCGGTAGATACTATAGATCACCTTAAAAGAAAGAGGAAGGAGAATGATGAGGGAATAAGTTTGAAGCTTGACAGAGAAGCATGGTGGAGTAATAATGGGAGATATTGATTAACTGGATCCCAGACTTGAAGCTAAAAGGAAATTCTGAGGTCATTTTATCAAATCTCTTGATTGTATCACTGAGAAAATTGGACTCCCAAGCAGGTTACTTTACTTGACTAAGTTCACAGTCAAGCTAGTGGGTGGTAGGAGAAACATTTGAACCCAAGTTCTCTGATTTCAGATCTAACGCTTTTCCCACTGTATATCTTCTATTTCTTGTTCTTCCCAAAGCAAAATAGTGAACATTCTTGATTTTCCTTTATAATAGTTTTTTCTTCCTAAAAAAAATAATAAGTATCACTGAGAGAGATGCTATTCTGAACCTGATTCTCTCTCACAAGGAAGAACTATTTGCTGAGGTGGAGATGATGATAACCTTGGGGAAAAGTGATTAATCCCTCCTAATATTCTCTCCTACATAGGGGAGAAGAGCTGGGCAGAGTCTGCCGTTTATCCTTGATTTAGGAAGAATAGATTTCAATATATTCAAAGGAAAGATAGGTAGAAGTCATACTGGAAGATCTGGGAGGCTTTCAAGAATGAGATGCTTAAAAACATATCGTTCTTGTTTTCTTTTTTTTTTCTTGCGAAATGCTTGAGAAAGAGAAATAATTCAGCTGAGGAGAAGAAAAAGAATGTGTTTTCTAAATAGGCCATAGAGAAGTCATTGATCTTTGTAATTAAAAAAAAAATAATTTTAACTCATCTTATAGAGGCAGCTAGATTGCTCAGTAGATAGCCAGGATTAGAGATGGGAGATCCTGGATTCAAATACCTCAGACATCTCCTAGCTGTGTTACCCTGGGCAAGTCCTTTAACCCCCATTGCCTAGCCCTTACTGCTCTTCTGCCTTGGAACCAATAAAAGTATTGATTCAAAGATGGAAAGTAAGAGTTTAAAAAAACAAATAGAAAAGAAAGCTTTGACCAAAGAGAGCCAACAGGACATCATTAAGAAGATTCTGTGCTAGACTAACCTGGTTTCCTGTTTGACATAGTTGCTAATCAGAAAAAGTTCAATATGCTAGAAGGAGAGGCAGTACTTAGATAAGGCACAGTATTTGTCCTCATGGAGTTCACAATCCATAAGGAGAATGTTATGTCAAGCCAATACACATAACTAATAAAATATTACATGATTGATGCATAAGAAAGGACATCTTTTAATATATGTAAGACCTCACTCCAATTTTTCATGTCTTAGAGTCTTTTAAAGAAATGGATCTGTAAGTTCTAATATAAGGATCTCTTCTGGACCCTCTGCTATTTAACATTTTAGCAGTGACTTCACCATCATTGGCAGAGGGGGTATGTTTATCAAATTGGCAGATGTCTTCAAACTGGGAGAGAGAGCTAACACAATGAATGAGTCATATTTAAAAAAAGTACAACAATGTAGAATATTGGTTCAAATATAATTGAATGGAACATAATGAGGATAAATATAAACTGTTACACTTGGATTAAAAAAAATCAATTTCCCAAGTACAAGATAATGAAATCATGGCAAAAAAGCAATTTCTCGGCATTTTAGTGGCCTGTACACTCCATATGAGTTGATAAATGTTTTAGGGTGTCCCTGAAGCAAATGAGATGTCCAATTGTATTAAGAAAGACATGAGTGCAATTAGGTAGTTCAGAAGATAGAGTTCAAGACCTAGAATGAGGAGGATCTGGGTTCAAACCTGGCTTCAGAAATTTCCCAGCTGTGTGACCCTGGGCAAATCACTTAACTCCAACTTGTATAGAAAAAAAAAAGGAAGGGAGAGGGGATGGAAGGAAAGGAAGGAAAAGGTATAGATAAGAACAAGTTGCTATATATGATTGTGATGGGAAATTATTGTACCATAAGAAGTGATGAACAGAATGACTTCAGAAAAACCTTGGAATACTTATATGAACTGATGTAAAGTGAAGTAAGCAGAACCAGGAGAATATGATGTACACAATAATATCAATAATTTAAGGTGATCAACCATGAATAACATAACTTCTAACAATAGAGTTAGCAGTAATGAAAGGATCCAAGACAATTCTGAAAGACTTAAGATGAAAATGCTATCTACCCCTACAGGAAGAACTGACAAAGTTTAAATGCATATTAAAGCATACTTCTTTTTATTTTCTTTATCTTTCTTGTTGTTTTTTGTTTGTGTTTTCTTTTGCAAAATAACTAATGAGGAAATATGTTTTATATGACTACACATATATAATCTTTATCAAATTTATTGCCTTCTCAAATGAGGGAGAAAGAATTTGGTACTCAAATTTTAAAAAGAAATATTAAATTTGTTTTTACATGTAATTAGAAAAAAAATTTTATTTACTCAAAGGAAAAGAATGGAATAGATAGTGCCCAGGACTAAAGAAATTAAATCTTGATGTATTCTGTCCTAAGTGAATCATATCTGGGGTCATGGGTTCAATTCTGGGTGTTATAATTTAAGAAAAGCATTAACAAACCAGAGGCCATACAGAAATGGGGACCCTAGAGACCATACCATATAAGGTTAAGTTAAAGGAAACATTAGCCTTGAGCAGAGAAGCCTTGTAAGAGAGATGATACCTTTATCCAAGAATGGCTTTCAAGGGGTCAGCTAGGTGGCTAAAGAGATCCAAGCCTGGTGACTAGAGGTCTTGTGTTCATATCTGATCTCAGATGCTTCCTAGCTGTGTGACCCTGGGCAAGTCACTTAACCCCCACTGCGTAGCCCTTACTTCTGCCTTAGAAGCAATACACAGTATCAATTCTAAGACAGAAAGTAGTTTTAAAAGAATTGTCATGTATGTGGAAGAGAGGTTGTATTTATTTTATTGACCCCCAAAGAACATAAGTGGGAGAAATGAATGAATATGTCCCTCAAGAAAATGCAAGCTCCCTGAGAGAGGCTTTTCACCTTGTGTTATTATCCCCAGCACTTAATATAGTCCCTAGAATATAGTGAGAGCCTAATAAATGCTTGACTGAGTGAGTGATATGACTAAACTCCCAACACCCTCAAGATAAACTGAAATATGCATTGATGGAAAGAGTTCCCAAGGGGCTGGGAGTTCCCTATGCTGATGAAATCAAAAGCAGTTTGCATATTTGCTTAATAATATAAATAAAAACTAACCTGAAATGAAACTCTTTGGACTAATTTTATGTAGACTAGATCTCCCTTTGAAAAAGGGAACATTCCCCACCTAGCAGACATTCTGGTCCCGAGGACCAGTTCCTGAGCATCATAGAAGAAACTACTTGATTTCCTTCTTTTTGGAAAGGCCTGGGCAAATCAAAAACACAAAAAACGATTTCATTTTTTCTTAAATTTTGCTGATTCACACTTAAAGTTTAGTGAGGAGCAGAAAGTAAAACAAAACCCTGGACTCGACAATTTTTAAGTTTTCTTAAGTCATCCAAGGACCATAAAAAAGGCATTTGCTTAAAAAGAAAAAAAAAGTTTGAAGAAGGAGGGGGAGACCTAAAGAGCATGACAGAAAAAGAAAAATGGGTCGATTTCAGGACTTTTTTTGTTTCCAATTTTTTCCTCCTCAGCAGTATTTATCGTTCCTTTTTATATTTGAGATTAATGGCAAAGGTATTGCTAAATGCAACACAGGGTAAAGATAAACAGCTTTTTATATGGATGGCATCTTTCTGGACACATGGCCTGATTTATGAAAATGTAGTCTGTTTACTTCACTTTGTGCCAGACTGTTGAGATGAGAGAAAAACGTGTACCTGGTTCTAAAAGCTCTAGAGCATCCCTGGCCACTCCTTCCTCCATTCCCCTCCTCTTCCCTGAGTCACACAGGCCACTGCCTGACACTAAAAATAGTAGCTAGAATTCATATGGCACTTTAAGGTTTGCAAAGTATATGTGTGTGTGGACACATATACGTACAGATATATTCATATGATTATATATTTGATATATATCATTAGATTCTCATTTGAAAATATTCATTTAATTATATGCACATAAACACACATATATGTTGTTTTTAATCACTTTTCAGTTGTATCTGACTCTTTGTGATCCCCTTTTGTTTTTTGTTTTTTGTTTTTACAAAAATACTGGAGTGGTTTGCCATTTCCTTCTTTAGATCATTTTATAGTTGGGGAAACTGAGGCAGAATTAAATGACTTGCCCAGGGTTACATAGCTACTAAATGTCTGAGATCAGATTTGAACTCAGGTCTTCCTGACTCAAGCCCCAACACTCTATCCACTGACCTAGCTACCCCATATATTAGACAGAGAGGGAGACAGAGACAGAGAGAGACAAACAGAGAGGTAGATAGATAGATAGATAGATAGATAGATAGATAGATAGATAGATAGATAGGTAGATAGATAGATAGGTAGGTAGGTAGATAGATAGATAGATAGATAGATAGATAGATAGATAGATAGATAGATAGATAGATAGATGGATGGATGGATAGATAGATAGATAGATGGATAGATGGATAGATAGATGGATGGATAGATAGATAGATAGATAGATAGATAGATAGATAGATAGATAGATAGACGGACAGACAGACAGATAGCTTCATTTAATCCTCACAACAACAGTAGAAAGTAAGTGCTTTCATTATTCCCAATTTGCAGATGAGGAAACTAAGACCCAGAGAAGTTAAGTGACTTCTTCAGAGGCCAAATTTAAAATGAGGCCTTCAGAACTCCAGGTTCTACACTCTATCCTCCAGGTCATCTCTATATAATTTTCATAAAATCCAAGATTTAAAAATTTTTGAGAGAAATTTCAGGAAAAGAAGCTCACTAACTCCTTGAATCAAGAAAATGAACTGTTTGGAGAAAGTGCTATACGGAAGCCTCCACTGCATCAGAAAATCCAGAATGAACTTTGGGATGTAATAGGGGGTTGAACATATCATTTATTCTGAATGTAAACTCTTATGCCCAAGGGGACTGCCCCCAATTGACTTTTCCCAATGTGCCTAGCAAACATTAGTTTTGCTCTCTCTCTTCTATTTCTCTCTTATCTTCTACTATTGTAGAAAATATCTTAGAAAGTGCAATGACTCCTGAACTCTCATACTAATGTTAAGTAGGGGTAGTTCTTGATTTGTTTAACTAAAAATAGACAAGGAGAGAATTAATCCTATCTTCACACCTAGTTACCCAGTATTATTGTAGTTGGGTTTTTTTTTTTTTCCAAACAGATTCAGTAACTCTCCAAAATGAAAAAAATATCAGAGCCACTTGTACTTGGCCAAGAATTCCCACCAACACACATATAACCAATGGTCATTCAGCCTTTGCTTAAAAGATTACAGAGGGAGCAGCTGGGTAGTTCAGTGGATTGAGAGCCAGACCTAGATATGGGAGGTTCTGGGTTCAAATTGACCCCAGACACTTCCCACCTGTGTGACCCTGGGCAAGTCACTTAACCTCATTGCCTAGCCCTTAATGCTTTTCTGCCTTAGAACCAATATATAGTATTGATTATAAGGTGGAAAGTAAAGTGTTTTGTTAAAAAAAAAAAAGACTACAGAGATGGGGAACCCACTGCTTCCCACTCAAGGATGTGCTGTTATATATTTAATAACCCACTCTGGGGTGGACAAAAATGGTCCCATGACATATTTTTAAATTTACTTTGTATTATTAAAATTTTCCCCATCACTTTCTTAGTTCTCGAATACCGGTGAGATACGTAATGTATAGCAATTGTCAATTTCTAAGGGGTAAATGCTCACACTGAAAATTTAACTATTGGCTCTCACCATTCAAGCTGGCCACATAGACTCAAGGGTCTTGACCAATGCAAGGTCTTGCATACATGGAACACTTAAAAAAGGTTCATGGAATAGAAAGGAATTTATTTCCTAGAAAAAAAAGCAAATGGTTCTGTAATCCAAATACACATTTTACCTTGGGCACTCATCAAGATGCCTGCTGAATGATGACTATAAGGACATTCAAGATTATGGAGATTATGAGAACAAGATCTCAAGGTCAACTAGTCCCCTCATTTTATAGATGAGGAAATTGTTGTTCATCCTTCATTTCTTTTTTTTTTAATCCTTACCTTCCATATTGGAATCAATACTGTGTATTGGTTCCCAGGCAGAAGAGTGGTAAGGGCTAGGCAATGGGAGTCAAATGACTTGCCCAGGGTCACATAGGTAGGAAATGTCTGAGGCCTGAGTTGAACCTAGAATCTCACATCTCTAGGTCCAGCTACCTCCTCATTCTTCATTTCAAAGAAGACAAATGATATTATCATGGGGGTGATGTCTTGACTCACTCAATTAGATCTAAGTGAGGCAGAGTTGTACTCCATTGTCAGTCTCACTCTTGATAGATATAGAAATTAAAGCTGAGGGAATGAGATGATTTGCTTAAAGTGACACAACAGAGGAAGAATGAGAACCCAAATCCTCTGATTTCAAAAGAATGTGGTTTTAGGGGTAGTTAGGTGGCTCAATGAATAGAAAGCCAGATCTGAAGAAAGGAGGTCCTGGGTTCAAATCTGAACTCAGACCCTTTCTAGCTGTGTGACCCTGGGCAAATCACCTATCCCCCATTACTTAGCCCTTACTGTTCTTCTGACTTAGAATCAATACTTAGTATTTATTCGGAGATAAAAGGGAAAGGTTTACCAAAAAAAAAAAAAACAGAGAAAGAAGAAGAATTTGGCTTTAGATTTTAACCCATCGAAAGACTATCCAGAAAAATTTCATTATACCACACTGTTCTTTCATTTAGAGTTGTTTTTTTTTTCACCTAAAATATTGAGGTGGTGCTTTTTTTAGCCTCTTGTCCTTTGTAAAAGGGTATGGCCAGATTACCCTCTTATTCTTTATAATTCTGACATAAAAGCTTGGTCTCCATCGACTGCCTTCCTCCTTGACTATCAGTAAAAATGAGACTTTTTTTCTACTATTGGTTTTTTCTTAGACCTGAGGATTCCAAACCCCTTGGGAAGGATTGGTGACGTAGGCTGCTTGTAGATTAAATAACAGAAATGACTATGGAAATGGAAAAATGAGGTCTAGCAAAGTTTGATTTTTTTCCCAAAAAATTGAAGGCTAAAAGAATAGTCAAAACCAAGAAACAATCTCTTTGAGATTGCTAAATGCTCTTAAATTTGTCTCATTCTTGGCATTTGCCTCTTCTACCACAAATAAAACCTCGGGTTTGTTCTGCTTAGGGACAAGGAGGTGGCAAAGTAGCTAGCAGGCATAAGGGAAAGAGTCAGGAAGACCTGAGTTCATATTCCACCTTAGGCACTTACTAGCTATGTGACTCTGGGCAAATCACTTAATCCTATTTGCCTCAGTTCCTCATTTGTAAAATAAACTGGAGAAGGAAATGGTAAATGGCTCCAGTATCTTTGTCAGGAAAATCCTAAATGGAGTCACAAAAAAGTCACACATGACTGAAGAACAACAAAATTTGTCACACTTGAATGATTTGTTTTTCTCAAGAGAGCTAGGGACTAAGTGGGGAAGACCTAGCAGTTGACCTTTAGAAATTTCATATGCTTTCATTTAGGTTCATAAATTCTGAAATCTTATTCCGTAATGGAAAAAGTCACTAGGGAAATGAGGTCAAAAGACTTTTTCTTTACATCCAGGGCCCTAAAAAACTTTAAAAACTTCAAAAATAAATATTTCAATAAAAGAAAGAAAGAAAAAGGCAAAGAGAGAGGGAGAAGGAAAGAACATAAAGTGATTTTCTGATACAATTCCATACCCTTCCAGAAGGTAAAATATCTTACCTTCCTTATTTATTTCTCTATTTCCTTTCTTTCGCTCCTTCCCATTCCTCCCTTTTATTCATCCCTCCTTTCCTGCCTGTCTCCCACCCTCCCATTTCTCTGTTTATTCCTCTCTTCCTCAGATTCCTTTCCTCCTTCCTCTCTTCCATCTTTCCTTCTATTCCATCCTCCATACTTTCATTTCTACCTGACTTTTCTTCTTTTGTTCTTTCCCTCTCTCCCTTTGATCCTTTTTCATTCTTTTCTTCATTCTATCCTTTCTTCCCTCCTGCCTTCTCTTTTTTCCCATCATTGTCTTTCCCTCCTTCCTTCCTTCCTTCTTTCCCTTCCATAACTGTTCTTAATCCAAAGAAACACAGAATTCTTGAAGCTTCAAAGGAAGAAAAAATCAGGATCAGACAAGGTTCAAAAAAATCTTATTAACTTGATGTTAAAACCTATTGTTTCTGAACTGCAGCTGGATTTAAAGTTAGGTCAGTGGCCCCCTAAACTGTAGATCAAAGTTCTGATTACCCTAACTGTTCATGGCTCAACAAAGAGGGAGTCCCTATTTAGCCTTGAGCCCTCAGAGCACTTCTGAGCTATACCCAGATCAATCTGGAAAAGTATGCAGCAAATGTGTCCCCTGCTCATGTAAGCACACCTAGCTCAACGATTTTCATTCAAGCCCCAACTTTCCCAGCTTGAACTTTGAAACAGACTATCTGAGTGAAAGTGCAAAAGCCTTGGGCCTTCTTCTTTCTTCTGTGGGATTTTCAGATAAAAACAGATCTAGGGGAGCAGGTGGAGCCTATTAAAATACATACACATGGATGATTCTGGGGAAGATTTTGTAATAAGCATGAAGACGGTTGTACTAAAGGCAGGAAGGAGCCTTGAACCACGGAGGAGGTTCCCAGTCCTTTCCAGATGGAGAGGGAGTTGGAAGCTATGACACTAGAACAATGATCTTGGGAAATAAAATGTCATCTCCCTCAATGAAGATAATACAGAAAGAAAATAAAGGGAAAAAAATTCACTGCCTGAGGATATTGTACTGCCCTGATTCTTACAAACTGAGAAAGGGCTAAAAACAAGGCTGGGAAAAGAGACTGCAAGTAAAAGAGAAAAGAAAAAAAATCTCTCTCTCTCTCTCTCTCTCTCTCTCTCTCTCTCTCTCTCTCTCTCTCTCTCTCTCTCTCTCTCTCTCTCTCTCTCTCTCTCTCTCTCTCTCTCTCTCTCTCTCTCTCTCTCTCCCTCTCTCTCTTTTTTTCTCTCTCCCTCTGTCTCTTCCCCACTCTCTCTCTCTCCTTCTCTCTCTCCCTCTCTCTCTCCCTCCCTCTCCCTCCTTCTCTCTCTCCCTCTCTCTCCCTTCCTCTCCCTCTCTCTTTCTCCTCTCTCTCTCTCTCTCTCTCTCTCTCTCTTGCTCTCTCTCTACATATGTATACATATACATACATATAAAGCAAGTACAGACTGGACAAGTAGGAAATCAATACTTAAGAAGCACCTACTATATGCAAGGCACACACACCACTCTCTCTCTCTCTCTCTCTCTCTCTCTCTCTATATATATATATATATATATATATATATATTTATATATATATATACATATACTTTTTTAAATATATAAAGATTTTGTATCTAATGATATATAAAAATATCACACACACACATATATATACATATGTGTATATATATGTATATATATATATATATATATATATAATCTTTATTGTTATCCAGGGATCTTTCTAAAAACTTGAATTCAAAGAGGGGAGAGGGAGAGGGAGACCTGGGTTGAAGTCATCAGCTGGATGATTCTAGGCTGTTAACCTACCCTCTAAGCCAAAGTTTCTCCCTTGATAAAAGGGAAATCATAATACTTCACAATCTACTTCATAATGTTTGTTCAATTAATCATCAAATATTTATGAGACACTTTGTCCCAGGCATTGTACTAGGGATTTGTTGTTGTTGTTGTCCAACTCTTTGAGAGCCCATTTGGGTTTTTTTGTCAAAGATCCTGGAGTAGTTTCCCATTGCCTTTGTCAGCTCATTTTCCAGAGGAGGAAACTAAAGCAAACAAGGTTAAGTGACTTGCCCAGGTCATACAGCTACAAAGTATCTGAGGTCAGTTTTGAACACCATTGGACAGAGGGGAAGACAGAGGTGAAGTGACTTGTGAAGGGATCACATAACTATTGAGTATTTGAGGTAGCATTTGAACACAGGTCTTTCTGACTTTAAGCCTAGTTGTAGTTTCACTAGAGCAGAAAAGGCACAGAGAACCCATCACATTGGCAACCCTGGTTTCCTTTAAGCCCCAAGCAAAACCCCATCTTCAACCAGAAGCTTTGCCCACCCCCTCTTAATTCTTGTAATTTCTCTCTCTTAATTATTTCCTATTTATCCTAAATAAGGCTCACTCCCTTCTAAGTGGCTTAATTTGATACTTTCTTCCATTCAATTCAATAAATGTCTATTTACTTGTCCAGAGTGAAAGTGGATTTCAAATAGTGTAATATATTACTGGAGAATGGAGCTAAGGGTTGCTTCTAAATAACAACTTCTGTCAGGTAGGTGGCAAGAGGAAAGTATAAAATTTCAAACTTGGCTGATGTATCTTTAAAAAGGAAAAAAGAAAATATCAGAAACATAAAGTGTGCCACAAAATCTGGTGATATTTAAATAAGATTTAAATTCATTCTGCACTTAAACAGAAAAGTGGGAAGTGGTATTAAATTCACATAAATGCAGGATTATGTCGACCGGAGTCAGAAATATTAAGTGTGCCCACGTAATGGAAGAAAGGGGATGTCAGGTAATGGGTTCAGAAGAGGGCTCTAAGTTTTAATAGATCGTTCCCCCAAATCATCAGCATTGTAAAGTGGTGGTTAATAAATTATTTGACATGTCCGTTTATTCATATTTTAACTAAAAGTAATGAACAAGCCTTGTCAGCTTACCTAGGTAGCCATTACTCTGAATCCCGCTCTCAGTTTTTTCAGACTCTAGGCACAGTGCTCTATCCACTGAGCCACCTAGCGGCCTCCTACATCTGAGGTCTGTGAAGTGGAAGTATAAGGGCATCTCAAAAATATCAAGATGTACCCTCTTTAACCACTCTACAAAAAGACTAAGAAAAAACATTTTTAAAATGGAATGTATTTATTTGTTTATTTTTAAACCCCTACCTTCTGTCTTGGAATCGATACTATGTATTGGTTCCAAGGCAGAAGAGTGGTAAGGGCTAGGCAATGGGGGTCAAGTGACTTGCCCAGGGTCACACGGCTGGGAAGTGTCTGAGGCCAGATTTGAACCCAGGACCTCCCATCTCTAGGCCTGGCTTTCAATCCACTGAGCTACCCAGCTGCTCCCTGGAATGGATTTATTAAAAGAGAAGTGGAACAATATTCTCACATTATAGACCTGAGACAATGTTTTCCAGATTTAGAGAGAGAGAGAGAGATGTGTAGCCATGCCTCAAGTCATTGATCAGAGACAAACAAAATGATCCCTGATACAATGTTCAAAGGTTTACAGAGACACTCTTAATTTATAGGAAAATACAACAGACTTTTTACACATTCAAGCCTTTCTTCAAATTACCATCTTAAAAAAAAATCATCAAGAGTTGGAGACAGGTTTTAATACAGAAATAAAGGACAGGAATATTTAGTTGAATAGCTTTATAGTCGATACAAAGAGAGGAGGAGTTCAGGGATGGATTATGTGGGAGGGGCTGTTTTACAATGGATGCAAGAGAATCATTCCAGCCACATGGCTTGACTACCTGGGAGAAGCCTCTGATACAATGGGAGGAATTTCTAAGGAAAAAGAGTACTTAAGATTTGATCACAGGGTACTTCAGGATCTAAGACAAGATCAGTCTGGGAAACCTACCTAAGGCAAGTTCTGGCAGACTTGTAACAGTTAAACTAGTTTCTCTACTAAAAGTATTATGTTTTTAGAGGTTTATTAAAGATTATTAGAAATCAAGGATAAAGAAATACAAAATAAGAAAGGCATGTGCCCAGGGCACATTAGCCCATTCACAGCCACTTACTACATCTTGAGAGACTGGTGTGCTTAGAAGCAGAAG
Source organism: Monodelphis domestica (assembly GCF_027887165.1). Lineage (NCBI taxonomy): Eukaryota > Metazoa > Chordata > Mammalia > Didelphimorphia > Didelphidae > Monodelphis > Monodelphis domestica. The sequence continues at coordinate 53,243,492 of NC_077229.1, read as the reverse complement.
AAGAGAGATCCCGAAGTAGGAGGAGAGCCCCTTTAAATAATAATTTGTGATCTCGCACTCAGGTGAGGACTCAGGTGAGATTATAGGGAATTCTGGGAACTACCAAGGACTTCTGGGGATTGAAGTTTGGGGTTCAAATCTCCATTTTTACATTCCCTAATTTGATCCTTATTGGGAAAGCAGTTTCCCCAAAAGGATCATGAAAACATAATCAACTTAAAGATTAGAATAACTTGAGGATAAGAGGAAAAAAGAACAAAACCAATAATTGCTAGACGGATTGACAAAAAGCCAGTTAGGGGGCAGTCCCCTTTGCCATGAAAGTATAGATACAAATAAATGTTCAATCGACCACACCCAAAATTCATTCTTGATCTTCTCATGCAGCTTGTGGTCTGGAGGCATCTTCATGGTGTCTTCTCCAAACAGTTCAGTTTCTGGATTCAGAGAGGTATCATGTTTCTTAACCTAAAATTCTTCTCAAAAGGAATTTAAACTTTGCAATTTAAAAATAATAATATTTTTACATTCCCCCTTTGAAGAGGGTGATTGAAAAAACACAGGGATCATTTAGGGATGCATGGTTGAGTAATGAGGTATATGAATCAATTGGCAAGAGAAATTAAAAATACAGCAGAAAAATCCAAATAAAACGATAATTTCAGGATGAAGATATAGACTATCAAAGTCTTATGTGTAAAAATTCTACTTAAACAAAAAATAAATCTATAACAGGTCCTTGAATCAGGGCCCAATTAAAATTACATAAGCAAGTAAGCATTTACCCAGTAAGTAGCCAGGACTATAGAAAGTTTGCCACACTATGAAAGACAGAAAAGGGACTAGATTATAGAAGCCAGGTAGGAGCCAAGTAAGGGATACTCATCTGTAAGTATTTTCATAGAGTGTGGATATAAGGAAGGCCTACATCTTAAGATATGTCAAGCGTCGTAACCTTGAGTCTTCACACTAGCTTCAAGTCCTTTGTGTTGGCTTAGAAATACATCAGTCCTTCCTGGATTGGTTTATTTGTTGACCTGTGTGCTCTTTTGGCACAATTCAGGTATAACTTTGTGCTTCTTTGGCCCTATGAAATGGCTCTTTTGTATATCTTGTCCTGGAATCTGACATAATCATTAAGCAAAGAACCATAATTTTTTTAAACAATTAATGGCCTCATTTTTATAGTCTCAAGTTTTGGGGGCATGCATTGACATTATAGCAAATGTATGTTAAACTTATATTACTGCTAAATCAAAAAGTTAAATAAAATCTTAATACTGGTGACATGTGCTTCAAATATAAAAGGAGAGAAAAAAATAAAAAACTGAAATAGTATATTGCACATACAAGAAAAGTATAATAATAAAAGAATTTTAAAAATAAAAAAATATAGCTTATAATCATTGACACACTGTGTCAGCTAAGAAAATATAGAATACAAGTCTTTCTCACCAAAAATGAGATCCATTTCCTCTTCATATCTGGCCATGATCCACTGTGAGTACAAGCAAATGAATTTTACAAAGTAACAGTTTTTTTTAATAAAGAACAATAGTACAAATATGTAGGTATCAATATCACCAAAATTCTCAATAGTCCAGTTAATTACAATAACAAACAAACTCACTATCATATTTCACATAACTTGCTGTGTGGCATTTTTAAAAGCCTATGAACTGATGGATTTTGTCACAATTTTTACAGACATAGCAAACCTTTCAACCTTGGAAAACATATTTTTTAAACAAAATAAAACTAATTTTGGTTTTAGAACATCATCAAGAAATCTAGATATCATTACAAAAATGTGGCAGAGGAGTCTAGGAAAAAACCAAAACTCTGTACTGTTGAAGTTGGGTAAAATGAGCTGAAGAGTTATAAATGAGAGATGCTCCTCTTTTGTGAGTGCTCCAGGGGTACCATTTGCCCTGGGATTAACTTCCCAGATTCTGTTCACATTTTTATAAATGTGGAAGGTGGGGATTGAATTTGTATTTCACTTCAGCTACTAAAATGGACCTTACCTCCTGTTAGGAGCAGGCAAAATGAGCAGAGATTGTTATAAAAAAAATTCTAAAAATCATGTCTAAAGACCCCTTAAAATCAATTTGAGATATTTAGCTCATTAAATTTTCCAAAGATTGTTATACAATTGTAGCAATGTTCTGATGAAGTCCATCTATCCTCTATGTGACAATTTACAAAGTCAAAACAGAAAAACTGTTTTTCTATGGGCTTATTCAATAATGTTTGTTCAATGTAGTTATAGGGGGAAAGGAACAGAATTTAACAATATTAAAAACCCAGTACATTAAAATGATTCAGTGTAACAGAATAATATTGAATGCAGTAATATATGAACTTAAGACCACAAAATTAAATCTTAAACAAAACAATCAGCAAAATGCAATAAAATACAGAGATTTTTATAAAACATTGGAGTCTGAAAAGCCTTAAAAATATAACCTTCAGTCTCTTTAAAGTTCCTTGGGTTTTTTTTTAATCCATTTAGATGCCTATTGTCAGAAGGCAGAAGATTGGTAAGGGGTAGGCAATGGGGTTAAATGACCTGCCCAGGGCCACACTGCCAGGAAGTATCTGAGGCCAGATTTTAACCCAGGACCTTCCATCTCTAGGCCTGGCTCTCAAACCACTGAGTCCCTGAGCTGCCTCCCCATAGTGAGGGTGGGTTTTGGGAATCTCAGCTTGGGTCAAAGAATTGCAGGGAGTTGAAATTCTCTCCTGACTCCCAGGTGAGCTAAGTAAAAAAATCAATGCAGTCAAAAGATATCCTTTTAAAGCCATGCTTGTAAGTTCCTGTTTGTCTTCCTTCTCCTCTTTCTCCTCCCCCCCTTGTCCCTTGACACATGGAGACTAATTGTAGCCTAAGGAAAAATCACCCCCCATTTTTACCAGCTGGTAGAAGTGAGTCCTGGTCCTGGGACAATGAGCGATCTGCTCTGAGGCCAGAATTGCGGGTGGGTCAGGACCGACCTGGGTCAAATAGGGCCAGATTGCAGGAGTGCAGAATCAGGCAACAGGAGCTGGGCTGAGCCAGGCCGGGCAGGAAGGGCTGGGACCAGGTGAGCGATATTGAATCAAGAAAGTCTGAAGTGGAGGGCAAGCAGGCTCAAGCTGATCAAGATGGTATTCTAAAAAGCCTTGGAGAAACATGGCTTAGAAATCATTATCTAGGCTATCTTTAAAAAGAAAAATTTGAGAAGTTCTCATCCAATCTAGTGGTTGCCATTAACTGTAAATTAAATTAGCTTCTCTACTAAAAGTATTATATTTTTAAAGGTTTATTAAAGATTATTAGAAATCAAGGATAAAGAAATACAAAATAAGAAAGGCATGTGCCCAGGGCACATTAGCCCATTCACAGCCACTTAATACATCTTGAGAGACAGGTGTGCTTAGAAGCAGAGGAAGAGAGGGACTGAAGTAGGCAGAGAGCCCCTTTAAATAATAATTTGTGATCTCGCACTCAGGTGAGGACTCAGGTGAGATTATAGGGAATTCTGGGAACTACCAAGGACTTCTGGGGATTAAAGTCTGGGGTTCAAATCTCCATTTTTATAGACTCCTAATATCCACGCAAAACACAGGCTGTAAGGTCTTTCTCCTGCAGGGGAAAGGATGGGGTGGGATAATCTTGTCCTGAAGGGAGAAGGGTGGAAGGGAGGGTGGGGAACCAGCTTTACTAACTTCTTGGAGATGTTAATAACTATTACTTTGAGAATAACACCCTAATTTCTCACTCCACACAGAGTCAGAATAAGAATTTAATAAATGTTTGTTGACTCACTGACTTCCTGGCTTCAAGGTAAACCCTATCCACTAAACCATACTACCTTTCACGGCTATTATCCCCACTTAACAAAGAAGAAATTGAAGTTGTCAAAGGTTAAATGACTTATCTGTGGCTCAAGTAAATGCCAGGTCTCTAATGACACCAAGTCCAGAGCTGAAGTTCAGGGCTCATCTCCTAAAATAGTAATAAAGACTAACAACCTTGTTTTATGGAATGCCCAAACTTATCTTTGTCCCTTGGGAACTTGTGTAGCAGGCACAGCCTAAGACTCTCAAACACAGCTCAGGTCACAGAGCAGAAAGTCCTCAAGCATGCTCCCCCTCCCTTATCTCCCAAATTCTTCTAGGTCATGTTTGTTGTGTAAAATCCCTAGAAACCCCTAGTGGTGTACATATATCATGTAACCCATGCAAATTCTTATGTATGTATTAGGTAACCTATAGAAACTCCCCATTTCTTGAACCCCTATACATGATGTTTTCTGTAAAATCACTGATGTATGGTGGATTTCACTGTGAACTCTTAAGCTTTCTCTGTTAATCATTACCTGTTGCTGTAAATGTGGAAAGTTTGTGTTGGAACCTCAGCTTGTTTTTCTTCCTGTATAAAAGAAGTGGTAACTTTCAATAAAGTTGCTTTGTTTGCCATCAGCAAACCAGGCCCTCCGAATCTCCCAGTATTTTCTCTTATTTTTCTTTCATTCTTCTTATCACCGTTGAGGACCCCCTAGGCAGGCTGGTCTAGTCAAACTTGCCTTCAAGGAACTCTCTGGGACAGATCCTAGTCTCAAACTGAACAAAAAGCCATCAAGCACCCTGAATAGGAGTGATAGTGATAATCAAATATTAAGTAGCCTTTTGTCTTAGAACTTTCTCCCATTGTAACTAGTCTTCTCCCAGTAGTCCAGCCCCTGGAAGGAAGCCTCTTTCCCTGGCCTGCTTATCAGCCAGTTGGTTGTCCTTCCTTTCCTTTATTCCCCCAAATATATATAAGACCCCAAGTTCTTTCATTTATTGTAAATCCCAATGATGGACATTCCCATGATGGTCATTTCCATTCATGATGTGCTTTCCCAGAGACATTGTTTCCAGAGTCCCAGAACTTGTCTCTGTGTAGTGTATATTTATGACTGTTCCCCTTGTCCTGATGAAAGACTTGTTCTTTGTAACTAACTGCTTTAGTGGTTCTGTTTTTCCAAAAGGTTGACAAGTCTCATATTACTATAAAACTTTAAGGTTGTTCAAAGTTTTCCTCACAATCCCTTTTCAAGGTTCAGAAGATATGGATTATAATTTCCATTTTACAGATAGGGAAATCAAGGCTAAAACAGATACAAAGATTTGGCCAAGGCTAGTCAAGTACAAAGTTTCAAAACAGAGACTGAACCTCAACCCTTTGGCTGATTCTCAGTTCTTTCTATTATACTCTAGTCTCTTACAAGTTGTCCTATAGGTGCAGCTAGGTAGCTAATTGGATCATCAGGTGTGGAGACAGGAGGTTCTGGGTTCAAATGTGGCTTCCTACTTGTGTGACCCTGAGCAAGTCACTTAACCCCAACTGCCTAGTCCTTCTCTTTTGCCTTGGAACAAATACTTAGTATCAGTTCTTTGACAGAAGGTAAGGGTTAAAATAAAAAGTCTTTCTACTATAGCTATACTCTCTTCTGGTTATTCCTTTAAAAGCAACCCCTCAGTCCTCTTGGACTCAATTTGTATTGAATAAAAGATCCATTTACTGTTAGTGCTCTGTTAGTATTCTTAGATGATGGCCTGTGGCTGTAGTGGGATGTGCTCTCAAAAGCAGAACTAGGAATTTTTGTACCTGGGGCAAAGTCAATTAAGTCATTAAGAGAATGGTAGGCAGGGCAAAGTATAAGAAACAACAATTTGACTGAATATTCAGTTCATTTGAGAAAGGCAGGAAATCCTGCCACTGTGGGAGTTTAGGAGGAGAAAAGGACCTCCAAATAGGGGCATGAGGCTATAAGCTCCAGAGTATGACATCCTAGAGCCAAAGTAACTTCATACCAGGAAGCATGGACTAGGGAAAAGACAGTAGTGTTTAGACTGCCACAGGGAAGAAATGTCTGGTCTTCTAAGATATTTTTACACTAGGGCAAAGTCCAAGTTGTCCTAGGTATTCAAATGTATTGAGCTCTTGTCCTGGAGTGATGAAGATCTAAATTCAATTCTGGCCTCTTATTATCTGTGAGACCCTGGCCAAATTACCTCCTTCCTCATGGTCAGCCTTGGCAAATGTTTTCAAAATCACATGCCCAAACTGCACTTTCAAGCTATCTGTGAGCTGCCCCCACCCCTACTTACCTAGAACAGCAGAAAAGAGGAAGTGCTTTCATTGGACTGCTGTATGGAGGGGCAGAACATGTGGAAAATGTCCCCAGGGGCTGTAGAGAGGGAGAAAAGAATGGTTCAGTCCAGCATGCTTGAGGGTACCCATGCCAAGGCTTCACCAACACAGCCCTAGGCTCAGTGGTCCTATGATCTTTTCTTAGATTAGTCAAATTCTTTTTTTTTTAACCTTTACATTCTGTCTTCATGTCAATTCTAAGACAGAAAAGTGGCAAGGACTAGGTAGTAGAGTTTAAGTGACTTGCCAAGGTCTACACAGCTAGGAAATATCTAAGCCCAATTTTGAATCCAGGTCCTCCCAACTCCAGACCTGGCACCCTATACATTGTGCTACCTAGTTGCCCCTAATCGGTCACATTCTTGAGGAAAGTACTCAGGCTAGCCATGTTCTCAATGTCCTGAAGGCTACACTCATGACTCTCTGGACATTTCCCACTGAGCTTGCATGTAGCTACTTTCTCTCTCCTCCATACTCGCCACTTACCAATCTTCATGTATGTGTTGCCTTCCTTTATTTAGAATGGAAGCGTCTTGAGGGCAGAGATATCTTTCTTTTTTTTGTTTTTAGTTGTATCTCCAGAACTTCACACACAGTAAGCATCTAATAACTACTTTTTCACTTGACTTAACCCTAATTAGCCTCAGTTTTCTCATCTGTAAAATGGGGATAAGAATATCTGCCAAATATGTTTTGAGGATAAAATGAATTAATATTTGTAAGTATTTCATCAACTTTAAAGCACTATATGAATACTATTATAATTATTATTTACCTGCTCTAGTTACTGTTCTGTTCCAGTTAGATAGAAAGTGCCTTAAGGTAGAAACTATCTCTAAGTTTCTCTAGTATTCTTTTCTTCAATTTACACACAAACTAATCCCTAACTCTTGGGAAAAACCATATGTTCCTACTTCAAATTTTCGTTAAACAGTGGGAGAGATTGGCCCCATTTCATTTGCTCTCATTACTAAGTAAAAAATCAGGATTAACTGAGAACATATATGTCTAATAATAGTAATATAATTACTGGGCCCAAAGGCTTAGGTGTCAGCTAATATCTAGGATCTCCCCAAAAGAATGGAGTGGGGAAAAAATTGGTGTAAAATATGAATCAGGAATGAAACAGAAACTCGTGTCCTTTATCCAAAAGAAATGCTGAGAGATACAAGCATCCACTGACAAGAATTCCTGTTATAATCTACCAGGAGGTTGAGTCATAAACATCAGAACAGGAAGAATGTGTAGGACTACTGAATAGGTATTCCACATTTCACCTTGGCTTGTGTTGTACCTCTAGGGGTCCTACAGACACCATTCTAGGAGGAAGTCTTTTAACTCTTTGGGTTATTCCTGATACTCCCATTACATTCTCTGAGCCAATAGAATAACATTGTAAATCAGGTTTTCTCTTTAATACAGACCAGGAAGCTCCGGTGTCTAATAGACAATCATAATAGGTGTTACCCACCTTTAAGGTAACATGGGGTTCATTAGTATGGGGAGGGCAGTGGATAGGGACAACGGGTAGTAGGACATCAGGGTCCGGGAAATCAAAGGTTGTATCCTCTGATTCCTGTGCCCTAGCCCCCCCCCGGGCACCATCATTGTGTTTGGGATATTCCTTGGGCACCCCCCTGAAGGGCACCTCTCTGAGAGTCATTAGTACCTCGAGTAATTTTTGGACGAGCGCCATTTCTCATATATTGTTGAGTATTATCATTAAAATTTTCTTCAATTTGAGCATTGTCATTGATTTCCCAATTCCTATTTCTATAATTCTGGTTTCTAAAGTTCTTATTTCTATATTCATTATAGTTTTATTATTTCTAAAGCTATTATTAGACTGTGTATTTCTTCCAATCATCTTAAGAAAGATTCTACATTCCATCATTTTGTGGCCCTTCTTCTCACAGAAGTGGCAAGTAATGGATTGATAATTGGCTTTTGTCAATGCGCCCAGCAAAACATTGGTTTGCTGTCCTTCTCTCTCCTCTATTTCCCCATATTTACAACTATTATAATTTTCCTCTTAGTGGGTAAAAAAAAATTTTTGTATATACTTATAGTTAGAAATTTTTGGGGTGCAGTATGCTTATGTTTAGTGATCAATTGGGGAGACTAGTCTCCCAATCATCATCAGGGGGGATTGTGAGTTTTAAAAGTCTCCATTTTGGTCTAGCACCCAAAAATTGTGCACACCCACCTACATGGGCATGCGCTAGTCAATGACAAATCAGAGATAACTGGCTGCCCACCTGGGCTGTCCTAGGCCAAGCTAGAGCCAACCATTGGATTTGTGAGACACAGGAGGGGAGGTAGGGAACAGCCTCTGAGATTCGCGGAACTTCCGGTGTAGAGAGCTAGGGGGGTGGGTGTTAGGAGCTTGGAGAGGGAGGACGCCCGCAGACAGCTTTCCTTCAGATCGGTCACGTGAGTTAAGGACTGATTCTTTCCACCTGGGCCTTTGGGCCTAAAACTCCCCCTGCCTTGGTCAGAGGTTGAGTAGCCTCTTTCCCTTTTCTCTTCTCTCCTTCTCTCCCTAACCTTTTCCCTACTCCCAGTGTGATTAAACCTCCATAAACCTCATTCTGACTTGAGTGTTTCATTTAGGAATTTCATAAGTAAATTCCTTGGCGGCCATTGTTAAATATTATATAAATCTTGTAGCCACATTTGTAACCATTACTATATTATAACCTTCTCCCAGAAGCCTTAAATTTCCCCATTACACTTGGCACTGTTCCCCTCAAAGCAGTTCTCTTTTGGCAAACTCAGCCAGGGATTGAGTTCATCTTTCTGGTGGAAGTCATCTTTGGGTTCACCTCTCCTTGCCACAACCAAAAGATCCAGGATCGCCAAAATTCTAGGACAGGCTGGACACATCCATCTCAGGACTTGGGATCATTTACCTAAGATCAAGAAATAGAGAAAAGCCATCTCCAAAGCAAAATCTGGATAACTTATGCAGGTCACTAGCTTTAGCCTCTGTGCTCATGGCTACTGGATTGCTAAGACTAACAGATAAATTGAGTTACCTTTACCTCACTCTTCAAAAGAAGCAGCTTGATCCACAACTGTGAAGAGAAGAAGAGACCCAAAGAGAAGATACTCCCTCTTTTAAGTGTCACTTGAGTCATTGGCCTTTCCCATTTGGTAGCCAATTTAGAGAGTTGATTTGTTGTCTCCAAGGCAAATGAGACTTTAATTATACATGGCTGACAGAAAGCAACTCTAAAAGCACCCAGCACACCTGGCCGGAATTAGAAAGAGAATCTTCACAACATACCCTATTCAAACCCCAGGTAAAAATGCAAAGTGTTTTGAAGTCCTTAAATGGGTATCAGAATGCTATCATAGGGCAACTGGGTGGCTCAGTGGATTGAGAACCAGGATTAATTAAGAGAGGTACTGGGTTCAAATATGGCTTCAGAAACTTCCTAACTATTTGACCCCAGGCAAATCACAACCCCAATTGCCCAGCTCTTATCCCTCTTCTGTCTTGGAACCAATACTTAGAAGGTTTTTTTTTTTTTTAATGCTATCATTATCATTACCACCATCTTTATCTTAATCATCATCATCAAATAATTAAGTAAACTAAAAAATAATGAAGTTTTAAATCACAACAATCTAATTATTTTATGCCTTTCTGCCATTCTTATTCCTTAATGAAATTTTCTTACTCCTTACCTAAGCACTCTTATTTGTTAAAAGTCACTATTTTTTGAGGGAAAGATCACTGGACTTCGAGCAGGGGATCTGGATTCAAATCATCTCTTTCCCATAGTAGCTTCATGGCTTTAGGCAAGTAACTTCCCCTCAAAGAGCCTCAGTTTCCTCAATTATAAAATGGTTAAGCATAAACCCTGCCTGAATCTCCTTTGAGAAGTTACAAGCATATGCATTTTATAACCTCTCCAGGGCTAACCAGGACAGGCAGCAGGGCATAATGGCTAAAGATCTGAACTCAATGCCAGAAGACAAAAGTTCAAGTCCTACTTTTGACATATACTGGCCATGTGACCTTGGGCAGTCACTAAATCCCTCACTGTTCTAAGCAACTCTGTGGGGACTTTGAGGTGCCAATCTGCATTAGCAAAGGGAGTTTCCTTATCAAGGCATTGCCTATGGCAGTAAAATAAGTCCAATCTATATTTTATTCCTAACATACCAAACAAAAAGTATAGAACTATCTAGTCTGGATCCACACACATGAACCTTTGAGAAGAAAGGTTGTGAAACAGCTAGTCTTCCTCCACATTGTTTATTATCTTGTTTTGTCCAGCTTGACTTAAGTTCAAGGCAATTGGATCTGGGTAGAACTACCTAAATTGGAAGTAGAAGAAAGAATTCAGCAAGTTGTTCCATTGAACATTTACTAAACATTTGCTATGTTCCAGACAAACTGTGCTATTTGCTGGGTATTCAAAGACAAAAATGAAGCAATCTCTGCCCTCAGGGAGCTTCCATTCTCATGGAGATTGCCAAGAATAAAAGATACAAATATACAAGAAAATACAAAATATATACAGAAAACTGTCAAGAAGGAGAGAGTACTGTAGGAAAAGTCTACTGTTGTGTGTTGCTGGTGGCACCTGAACAATGTCTCAGAATTGCAGCATGGAGAAATTCAGCCATGTACCAACTTGGAATCAGCCCTTCTGGGCTTGTTTCATTAAGTTTTCCAATCAGGCTTAAGTACTTTTTCTTTGGGCAGATATTTAAGACTACAAACATCTCAAGCTGATAGATGGATCTGTGTCTGAAATATTATTATTTCTCTTTTTTAAAAAAATTATTGATTTTTTTCCTCTGTGTATTAAGCTACAAAACATTGCCTCCTATTTCTTTTTAACTGGTGCTGCCTCAGCCTGAGAGAGCAGCCTTCCATAGAATTGCTTCCTTTAACATCTGAACCTGGTTATTTCCACCTTGTTTTTCTCCAAGCTCTCCCAAGGGTTGAGTGCAATTTTGATCTTCAAAATAGCTGAGAGCAAAAGGTGGTGACGTAAAGCAAAACTTTGAGGTTTGAAACCAGAGTGAGTGAGAAAAGACATTTTTTGGACATCAGAAAATCTGCAACATATCATTCATTACAGTTCAAAGCCAGAGGTGTATCAAGAAAAGCATAATAGCTCTCCTTGTCTCCTGGATCTTCTTGCTAAATGCTCATTCATGTGACTCAGACCTAAAAGAAAACAGAAAAGCAATTGGAAAGTGTGATAGATGTAGAATCAGGAGTGCTGGAGCTGAGTCCCTTCTTTGCCATTTTCCTGAATAAGTGAACTTTCATCTGTTTGCCTCAGTTTCCTCAATTGTAAATTTGGGCTAATAATAGCACCAAGCTTGTAGAGTTATTGTGAGGATCAAATAATATAATATTTATAAAGTGCCTGGCATATATATCCTATATAAATGTTAACTATTGATAATTATGATGGTAATGGTCCTTGACTTTATACACCAAAAGAAGAGCTTGGTTGTTGGCTTGTTTGGGTTTTTTTTTAAGGATAATAAGGAGCCATTTAGGATTCTTGAAGAGAGGAGTAACTAACTCTCCATACAGAAAAAACTAAGTAGATGAAAAATGCTTCTGGTCAGTCCTGGATGTGAGTTATAGAATGTCATGATCTTTGAGGAATTGAAAATGAGTATCTCATTCAGAAAAGGCATTAAACTCAAAGCCCCCAAAACTGAAATGTAATTGGGAACGGGGTAGCTAGGTGGCTTACTGGATTGAGAACCAGGTCTTGAGACTGGAGGTCTTAAATTCAAATCTGACCTCAGACATGTTCTAGTTGTGAGACCCTGGGCAAGTCACTTAACCCCCATCACCTAGCCCTTACTACTCTTCTGCTTTAGAACCAATACATAGTGCTGATTCTAAACTGAAAGGTAAGGTTTTAAAAAAATGTTATTGGGAAATTATCAAAATAAATAAGAAGACAGTTCAACATAGATAATGTTCATTTGTGGTCTTTCAGTCAATATGCATTCCTGGGATCCATTTCTGTTTGAGTTTGACACCACTGACCTAGTGTTGTCAATGGAGAAGCTCAAAAAGGCAGTAGAACCTTTGGGATTCTGAAGAAGTGGACTGAAGGATAAAGAAGTCATGTGAGACAGAATTGAATGTACTATTCTCAGAGTGAGCATTTAGCTTACAAAGTCTAGTTTGTTATCTTTTGTTGATGGAGGACTACAGGATAAGCTTGGGAGTGAGATTGATGAAAGACAGCAAGGGCAATGAACAACTAGGTTTCTCCCCTTACATCACCTGAACTGGGTTGGAAGAACTACAGCCTAGTTACAGGTGTTTTGGATTGTGTATGTGTGTGTGGGGGGGGGGGGGGGAGCCTTGTGATGGGAACTTGTATATATATTGCCTGTTCACTGCATACTCAGTCAGCACTTCTTAGCCCATCACTGAAGTGCTCTCTTTCATGAAGGGAATAAACTGCTGCCTTTTTTAAAATTTTTTACTTCTACCTTCTGATTTCAGGTTGTGCTTATTTGAGTGAATAGGGCACTTGTGCTCATTTCTGAGAGAAGCACTTGTCATCATTTTTATGTCACACAAAATGAATGATCAAAAACTTGAACAAGTGTAAAAGTGAAAATTAATATATCTACCCAGTTATTAATTTTTATAAAGTTTATTAAAAAGGGTAGACAATAAGGTTTTAAATCTCATTTTTACATTGAGTTCAGACCACATTTTTCCTATCCTCCATTAACCCTTTTCTCCCTTTACCTGTCTCTCCAACACCATGTCCATCTAAGAAGGCCCCCACAAGACCTTCCCCCTCTCTTTTATTGATGTACAGAATGTAAGGGACACAAACTCTGGCATTCAGAGAATGTGGAAGAGACAGGTTGGCCCTCCAGGAGGAGGGGGGGAATGAACCTCCCTGACACACAAGAGTCTCACATGATGGGCAATACCACAGATGGGTAACAATCTGTTTGAGTGAAAGCCTACATTCATGAGCATGCACTGCTAGACTCATTTGAGTATGTATTAGATATTAAGGATGGAATAAACAATAGCTCTTTCCCCTGAGAAATTTAATACTATAATAATTCTTTCTAGATCTTTCCTTTGCCAGTCCACTATCACACTCCACTATCTTTTTTTCTGATAGAATTTCTAGTTCGTTTTTTAATCAAATTTTTTTTTTCAATTTCATGTGGAAGCAATTTTTGACAATTTGTTTCTGACATTTTGCAATTCAGATTCTCTCCTGCCTCCCCTTCTCACCCCACTTCCCCAAACAGTAAATAGACTGATAGTAGTTCTAATTCTAGTACTTACCATAGTGCCTGGCAAATAGTAGTAGCCCTTGCCCCTTTTCTATCTTAAAATTGATACTAAAACAGAAGGTATGTGTTTTAATCTTTAATTAAAATTAATTTTTAAACAGAATACATTTTAGGAACTAATCAATTATTATCATTAGATGACATTTACAGACATTGAGACAATGAGGCATCACTAATACTGTCACATGAAATGATTGCTTAGAAACAATAGATGAGTAGGTCCAAAATAATCCTACATAGAATTTAAGGGCTAAGTTTAAAAAATACATAGATGGTGTGAGAATTAAAGTTAACATACAATAACTCAAATATTATATTTATAAGATTTATTAAAATAAAAATCAGAGTTAAAAGGGAGCTATCTAACTCAAGCCACAAGAAAGAAATCAGAGAAAGTGAGGGCAGAGACACCAAAATATATACAAATGTGACCATGCAATGTGGTGGAGAGAGGAGAGGAATTCTGAGAAAGACTTAAGGACTTCTGGGGGATGAAGTCCAAGGCTTCAAAATTCTAATTAATACAATGGCATTGATTCTATAAAAGAATTCTGAAGGAGATTTCCCAGTAGAATGTAAGCTCTTTGAGGGCAGAGACTGATTTTCATTTTGTCTTTCTATCGGTAGTACCCAGCACATTGAGGGATAATCATATTTAAAAAGTATACAATTATATACTTTTAACTTTAACTTGCGTTATTGATATTTTTCTATCACTTTCTGAAGTCCTCGGTTTGTACAATAAAGCAAACCTGGATTTGTATGTTTGCTGATTTTCAAGGTGTAAATGTTCACCATAAAATGTGGCCACACATCCCAGGAAATGATCTCATCAGATGGGCTTGTTAATTTGGAAAAAACACAGAACTATTAGATAATTAGAAATACCAAGCCTTTAATCAGGATAGGGATAGGTCCAATATTCATCCATCACACAGAACCCAGTGCCAAGACCTACACAGGGCCTACACCCTGGTGACTCTGGGTATGTATCCCCAGGAGAAGGCACCACACTAGAGGCCCCCAAAAAGGGACAGAATTTGGGGGTCTCTTATACCCTCTGCAGAACTTGGTATGGCAAGCCTGCAGAGACAAACAACAAGCAGGCTGCAAAGAGGTCCGCAGCCAGCCTCAAGGGTATCAGGGAGCCAGTCAACTATAACAGTTATAAAGGAAAGGATCAAACCAAGAGGTGGACTTCCTGAGAGAGGACTTTAATACATGGGAGAAGCTTCTAAAACAAATAAAGGCACTCTACAGTTTGACTACGTCCACAGATTGCACCCGCACTAGGGACCCCAAACAGTTTAAGGTCTATGTTCAGTCTATGTGCCTGGCACTGGGGTTTCTCAAAGGGCAGGGGTAAAATTGAGGTGTCCAGATTTCACATTGATAGGCTAAACCAGTTTGAGAGTAACCAATGGGCCACAAATCTGTGATTGAGTTAGAGAACGAGGAGTGGCTACTCTAAGTGTGTGATTTCCCCCAGTAGAATGGGTGTTAAGAACAAGGTGTTCCAATTACCATGAAGGTAACTGAATCATGTGCTGTGTGGCATCTAGAAACTGGTTAGACATCAAAGACACCAAGGTCATCCACTGCATTTGGGCCATCATCCATTGTCCTGAATTTTGCCTTGCCACAGGACTACGATGATGCTAGAAGAAAGATGAGGCTGATAACCGTACCTAACTGTGCCTCACTTAAATCCAATTTATACACAAAGTCAAGACGTCATTCTGTGACATCACTAGTCCTCTTAGAAAATGAAGGACAAGAAACAACATATGTCAGGCTCTGTTCCAGATGATATGCATACAAAGATGAAAATGGAACAGCCTTTCCTTCAAAGGCTTACATTCTATATTTCCATGAAGTCTCACGCCTTTCTCTCCTTCCCTTTGTTTCAGGTGTCTGATAGATGTGACTACGTCTTTGTCAATGGAAAGGAAATGAAGGGCAAAGTGAAAGTTGTGGTGAACTTTACCTACCAGCACCTAAGTAGCCCCCTGGAGATGACTGTGTGGGTGCCCCGCCTCCCGCTCCAAATTGAAGTCTCTGACACAGAACTTAACCAGATCAAGGGCTGGAGGGTTCCCATTGTCTCCAATAAGAGGTAGCTCTTATCAGAATATATTCCACCTCCTACACACACACACACACACACACACACACACACACACACACACACTCAATGTAAAAGTTAAAATTAAATCTCAATAATAATATTATATTTTAAGAAGTTTATTAATCATCATTAGAAATCAAGGAATAAAGAAGATACAAAATAAAGACCACGTGCTCATGGCTGGTTAGCCATTTTTAGTCAACCCCACTCACCACCATCAATGCTGATTCTATGAGAGCAGGAGCCTCCAAAGCCCATGCCCTTTATCCTCTGTCTACAGGACGTACATAATGACAGGAAGTCAGTGGGCTCTTGGGATATGTAGTTCTTTTTTTAGGGGAACAGATTTTCAGTCATACAACATACACACACACACACACACACACACACACACACACACACACACCTGATGTGGTACAATGTAAAGTGTTGACTTTGGACTTAAAAGACCTTGATTTATAGCTCTACCAACTTACTTCTTATGGACAGGAAGCATAACAAAGTAGAGAAACTCTAGACTTAAACTTAAGACTTGGGTTTGAATGCTTCCTCAGGTACTTGACTAGCTGATGGTCATGGGACAACTCATGCGACATCCTCTATGAACTTCAGTCTTGTTTTCAAAAAGGGAATAATCATACCTGCAGTGATTACACTAGAGGTCTGCCCAAGGTCACAAAGCCATTATATGTCAGAGTCAGAATATGAACCCAAATCTTTCTGGCTTTCTCTACTAAGCTGAACATAAAACTCAAGTAGAGCAGCAAGGTGATGTAGTATGTAGAGAGCACCAGACCTGGAGTCAGGAGGATCTGGGTTCAAATGTGGTCTTGGACACTTTCTTATCATATGACCCTAAGCAAGTCACTTAAGCCTGTTTACCTGGGTCTTTCCTTTCTGTCTTAGTGTTACTAAGAACAAAAGTAAAGTTTAAAAAAAATTCAAATGAACCTTGAGACCCTAGAACCCTAAGGGATTTCTAGGAGGTCTATGAATAAGGTGGGGGGAGAGGGAGAGTTACATTTTTATTTTCTAATTGAGATTTAAGATTTCCTCCAATAGTTAATTTTTAAGACTATGTTGGAGATTCCATAGGTTGCACCAGACTATCAAAGAGGTCCATGATGCCAAAAAAAGGTTAAGAACTCCTGGACTAAATAATACAATAATTGCCATCTTAATAGAAATTAGAGATTTGCAAAGACCTTTGTGAATGTTGTCTTACTTGATCTGCCCAACCACCCCATGAGTTCTGTGCTTTTATTCACCCCATTTTATAGATGTTGAAACTGAGATCCAAGAAGGTATACATAACTTAATTAAGATCACACAGTAATTAAGTGCTTGAGGAAGATTTGAAATGAGATCTCACTGACTCCCAGGATAGTATTTCTTAACTAGCATAAGAACCTTTCTCTCTAATTGATCTCTGAGGTCCCTTCCAGCTTGCAATCTCTCAGTCAACAAGCATTATTTATTAAGCACCTACTGTGTACCAGGCACTTTGTTAAGTCCTGGGGAATAAAAGTACAATGAATGAAGCAGTCCTTATTAATAGTGAGCTTATGAGTAGAAACACCGAGGAAAAGCAACTGCCTGACTACAGCGGTTGAGGGGACATGACAGAGGAGAGACTCTAAACGAAACTCTAATGCAAATATTGACAACATGGAAATGGGTTTGAATCAAGAACACATATGATACCCAGTGGAATCACGCGTCGGCTATGGGGGGTGGGGGAAGGAAAAGAAAATGATCTTTGTCTTTAATGAATAACGCTTGGAAATGATCAAATAAAATATTATAAAATTAAAAAAAAACCTCAGAATCATAAAAAAAAATAGTGAGCTTATAAGCTAGTTAGGACAACAGGTTCATCCATATGTAAAGACAAACAGCAGAAATATAAAGTGAATAAATGCAAATAAATACAAAGTCATCAAATCCAAGATAGTTTGGGAGGGAGGGCACTAGCAGCTGGAGGAATCGGGAAAGACTTCAAGCAGAAAGTGTTGCTTGAGCTGAGATGAATTCCATAAGACAGACATCAGAAGGGAGTCATCATATAACAGTGAAAAATGTGTTTCATGGGTAAGTATGCTTTGGCAAAGGGAGAAGGATGACTTCTCAGGAAGAGAGTAAGGTGAGTAACGAGCCCTCTTCTCCTTGGGATACTCCTGCTGCCCTCAGGAAGAATGCAGAGATGAACTGCTACCTAATGGGGTTTCTGGCTTTGATTAGGAGATGGGGGTGGAGGAGAGGTTGCTGCAGAATGCCAGGCACCATTGAGAAGGACCAAATGTACTGTAACAATACAAGAGCCTGTGTCAATCAGAGCAGAGTCATTGAGGTGGAAGACCATCCTGGGGTCCAGTCCACATGTTGTAACAGCTGCACAGTTCAGATGGTTAACACAGCCAGTTGCTATGGTGGAGATGAAAACAAAAGCATTTATAGTGAGAGTGATCTAATAGAGGAAACAGAAATTCTAAAGAGAAACCAAGCAGAGGAGTTGATCTAGATTCTGCAATGAGCAGAGTTTCCTCATTTTGATGTGTCCCACAGGAAAGCTAGGTGGTACATTGGATAGAGTGCTAGACCTAAAGTCCAGAAGACTTATTTTCATGAGTTCAAATCCAGCCTCAGACACTTACCAGTTCTGGAACTCTGGACAAGTCACTTCACCCTATTGACCTCAGTTTCCTCATCTGTAAAAAGCCACTCCAGTATCTTCACCAAGAAAGCCCTAAATGGGTTCACAAAGAGTCAGACCTGACTAAAAAATGATTAAAACAGGACATGGGGCAAGGAGATGCAGACACGAACCCAATAGATCACAGATTTGTCTAACCTTCTTAGGATGGGTCTCTCTAATTTGGAATGAAGCCTAGATACCTTCCAGCATTAGCATTCCTTGAATGAAATGCCCAAGAGTCTTTTACAAGGTATGAAACCTAACCTGTCCAGTTAAGAATGCTGCAAGAATTAGTATGAGGAAGAGAAGTAGAAGAGGTAAGAAGGGCATTCTACCTGAGTTTGTTCCTGCTATTGACTAGCTAGCTGTGTGACCACACTAGATATGTGACTTAATTTCCCTGTATCTCAGTTTAGAGGAAGTTGAACCTAATGACCTCTGAAGTCCCAAACAGCTCCAGATCTGTGATCTTATGGTTTGACTTGAAGTCAGAAAAATATGAGTTTGAATCCTGCTTCTGATATTTATTAGCTATGTGATCCTGGGCTTATCGCTATGATGAGTCTGAATCACAGTAAAATGGAAATAATTGCACCTCTTTTAAAGGGCTATTATGAGGAGCAAATGAGATAAGAGATAAATAAATCATTTTGTTAACATGTAAAGTGCTTTGTAAATGTCTGTAATTTATTATTATTATCATTTTCTTACCCTCTTGAAATGATAACAATGATATTAGCTGCCTTTGTGTGGCACTTTACAGGTAACAAAATATGTTTAGTTTGGGTTTTTTCCAATATTGTCATATATATTTATATTATGTATCAACTTGTCTTTGTACACATTGTACCTTTCCAGTAGAATGTAAGTTTCTTGAGGGCAAGGGATTGTTTCACTCCCGTCTTTGTATCCCTAGAGTTCAAAATAGGGCCATAGGACTGTATAAATGCTGTGTTAGTTGATTGGTTATTGACAGTGTGATCCACTATACTCACACAGAACCTCCCATCCCATTTCTTAAAATTTAAGTTCCCAGAGGCCAGTGGTGTCAAACTCAAATAGAAATCAATCCGGTAGACCACAAATTGGCCTAGAAACCACAAATTAATATCATCTACATTGTATTTGTATTGATTTTATTATTTTCTCAATTACATTTTAATTTATTTCCATTTAGGAGTCTTGCTGACTGGCTTATGGCAGTAGGCTATGAGTTTGACACTTCTGCCTTAGACCATAGCCTGCCTAATGACTTCTTGGTTGTTATCAAAAAGCAATCAACAGACACTTTTAAGACCTTATAATACTTAAGGCACTCTGGAGATACAATGAAAAAAGTCAAACAGTACCTTTTCCTCAAATAGCTTAGATTCTATAAAGGAAATTAATGACTCCTCTTCTCCCCTCTGATTCTACCAGGCTAGTTCGGGACAGTGATGACGAGGAAGAGGATGAGAGGCGTGGCAAAGGCTGTGCTCTTCAGTACCAGCATGCCATGGTGCGTGTCCTTACTCAGTTTGTGGCTGAAGCCTCTGACTCTGGAGGGCAGCTGGCCCACCTGCTGGGCTCTGACTGGCAAGTGGATATCACAGATTTAGTGAACAATTTCATGCAGGTGGAAGAGCCAAGGATTGCCAAGCTACAAGGAGGACAAGTTCTGATTGGGCAGGAGCTTGGAATGACTACCATTCAGGTAAGGAAGTCCAGAGAGCTGAGATTCTGATTCTCTGCCTTAGCCCTGACCTTTAAGAGAGTTTGCCCAAAGATGAGAATGCCACTCTCAAGGGGTTAAAATCTAAGGCCAAAAAGGAGGCTCTCTCCTTTCATATATCCTGGTGAATGGAATTCTTAACAAAGTCAAGAAGAACTGGATTTGAATCATACATCAACCACTAAATAGCTTAGATAGATGGATAGATGGATAGATGAGATAGATAGATAGATAGATAGATAGATAGATAGATAGATAGATAGATAGATGATGGATGGATAGATAGATAGATAGATAGATAGATAGATAGATAGATAGATAGATAGATTGATGGGTGGGTGGATGGGTGGGTTGATAGGTAGATAGATGGATGTAGAGAGAGGGAGGTGGAGATGTATATATGTTAGACTCTATAAGGGAGTTCCCCACACTAGTAGAAACTTGTCTTTGGCATGGTTATAAACTGTCATTGTCTAAAATGCATTAATTAATCAAGAGCAGAAGCCCACGTGACTATGGGCTTTGTCATTTTCTAGGATATAACTTTGAAATTCCCAACATATTTTAAGATAGTGTTCCTAAAACATTGGCAGTCAGGTAGTGCATTGGATAAAGCCCTGCACTTGGAATCAGGAAACTCATTTTCATGTTTTAAATCAGTCCTCAGATACTTACTAGCTGTGTGTGACCCTGGGTAAGTCACTTAATCCTATTTGCCTGTTTTCTCATCTGCAAAATGTGCTAGAGAATAAAATGGGAAACCACTCTAGTACCTTTGCCAAGAAAACCCCAAATAGGGGTTACAGGGAATTGGACATATCTGAAGAACAACAAGTTTACCAAACAGGGAATTTCCAAGAGTAGAGATGGGAAATTGGTTATAAATTTCCAAAGACAACTAGCCATACTATCCTGCTCTCATCTTGACTATAATCTGTTCCTTTGTACTCCACGTTATCATCTTGTCAATCCTCTCCTTAAATTACTTCATTTAAATAGTCATTCATTAAGGTGGAACTATGTGCAGAGTGCCATCCTGAGTGCTAAGGGAAAGGACCAAGTTATCCTAGATGGGTACCTGCCTGCCCTCATGAACATTCCAGTTTGAAAAGAGGATACAGCAAGTACACAGACTATTCAGTTTTAATCAATCTGTTAATCCCTCTAGTGATGCAAATTGCAATTAATCAAAACCTGACTATTATGTACAACTCTCATCTGTGTCCTCTAAGAAATCCTGCTTGAAATCCATATGATATGCCCAGGGCTTTGTTCTCAGTCCCTTGACACTGCATGCATGCCAGGGGAGAACACAGATTATATCTCTTAAATCCATATTTTCATTTTAGTCATGCATTTCTTAGATGACACCCTGGTCAGTTCCTTGTTTATAATGTGTTACATGTAATTCCTATACACTCTGCATCTTTCTATTGTCCTTTGGGTGATTCTTAAGTCCAATTCTTCAGACTATAGTGAACTATGACTTATAGCCAAAAGAACATTACAGGAAGGATATCAGTGTTAAAAAAAATTTTTAAACTAAAATAAAGATGGGCCTTTCCTTTAATAAAAGCTTAGGGTCATTTATAAGAACTACCTAATTTGGGATAGGGAGGTGGCTCAGTGGATAGAGAGCCAGACCTGGAAATGGGAAAGATCCTGGGTTCAAATCTGATCTCATATGCTTCCTAGCTATGTCACCTTGAACAAGTCACAACCCCAACTGACTATCCATTACCACTCTTCTGCCTTTAAATCAATACTTAGTATCAGTTTGAGGACAGAAGGTAAGAGTTAAAAAAAGAACTACATAATTTCCCTAAGTTTGTCTGTATAAGTCTCCTATATCTATTCAATTCTAGGCTCATTTCATTGGCCATTTGTCCACAGGTAACTATCAAGTAAAATAATATGGAAATGAACCCAGCCTCAGAAAGAGTTTGAGCTCAACTCTAATCTGAATCATTCCTCAGTTAGACCAAGCAAAACTGTTAGTTTATTTTTCTTTAGAAAGACTTTACATTTCTGGAGATATAGAAGTCTGTGTGTGAAGCACGGACTACTATTAAAAAAAAATTTAGGAACATTTGTTCTAGGATGGACATTTGGATATGGACATTTTAAGGTGATATAGCATAATACACAGGACGTTGAATTCAGAACCAGGGAAATCTGAGTTCAAATTCTACTTTAGGGACTTGCTATATGACCTTGGTTCCTTGGACCAAGGCAACTATGGTTAGGACTGAAAGGCAGCATAGGATGGTAGAGAGGGCTAGTCTGGAGACCAGGGAGACACGATTTCAAATCCCACATTTGATGTGTCCTGGCTATGTAACTCTGGGCAAGTCATTTAACATCTATGTTCTCTAGATATCTCTCCATCAGAGTAGGTACTGATCAACATTGGTAGGGGGAGTTTTCTCATTGGGAGTTCCTTGCACCAATGAAATCATCCATCCAGTACAAAATAATGATAATGATAATTATGAACAAATGTCCCAAGTGGTAGAGGAATGGAGGAAGACAATTCATTTCCAAAGCTCATTAGACTGTAGGAAGATTAGATGTTGACTGCTTGAGTAGGAAGAAGTCTTATATAGTTTGTAATTGGAAGACATCAATTGATCTGACAATCAGCAAGAATTAATGAACTGCCTACTGTGTGTCTGGCACAGCACTAAATGTTGAGAAGTCAGAGAAAAAATGGTTCCTACCTTCAGTGAGTTTACATTTTATCAGTAAAACAGCACCTAACTACATACTTGAGATTTTAGGAATCCCCAATAGGGAAAAGGGGGGCTATGACTCCCAACCACTGACCCTCATTCCTGGGTATTTGTCCATCACAATATTCCATAGAACCATGGAGTATCATCTTGGGACATTATCCGCCATCTAGACCAAATGCCACTAAAAAGCAAAACAACCTCTATTTGACACATATCCATTCAGCCTTGACTTAAAGACTTCCCAAACTCTCCACTTCCCAAGGCAACCCATTCTACTTTGGGACTTCTCTAATTTATAAGGAAGTTGCCCCCTTATATGGAGCCTAAACTGGACTCAACTGGACACCTAATCTTTACCTCTTCCTTGTAACATTTAAAAATTAACCTGCAATACTCCAAGTATTATATTTAATAATATTTATTAATATTTAACTTGAAGCAAAGGGAAAATAAAAGGCTAGAGAAAGTGAAAGAGCTCACCAGCTTTTCATGTGGAAAAGAGAGCACCCACAACAACACCCACTATATACAAACAAAGTAAGGACACACCTACACAAAAGGGAAAAGGGAATTGTGGGAAATGCAGTCCAAGGGTTCAAGATTCTAATTAATAATACACCCTCTTCTATGTGACACTCCATGTTTCCTATTAGTACTCTTTTGAACTGGACATTCCCTTGTCCTTCATCAGTCTTCATTTGGCATGAGCTCAGCTCTTTCACCTCTCCTGTCTATTTCACTTTTGACGCTCTCTAGCTTAATCAACATCTTGAAGTCCAGAATTATATGTTATTATTTTACTTACGTTATTATTCCTCATATTAATTCTCATCTCAATTATGTCTTCATACTAACAGAATCATCTTGTTTCTCTTGATGCAATGTTTCTATATTAATTCCATGAATTTATCTCATTGATATAGGCACTTCTTCCAATGGGACAGGTCCATGCCCTCTCATCCTTTATAATTCCTACTTGTGTTTCCCCCTAATTTCTCTACCCAAGGTCCCTATGGGGGTTCCCACTAGATATTTTCTAGATATCAGTGAAATATCAGGAATATCAACCAATTATCCTTTTCTCTGGCTATATAATTGCTCCCTTTCATTTCCTTTTCTAGACATATCTGGAGCTAGTTGGTGGAATGAAAAGAGTTCTGAACTTGAAGTCACAGGTCTGGGTTCAAATCCTCTCCCTGCTACTAAGTAACTGTGAACTTAGGCAATTCATAACCTCTATGAGTCTCTGTTCCTTATCAATAAAATCATTTTGGATTAGATGACCTCCTCCACGTTTCCTTCTAGCTCTGGATCTATGATCTTCTCTGATATAATTCATTGTCAACAATAGGTGACATCATATTCATTCTTACCATTGCCCTTTCTGTGATTCATGATTTTCATTCATCAGATTCTTTGTCGTTCCAACTGGAAGACTACTGCTGTTAAAAAGATACCTCCTTCCCATCTCTTGTGATACAAATTTCAGAAATTTCTAAGACTTTTTATAAAACATTCAGAGGTTTTCTCAGCTTTCTAAATATGTCTGCTTTTCTATTGAAGGATACTGAGTCCTGCTTCTCTCCTGTGCCAATCTTCCAAGTTAATAGCAATGCACCCTCTCTTCCAACATTAAAAAAACAGAGCCATCTTTAGTTGCAGCTAGAGAGTACTGTTAGTCCCCTGGCCCTGGGGGCATCAAGCATTTCTCCTTATTGCTTCCTTGTCCCCTTGTGGAACAAGTCTTTTCATCTGCCATCACCTAAAAACATACAACCCATCTCTCCCTGTCAAAGTCAGGCATGGGAATTAATGAGGGTGACTAGATGGAGCTTTCCAACTTTGGTATCAAGGCTTAAGGAGTTTGGGGACTCAAGGTGCAATTCAACATGTGTGCTCATAAATCTCCCTGGCAGCAGCTCTGAAAGGGGAATTCAGAGAGAGACAGATGCCCATGAGGTCAAACTTTCAGTAATAATTCAGTATAACCCATTCAATCCAGAAAAGTAGGTCTCCAAAGAGTTGGTCTAACTGCAATCCTATCCCACTTACTTATTCAGTCTATGAAAAATAAATTAAAATAAATAAAACCTTCCCAAATAGCTTCCCCTCAAAGAAGTAGTTCTTTATGGCAATACCTGTTCCATGTGACCCTTTATTTTAGCTGTCTGCTAAAGGCCTAATGGGATAAACATAAGATTCATTGTACAATTATAGGTATATAGGGGTACTGAGATTGGGGAGGAAGGGAATGAATACAATGCTAGTCTTGGAGTCAGCAAAATCTGAACCACTTCAAATATTAGATGTGACGCAGTCCAGGGTAAGACATTTAAACTCTGAGCCTTAGTTTTCTCATCTGTAAAATGGGGATCACATCACCAAATGCCCAAGGTTGTTGTAAAAATCAAATGAGATATACATAAAGTGTTTTGCAAACCTTAAAGCACTATCCAACTAGTACATGTGTTATTGATCATATTTATTATCAATTAACCAAATTGTTCATTATGAATATATTATTCATTAAATAACTGGCATTTTATTAATATTAATTATTAAATGTTATTATTTGCATTATTAATTTTACAAGTACTTTAAGGGCATGGGCAGGTTTGAATCTAGTATTAAATAATATTCCCAAATGTAAAGAGAATATCTAGCCCAATATTCAAAGTAATAAGTACTGGATAATAGCTCCCATCATGACAAAGTGGGAAGATGATTGGACTTGGATTCAGAAGTCCAGATTTAAGTCCTGATGCTGCCACTGAAGGTCCAGGTCCTTGGGACCATCCAGTCCAGTTCCTTCATTTTATAGATAAGAAAATAAGGCCTGGAACAGTTTAATACCTTGACTAAGATCACATGTTGCCACTGTTGTTCAGTCATTTTTCAGTTGTGTCTGACTGACTCTTCATGATACCATTTGAGGTTTTCTTGGCAAAGATATTAGAGTGGCTTGTCATTTTCTTCTCCAGATCATTTTACAGATAAGAAAATGGAGGCAAACAAGGTTAAGTGACTTACCCAGAGTCATATAACTATTAAATATCTGAGGTTGGATTTAAACTCAGGAAGAGATCACAGATCACAGGGCAAGGATCAAATGAGATGATAACTGTAGACAGGTAGATGATTCATTGAATAGAGCTCTGAATCTAGAGTTCAGAAAGTCCTAAATTAAATCATGCCTCAGACATGCTAGCTATGTGACCCTGGGCAAATCACTTACCTTCACATCACCTCGGTTTCCTCATCCATAAAATGGGAATAATAATAGCACATACCTAACAAGATCATTGGGAGTATCAAATGAAGTAATATATTTACTATCCTTTGTAAACCTTAATGTTAACTATTATTCGCATTAAATAAGTAATGAGCTTTGCATTCTCTCTCTGTCTCTATAAATGTATATAATATACATAATAATATATGCTATAATGCATATATGTAGCTACATAAATGTTAGCAATTTTTAACTATTATTAATAAGTAGCAAAATTCTAAGATTCCCTCTAGGTCTAACCCAGTGATGGCAAAACTTTTAGAGGGGCGTGTGATGTCCTAAGGCACATGTGGAGAGGGGGAGCCCAGCTCCATATCCTTCTGGCTCTCTAGTAATGAGGTCTGGTGAACTCTGCTCTGGGGTGTTAACAGGTGTACTCACAGGAGAGGGCTCTGAATGCTCCCTCTGGCACAAGTGCCATAGGTCTACCACCACAGGTCTAACCTTTGGCTTAAGTAATACTTTACAATTTGCAAATCACTTCCCTCATAACTATTATTACTATCTCCATTTTACAGATGAGGAAACTAAGGCTTAGAAGGGTGAAGTGATTTTCCTGTGGTCATACAGATAATTAATGGCAGAGCCAAGACTGGAACTCAAATCCCCCAAATCCCAATCCCTCTTTCCACTCTACTACTAGTAATAAATGATGTTGCCTTGTAATAATCCAATATTGAATGGAAGATTGATTGGCATTCACTCTAGTTCATATGTTTTATTTTCTTTGTTGCTTCTGCCAAATGGGTGGGGTTTTTTTGTTTGTTTGTTTGTTTGTTTTTGGAGAGGAATACATAGAAAAAAATAATTCTAATGCTGACTCTTCTGCTTAGATCCTGTCCCCACTGTCTGATGCCATCTTGGCTGAGAAGACAGTGACTGTGTTGGATGAGAAGGTGACAATCACTGACCTCGGGGTCCAGCTGGTGACTGGGCTCTCCCTCTCCTTACAGCTCAGCCCAGGAAGCAACCGAGCAATCTTTGCCACCTCCGTAGCTCAGGAGCTACTACAGACTCCCAAGCAGGTACTGGGGTTTGGGCTATTCTGAAGGGATTTCAACTCTAAACTCCAGCCTGATTAGACCCTCCCCACTCCTATCACCATAGGTATTCAAGAGGGAATTGTCAAAAAACGTGGAAAGAAATGAAGTAAGGGGCAGCTAGGTGACTCAGAGGATAGAGAGACACACCTAGAGATGGAAAGTCCTAGGTTCAAATGTGACCTCAGACACTTTCTTGCTCTGTGATCCTGGTCAAGCCACAACTCCAATTGCCTAGTCTTTACAGCTTTTCTGTCTTGGAAACAACACTAAAGTTAAAGGATTTTTAAAAAGAGAGACTTACCAAGTATCACATAGCTTACAAGTGTCAGAGGCAGGATTTGAACCCAAGGCTTCCTGAGTCTTGTTAAATAGGATGGACTGCTGAACGCCCTTCCAACTTAAGATCTAATGATTCCCAATACCAGCCAGTTCCCTCATAAAATGCCAGGTCTTTTTCTAGGCACCCCATAGAGCCAGGTTTAGACTGTCCTCCTCTAGGATCTAGCTGACTTACACTTCTTGCTGCTCCTCTGCAGCAGCAAAGAGTGTCAGGTAATGAGTTGGCTCCTAAAGGGCATAAACCTGCCATCATATTCTTCTGTGCTCACAGATAATCACTCAGTGCTCTTAGACCAGACCAGGTGTTTCCTAATCCTTCTTTGCTGTAGTTGAGCTTCTTGGCTTTTCAGGTAGTGGCTGCCATTCAGAAAGCTCTTGAGGGTCAATGATCCCAGAAACAGAGCAGAATTCTTGCTGAGGGCCACCCATCAACCCCGAAGAGATTCAAGTTACAGATCCCAAATGAGAACTAGAAAGCAAGGCTATGTTTACTGGGTGATAAAGATCAGATTCCTATCTGTTGTCTAGGAAGAGTTCAGAAATTGATGTGACTTGGCTAGAAACCAGGCCAGCACATTAATCCATTCCTGACATAAAGAAGTAAACAGGCTACCTTGAAATCTCTTCCAGAGTTGGTTTTGATGACATTTAGACCCAGCATGCAACTTGGCTCTGACATTTAAGTTCCAAAAAATCAAAAATGCATTTGAATTACTTCTTTGACTTCTCATAGACCCCTAACTATGGTGGCATGACTGGAGCTCTGCCCACCAGAAACATCCCTGTCAAAGGGCACTGAGGGTTCTTTTGAGCCTGTTGGAAGCAGAGAACTAAGTTAGCAGCAGTGAAGGACTAAGTTATTTATTGTAAGGGTAGAACTAGATGAGAACCCCCACTTTGAACCCCTTCATTTTACAGATGAGGAAACTGAGGCCTGGAAAAATTAAATAACTAATCTCCATGTCTTGGTTTCCCTGACTTCTTTCAAGTCTCAGCTAAAAAGTGTACTTTTTACAATAAACTTTTCCCAATCCCCCTTCGTGCTTACTCCTTTCCTCTGAGTTTAGCTTTAACTTACCTGTTGATCTTTTATTTGTATATAGTTGTTTGCATGTTATCTCCTCATTAGACTATGAGCTCCTTAAAAGTAGGGATTTATCTTGATTTGTTTGTCTTTCTTTGCATCCCCAGTACTTAGTACAGTGTCTGGCACATGGTAGGCACATAAAAAATGTTTGTCAACTTGACCCCCCTGTAGACAATTATTAACTAAATTGTTGTTGTTTCAGTCATTTTAGTCATGTTTTACTCATCATAACCCCCTTTGGGGTCTTCTTGACAAAGATACTAAAGTGGTTTGTCATTTCCTTCTCCAGCTCATTTGACAAATGAGGAAACAGAGGCCAACAGATTAAGTGATTTAGCCAGGGTCACACTGTGTCGGAGGTGGTATTTTAACTCTGGTCTTCCTGACTGAAGTCTGCCTGCCACTCTATCCACTGCACTACCTCACTGTCTATTCACTAAATATCCCTAGGCAAACTATTCAACTTCAAGGCTCACTTTCTCCATCTGTAAAATGGTGATAATAATAACCCTCACAATACAAGATTGTTGGATCAAATTAGATAACACATCATGCTTTGCAAGTCTTACAGCACTATAGAAATGCCAGCTATTGTTATATTCAAATAGCAGTACATGATCAATCTTAGCCAGAAGGGTGTCCTAATTGAAACTATAGAGTCCCTGGAAATCGAAGATGATTATCTGCTCTTATATGGCCTGGCGAGCTACTATTTCACCAAAGTGGGCATAAAAAGTCCAGTATTCCAAATGGGATTCGGGCAACAAGTGAAAGTAGCCCCCAGTCTTAGATCTATCATTGGCCCTAAGAAGCAGATAACATAAAAGATAGCTCTGAGTCTGGCTGGTTTGATCTTTAGTGTCCACAAAAAAAGCAGATGAACCCCAGACTCATACAGAATGTACTCTTACCAGTATGGAGGCATCAAGACCTAATAAAAGCCAACAAACATGGAACCACAGGGTCATCCTTCCTCAGACTGTGTCTTCCGATGTTTGTTATGAGAAATAAGTGGAGCCTTTGTATTAAAGCAACTTATAAAATAATGTAGTAAATATTGTGTTTTTCTTTTCATTGAAACACATAACATTTGTAAATAACCCCAGTAACCAGTAATGCCTTTTGACATGTGATTTATTATCCTGCAAAAGTAGAAGCCGTACCACCCAGGGGACACATCTTTCTTTTAACATCTCCAAGAAAAAACAAATCTTATTACCAAGCATTTAAAAGTGGTCATGTACTTTATATCTTCATAGAAATTCTTTCTTACCTATGGTAGGTTTTACCTTTTATTTCCATGGAGTAGAAGAATTTACCCTATGTTTTTCATAGTCCTGTGGTTTGGGATCAATTGCAGAGAAAGAATCACAGTGTCACAGAATCTCAGAGATGGAAGGGATCTCAGGGATGATCCAGTTCAATGTCTTCTGCTTCCATGACTTTCTTCAATCCTCCTCCCAACCCCAAACACACACACTTGCCCTTTTGGAAATGAAATTCACTTCTTCCTTGATTCCATCTCTCATAATTTCTCACTCCCTTCCAAATACAGTTCAGGTGACATCTCTTATGGGATGTCTTTCCAAATCCCTTTATTTATTAGCAATATTTCCCTTGTAATGACTTTGGTTTTATGTTGTATATACTTAATATTGGATGACTTGTGTACTTATTGTATTCCCCATTCCCAATGGACTAGAGATTATTTTAGGATGGGAACTTTTTTCTTTGAATTCCCAATACTTAGCAAGATGGTGTGTATGTAATTAGCACTTAATAAAGGTATTGAATTAGATCAGATTAGATTGGGCTGGGTTGGATTGGGTTGGATTGGATTGGGTTGAGCTGGGATGGATTGGAATGGTGTGGGTTGGGGTAAATTAGTATCCTATTTGTAACATCCTCAGTGAGTGGTCTTCTACAGTCAGAAAACCTGTAGTGAGGGTAATCCATTCTAGGCAACCAGTTTCACAATTTGATCACTCTAGTTATGAAATTTCCCCTGCATTAAATTTAAAATTGCTTCTTCCCAACTTCTACTCATTGCTTCCTAATTTTGTTCTCTGGAGTGAGCCTCGGTAAGATTTTATGGATGTTAATGGGTGATTTGTATGTGTGCTTTATTAACAGGAAGCTGCCATAAGTTGCTGGATCCAATTCAGTGATGGTTCAGTCATGCCCTTGGATATTTATGATGTAAAGGACTTTTCTCTGGTGGTGACTTCACTCGATGAGAAGGTGGTCTCCATCCACCAAGACCCCACATTCAAATGGCCTGTAATTGCTGCTGAAATGGAGGAAGGACAGGGCGCCCTGGTAAAAGTGGAAATGGTGATTAGTGAATCATGCCAGAAGTCTAAGAGGAAGAGTGTGTTGGCTGTTGGAACAGGAAATATTAAAGTTAAGTTTGGCCAGAATGATGCCAATCCCAACACCAGTGACAGCAGACATGGTGGGGGAAGAGGTCACTTGGAAACCCATGCCAGTGACAGGAGGTCTAAAACAACCTGGCAAGAAAGAATGAGGCCAGATGGACAGTTTTTTGGCAATTTCTCCTTGGATCGCATGGAAGGTAGGGGAGCCACAACAGACAGATCTATCTACTGGAAGAAAGATAAACAAGAAAATCTTTTAGATGATAACAGCCACCTACAGACTATCCCCATGGACTTCACCAGCTTCCCTGCCCAAGTTGATCTCCCAAGGAACAATGGGGAGTTGGAGGAGAATGACTTAGTGCAGACACCCAGGGGCTTAAGTGACTTAGAGATTGGGATGTATGCCCTCCTGGGTGTCTTTTGCCTTGCTATTTTGGTCTTCTTAATTAACTGTGTGACCTTTGCATTGAAATACAGGCATAAGCAGGTTCCTTTTGAGGAGCAAGAAGGCATGAGTCATTCACATGACTGGGTTGGGTTAAGTAACCGAACAGAACTGTTGGAGCATCAACTGCATTTTCCATCCCCACAGGAAGAACAGATCACTGCTATTGACCGAGGAGTGGATTTTGAGGAGAGTAAATTCCTCCTCAATACCAATTCCCAAAAGAGTCTTAATGGCCAGGTTTTCAAGTCTTCAGACTCTCCATTCGCTGATGGGAAAGACCAGAAAAGTGAGCCCACAGCTTCCCCTACCTCTAAGAGAAAAAGGGTGAAATTTACTACCTTCACCACCATTTCCCCAGATGAGGGATGCCCTACAGTTAACTCCATCCTGATGAGCAGTGTGGATGACATAAAATGGGTTTGCCAAGACATGGATCTGGGAGAATGTAAAGAATTGACAAACTACATGGAAAGGTTACATGAAAAGGTGTAATGGGACACAAATGAACATTTGTTTTTCGCTCACCTTCTGCCTTTAATTTTGGGTAGTGGGGCACAAGGACATCCCAGAAGGAAGCAGATTAGCAGGAAAAGAGAAAAGAAGCATCATCAGCTGAGGTCCAGAAAACCACCTGAAGTCAGCAGGATGGAGTTCTGGAGTCAGTGAAGATAGGAATTCCCCTTCCAAAAGTCATACACAAAGTTAGGTTTATTTGGTGTCTGCCAAGCATGGCAGTATTTTCACAACTGGAGACAAAAATAAGATCTGATTCAAGGATCTTTTCCAGGAAAGAACAATTTCTTTCTCTCTTTCTCTTTTTCTCTCTACCAATCTCTTTTTTTAAAAAATGTAGCAATTTGGATATTACAAAATCCAAGTAGCTCCCATACAGACTGTGGAGAGAAAAAAAAACACAAGACTTAGGCTCAGTTTTTTTAGAAAATGGATCAATGAAAGGAAGCACACCAGCTAAAATAAGAGTGGAATATCTAGCCATGAACATTATTGTTAATGGACAGAGATTGGTTTCACACTAGACAATGAGAAGTGACTGCTGTGACTTCATATTCCCCCAAAGAATTGAGGGGAAAAGACCTTCTTGGCAACCAAAAAGGCAGTCAATTATCTGCCTGGTATAAAGAGGGGAAAAGTGTGCCAATAAGATGTAACCATATGTGTATTGAGATAATGAGAAATAAACTCCATGGGGCTCTTTGGAGTAGTCTTAGTTTTTAAGATAAGGGATGGTACACTCACATCAATTTACTGGACATAGAATTCCGATTAGGTTCAAAGAACCAGTTTCTTTTTTCGCAACCTCACTCCATCCATCTCTAACATTTCAATTTGTACACTTCATCCACAATCCTGCCATTCTATAATGGTTTAGTCACTGGTCACAGGGGACATGACAGCCCTCAGTGGGGGTTTGCTGGGTGGCATAACTAGAACCAGGGTGTGATGAGAGCCTCAATGGTAGCTGGCATCTATAGATATTTCCTCCCAACAATGGACCTCTCAGCTGCCATCCTTGAGACTTATAGTTCTCTAAATAGCATCACCACCCCAGTTGCTGGCCAGGCCCAGGACTTGGGCTAGACTCTCTGGGGAGCTGCACCCAATAGGAACAATCTCTTTCTCTTCCTGCCTTCCTATTCAAATTGATTTTCCCTGAGTAACAGAATTCCTAGTTACATCTCTGCTAAGCTAGGAAACCATCCTTGTCCTTTGTGTAACTCCTCCTCTCCAGCTCTGCATCATTTCACAGAATTCATTCTACCAAGCCATCCAGGATCACTTGGTACTTACTTCCCATGTGGCCATTTTAATAAAGTAGCTGATTGGGTTTGGGGGGAGGGATAAGTGTTATTCATGCTGAACTCAACATAACCTTACTTCCCTTACCTTTTGAAAAAAGATCACTTAGCTATTTCATTATCCATTTGTAAGTCTGATCTCTGGTATCTCTCATCTAAAGACATGCCCCATAGATATCAAGATGGGGAAGCTAGGTCTGAGAGTATGAATGTATAAATGGAAGAGAAACCCAGAACTTAATGAAAAAAAAAACAAGTTTGTCTACTTAAAAAGTCCTCGTATTTATTCCTTCAATCCAATTAGGGTGCCAGCTTTTTGAGAGAAAGAATTCCTCCCCCCCCTTTCTTTGTACCCCTAGGGCTTAGCACAATACCTGACTCCTGGTGAACACTTAATATGTTTGTTGACTTCATTTATTAAGCTCCAATACATTTGTTGACTTAATTTGTTAAGCTCGAATATGTTTGTTCACTTAATTAAGATCTAATCTGTTTGTCAACTTAATTTATTAAGCTTTTCACTAGGGAACCAAAAGACAAAGACAAAGAGCAAAACTTAGTCCCTGCCATCAGAAGCTTACAGTCTACTTAGAGGGCTACAACATGTCCACTAGGAAAGATTATAATAAATCATTTCAAGGGGGAATGAACACTGCCCACCCAGTGAAGAGGTGGGGATGAGGAGATGGGAATTTGTTGTTAGGGATTAAGAAAGGAATCCTTGGCAGATGTCTGGCATTGGCATCATCAGTGTGACCCTAAACTTGGGCTTCAAAAGCCAGGATCAACTGCTTCCAATCTTAAGACTATCTAAATTGATGTGCTGCTTTCTGAAAGAGCACACATTCCCATGTGGTGGTGGCGTTTTTATCATTCAGTTATATTCTTATGTCTCTTTCACTCCGTATCTGCCCCATTCAGCTCTCTGCTTCTCATCCCCATTCCCTCTCTAGTCAGAATCCATCTCTATTTAGAATATATTGTAGATTGTAAGAATGTAATATATATTTATAAACATACTAACTGTAAATAAAATTTGCATTCAGTGGCTTCAGTTCTCCCATCCTTTCTGCACAATGACCCTGTAAAAACTTGGCAGTCAGTTTCAGGGACTTGTCCAAGGTGCTGGCTTTCGGTAAATGAAAATGCAGATTTAAGGATCCCCCTACAAT
Source organism: Monodelphis domestica (assembly GCF_027887165.1). Taxonomy (NCBI): domain Eukaryota; kingdom Metazoa; phylum Chordata; class Mammalia; order Didelphimorphia; family Didelphidae; genus Monodelphis; species Monodelphis domestica. The sequence continues at coordinate 53,209,134 of NC_077229.1, read as the reverse complement.
CTAATTACAAACCTTTACATCATGTAATACTGCTCTTCATGTAAAAGGGATGTTGACACCCGATGACAAAGTGCCCCATGCAGCAAGGCACTCATTCTGAATTAGAAAGTATTTGCAAATAAATCACATGTGTACATCCCTACTAAAAGCCTTCTGAGTGTGCCTGAGATGATGGGAAGTGGGAGCAGGGTACTACAGGTGTGGCAGACTCTCAGGGAAGTATCTGCCTGCCTAGAAGATGGGAGGTCTTCAGGATAAATTGGCACATTTTAATTTCTCAAAAGGAGAAAGTGCACATGCCCAGACATCTGCTTTCCAGGGCATCCAGTCAGAAAGTAAACCTTGGGAAGAGAAGTCTTGGCCCACGTATAATATAGTGAAATGGAAATAATGCTGGATCCAGAGTCTAATATGTTCATCTAAAATGTATTGTAATAATAAAAACAATAATGATCACTGATATTTATGTAAAATTTTAAGGTTTTCAAAGTACTGTTCATTTATCATCTTATTTGATCCTAGCAACAGATCTGGAAGTCAAGTGCTATTATTAGTCCCATTTTATAGGTGAGGAAAAGTGAGGCTAGAAATAGTTTGGTGACTTTCCCAAGGTAACATGGCTAGGAAGTAAGTGAGGCAGAATTTGGACTTAGGTCTTCTGACTCTAATTCTAGCCCTCTATCTACCATGTAAAATTGATTTTGGGGAGGGAGGTCAAAAGCTTTGATTTCATTTGTGGAGAGGGTATTTGTTGAGGAAAGCCCCTTTTCCAATGCAAAAAAATACAATACTATAAATACAGATCAGTTGGCTAACTGTGTATGGTCTAAGAGTGAGGCATGTCACTGCATGGGTCTGTGCCTCAGTTTCCCCTCCTGAAAAATGGACAGATTTGACTAGATGTCTTCTGAGGTTCGTTCCAGCTTATACATCGCTATGTTGAAGATGAAAATATGTACCATTTTTTTCAATATCAAAATTTTATTTGCTATAATACAAAGCCAAAATTTTACTTTACATCATAATGGAGATGTATAATCCAAAAATCTTTTCTATTTTCCTAAGAAAAACAGAGAAACTCATTCAGATAAGTACATAAATATACAAACATTCATTTGCTTATACATTAACAACCTCTAAGCCTCTTCCAACTTGTCCCCAATGTGTATAACCTGCATCACTGGTAGGGAAAAAAATATGTACTATTTTTAACAGGGAATGTACCCTTTCTCCAAAAAATGTTACAGAAACATGTTACAGTTTGGGGGAAGAACAGCAAGATTCAAAAACAAAAGACTTGAACTTGAATCCCATCTCTACTACTCTACTACTTATCATCTGTGTGGCCTTTGACATGTCACTGAACATCTTTAGACCTTATTTTCCTCATCCATCAAGTGAAAAGTTGGACCAGATGACTTCTAAGGGCATATTGCAATTGAGTTAACTGGGGCAAGCAGAGATTAAAGGACTTGACAGGTCATCTAGTACAATTCTCCTTTATTTGACAGATGAATAAACTGAGGTTTTGAGAGATGAAGTGATATCCACAGTTGCATAGGAAAAAAAGCGTCAAAGTCAGGATTTGAAGCTAGGTGTTCTTGATTCCAATCCTATTACTCTTTCCACTGAACCTCCTTGCTATTTTTGCTCTCTCTCCTCTTTGTCCTCTGTCCCATTGCTTCCATTTGATCATTCTGAACTGATTTATCAAGTGTTTGCTATGTATAAAGGATTACACACTCCTGACCCTTTCTATGAAAATACTACTCTTTAGATATGGATATTTTACATCCATTTTATATTCAAAAACTCAATTTCTTCAGTAAAGAGTAGGACATAACTGAATAGCAGATTAAATTTCCAAAGATTGTAGTGAACTGTGAACTCTCTCTCTCTCTCTCTCTCTATTGTGATATCGAAATCACTTTAAAAGACTGATATATATTAATTTAAGGTCGCCAAGGAATTCAGCTATGTAATTCCTAAATGAAAACTCAAGTCAGCAGTCAACCTTTTATGGAGTTTTAATTACAAACAGGAGGAAGAAAGGTATTAGAGAGGGGGGGGGAGAGAAGGGAATAGGGCTTAAATACCCCCTCTGTTTAGGCTGGGCCAAAAGCCCAAGCCCTTAGATAGCTGAGGCAAAGAAAAGAGATCAGTCCCTATCACTCATGTGACCAAAATGGAGAAACAGTCTCAGGGGCCTCCACCTCCAGCCTCCTTCAGAGCAAGCCCTCCTCTCAGACCTCTCCAGGAGTTCTCCCTCCAGGACCTCTCTCCTCTCAGACTCCTCCAGAGCAAAACATCTCAGAGAGCAAAACCTCTCAGAGCAAAACCCTCTCCTCTCAGAGCAAAAAACTCTCCTCCCTCTGTCCTCAGACCCCGCTATCTTTAAGGAAACCATCTAAGTTCCCTCCCCTCAGTTCTCACATCTACCAATCACTGTCGATGTCTCCCCTGTGCCAATGGTGGCTCTAGTTTAACCCAGGACCGCCCAGAGGTCTGTGGCTTTGCACATGTCTGTTGAAGGTCATATTCTCAAATAATTAAATCTTTATCTTTGCTGTAGCCCTTCCTAAATCCTGTTACTCTAAGTAGGGTGGAGATTGTATTTTCCAAGATCTGGTTCTGTCATTCCAAGTATCTCTATTGTATCAATTCTAAAATCAATCATGACTCAAAGAACTTCCTGTTCTATGCTTAAGCATAGGTCAAAACCCTTTCATTTGTTTAGCAAAAGGTTTCTGTCTTAAAGTAGTCTTAAGTAGGGAGGAGAAGGATCCTCCCATGCCAAGGGGTTTCACATTCCAATAGAGTTCTTACTATCAGTAGGAAATTTTTTCCAAGTATGAAATTTCCCAATGGGGAAATTTCCAACATTCATAAGTCTAAGAAATTTTAAGGTTTACAATATATATATATATATATATACATATTATATATATATATGCATATATATGGTATGAAGATATACATATTTAAATACATAAAAATATATATCTTTATATATAAAAATATATAAAGAAAGTTCATTGTGCTCTTAATTTTAATTGGGAACTTTCTAGTCCAAGACTATGAATATGAGCAATGAGGGAAAAAAAGGTAAGTTTAACATCAGAACAACTTTGCTAACAGATCTGACCAAAAGTGGAATAAACTGCCAAAGAAGGTACTGTGTACCCCTTCTCTGGAATTCTATGATTTCTAAGGTCATTTCCAGATCTCAATCCCATGAAAACAAAATTTAAAAAACTTCAAGGCTAGATATGGAGATATTTGAGAAAAAAATGTGATTACCAGTTTGGATGAAAAAGCTAACACATTGTGACAATGAAACTATGAGGAATGAAAGTGGAGAGGGTTACTATGGAAGCTAATGGGTTTTCTCACTCAGGTCTCCAAATAAAAGTTGGATGGCTACTTTGGGATTATGGTATATTAAGAATTCTTGTTCAAGAATAAGATAGACAGAAGATGGTCTGCAATATCCTTTCCAGCTCAGAGATGTTGTGATTCTGTAGTTGTCCAGAACAAGATGAGAAGGTTGTTTAGACTATATGTAGACATTTAGAACTAGATGAGTAGAATTGAGAAAAAGAAGTTTATTTTTTAAAACTTACCTTCCATCTTAGAATCAATACTGTGTATTGGTTCTAAGGCAAAAGAGTGGTAAGGGCTAGGTAATGGGGGTTAAGTGACTTGCCCAGGGTCACACAGCTGGGAAGTGTTAGAGGCCATATTTGAACCCAGGACCTCCCATCTCTGGGCCTGGCTCTCAATCCTCTGAGCTACCCAGCTGCCCCCAAAAGAGGAAGTTTAGAAGCATTCCACTAAAGAGCTCTGTTTCCATAGCATAGATAAATTGTTGGATTTGAAATGAGGAAATAGGGTAAAGCCCTATCTCTGATACTTAACTATGGGATCCTGGGCAAATCATTTCTCTCAAACTCTTTCTCATCTGTGAAATAGTGATAGTAATACATGAAGCACAACCTCACTGGGTTGTGATGGAGATCAAATTAGAAAATATTAAGTGCTTAATAACCTTTAAAAGTAGTTACGTGGTTTAGTGGACACAGTGCTGGTCCTGGAGTCAGGAAGATTCATCTTCCTGAGTTCAAATTCTGCCTCAGATATTTATTTAGTTGTGTGGCAATGGACAAGTCTCTTAACCCTGTTTATCTCAGTTTCCACATCTTTAACTGAGCTAGAGAAGGAAATGGCAAATCAGTCCAGTTTCTTTATAAGAAAACCCCGAGAAAGGGTCACAAAGAGTCATGCATGATTGAAATGACCAAACAAAAGTCCTCAAAAATATTGTTAGCCAAATCCTCAATTGTGATGTACTATTGGCAGGTTATGAAGTTCAAGTGCCAAATTAAATATTTAGGACTCATACCTATTCCTTATAAAGGTTAAGGATGATAAGAGCAATGAAAATTTCTATAGTACTTTAAGTTTTGTGAAGCCAATTATATATGTTTTTGCACTTGAACCTCACAATAGATTTTTTTTTTATTATCCCCATTTTTCAGATGAAGGAACTGTGGGTAAGCTCAGTGAAGTACCTTACCCAGGGTCATACAAATAGGAGATATTTAAGGCAGGATTCAAACTCATGTCTTCCTGATATCAAGTCCAGAGCTCTAATTCTTGAATCTAGAGCTAAAGAGGATCTTACACATAGTCTAGACAACCTCCTCATCTTATTGATGAGAAAACTGAGATCTAAAGAGTCTAAATTGTCCAACATCACAGCAAGTAAATATGAGTCAGAATTTGAACTCAGAGCTTAGGACTCAAGTGGAAGGGTTTCTGCGAACAATGCTATATAATCATATAAAGTACTTGCAATATTACTTTGGGAATTTTTGCCAATCTTTGGAGATTCAAACATTATCCACATTTAGTAGGAGGAACTATTCCTTTATTTGTTCAAGAAAACCTGAAATATTGTGATTTTTCCAAATTTTTTTCTCCAATTACATGTAAAACTTAACATTCATTTTTAAAAGCTTTTGAATTCCAAATTCTCTCCCTCCAGTCTCTCCTACCTCCTTTTTTAGTTTTTTTTTAATTTTATTTGAAATAATCTACAATAATATAATGTGCAAAATTTAAGGGCAACATCATGAAGATGTGTCATAAATTCAGATCAATTTTACAGCTGTAATTCCTAACCAGACACATCACTTGTCAAGTAATATGAAAAACTATGACTGTAGCTCAGAATAAAAGCAGCTATATTGCCAATGGATTTGCTCTAATCTTAAACAGTTGGAGGAAAAAGTAAAGTGCAAGTGCTACACTGCCCTTAAGTGCAAAATCTGCCCCTAGCAGGAAGATATCTGTTGACAAAAATAAGATACTTAGGACATATGGTTGAGGAGATAGAAAAAAGTTTAAAAATATAGGTTATATATTGCAGTCAGGCAAAACTTATTTCCATATTATTCACATTGAAGGGGGAAAAACAGACCCTCCTCCACGAAAAAAAATTAAGAAAAAAATAGGCTTCCATCTGCATTTAGTCTCCATAAGTTCTTTTTTCATCATGGATCCTTTGGAATCATCTTGGGTCATTGTATTGCTGAGAGTAGCTAAGTCATTCACAGCTGATCATTGTACAATATTTCGGTTACTGTATAAAATGCTGGTTCTGGTCACTTCACTTTGCATCAGTCCATGGAAATCTTAAGAGCCAGGAATATTTTAAGGAATGCTCAGGGATAAATCAAGGTACTGATTATACAATGGGTTTCCTTTCACCTCTAAGTTTCTAATTTTAAAGAGAAAAAAAAGAGACAGAGACAGAGAGAAGAGAGATACACTAAGATGGGAGAGACAGAGATTTACTTTGTATATATTTTATATTTGCTTATCTTTGTACAGTTGGACACCCATACTTACCCACTTAGGTGGTCCAGTGGCTAGAGCACTGGACTTAGAATCAGGAAGATCTGAATTTTAATCCTGCCTTAGGCACTAACAAGTCATGTAATGCTGAGAAAGTCATTTAACTTTTCTCAGCCTCAATTTTCTCTCCTGCAAAATGGATCAGATGAGATAATATTTCTCAAGCACTTAGCATAGAACCTGGCATGTAGAGGTGCTTAATAAATGTTTCCTGCCTGCTTGCTCCTCTCCCAGAAGAAAAATGTAAACTCCTCGAAGACAGACTGTTTTTGTGTTGGACTTAGTATATTCAATGCCTGGCACATAGTAGATGTGCTTGAAAGACTTGTTGAATGAATGGATGAATGAATAAATGAACAAATGAATGCATGCATGAATCTAAGAGGATGCTAAGTGGGAAATAAAATAATGAGAAAAACCTGAGAGATAGTTTTTACTTTTTCCAGCACACAGGAAAGGCTGGGTTTCTTTCTTCCCTCCTTCTCTCCCTTTCTCCCTTCCTCTTTTCCTCTCTTCTCTTTTCCTTTTTTATTCCTTTCTCTTCTCTCTCTTTTTCCCTCTTTCCTTTCTTCCTTTTTCTTTTTTCCTTTCTTTTTCCCTATTCTCCTTCCTCCTTCCCTCCTTCCCTCTTTCCTCCCTCCCTCCCTCCCTTCCTTTTTTCTCTCTCTCTTTCACTCTTTCTTCCTTTCACTCTTTCTTTCTTTTTTCTTTCTTTCTTCCTTTCTCTTTTTCCCTCTCCCCCCCCCCAACAAATTTGGAATGCCCAGATTCTTATATACTGGTCTCATGGGGAGTGAAAGATTAAAGCTCTCTTCAGCAGCCACCTGGGAGGTGAAGCCCACATACAAGCAGACACTCTTAGAAAGCTCCAAACGAACAGAACTCGGAGCCAAAAGGGAAGCAGCACTAGTTAGAACTCCCCTGTCGAGTCCAATTTTTTCAGTGTTTCTCTCAGATCTTTCTTTGTCCTCCTGTTTCCCAATTACATTGACAGCTAGCAGGAAGCATGGCTTCCAGCCAACTGGACCTCAGATTCATGGAATGCATAGGAGACGAGTACACAGCAGTCCTTCCATTTTCAGCCCTAATTAGTGGCCCTGGCAGTTAATTGAACTCATTGTGTCTTTAGGCTAGACTAATGGCTGAGTTTGGGTAACTGACATGCACACCAGTTGGTACACTTGGCTCAAGAGGGATGATATTGAGGACTAACTAATGCCCTGACAGGCCTTCCAGGAATGCAGTTCAATGAACAAGGGCTTTTTTAGCCTTAGTCCTAGATCTACTCTTGGCTTCACACCTTACTCTATATAAATCAGGCTATAGGAAGAAACTGTGGGAAGAGGTGGGGAGAGAGAGAGTCTATTTTTCTCTCTCTGTCCTCTTCCTCATGATAATTGTAACTGTTAATTAATTATGCTGCTAATGAATGATGCTGTTTGGCTTTTTACCAGATATAGTCATTATCTCCTCGTTGTTTCCCAATTCTGTCCTTTTCCTTCCTAGCAGTAATATCATCTTTTGAAAAGATGCCTTGGGCTGATAATAGAAAATTGCTGAAGGAGACCCAGGATTTCATTGCATCAGTGCTGCTAGGAACCTCGATGGCTGGTTAGTTCCATCCATGCTTTAACAAGAATTTCTTCTATGATAGCTCTGACAAGTAAGTGGTCTTTTAGTCTCAAAGTCAGCTAATACAAGAGCCCCAAAGTAGCCCATTTTACCTTGGGTTGAAATTTTTCCTGATAGAAAGCCTAAATTTTCCTTTTATGAATTCCTCCCATTACTCCCACTTCTGCCTTCTGGGGTCAAGCAGAAACAAATCTAATAACCCTTCAAAGAAGGTATCTCTAAATACTCAAATATATGTATCATGTTTCTCCTCAGGCTTCTCCAGGTTTAATCTCCCTAGTTCCTTCAATTGATCCTTATGGAATGAACTAAAGGACCTTCACTATGCTGCTTGTCTTCCTCTGGATTCCCCTCTTGCTTGTCATAAGCACTATTACAGATGTGATTCAAATAGAGAAAATCTCCCTTTTCCACTGATTTTTATTATATTCTCCCTAATTACACATAGACACAATTTTTAATGATCATATTCTGACCTTTGGGGAGATCCATGTTCTCTCCCCACTTCCTATTCTCCCTTCCCTGACATATGAGGAAAAAAAAAACAACTCACGAAAGAAATGAAGTGGGAAATGGCTTGCTTCAATCTGCATTCAGATTCCATCAGTTCCTCCTAGGGAGACAGACAGACAATCTTTTTCATCATGAGTCCCTTGGATTTGTCCTGACGCCCCATATTGCTGATAGTAGATAAATCATTCACATTTGTTCATTGTATGTTACTGTTCTTATTGTAAATAACACTCTCCAGGTTCCTCTCACTTCATTTTGCATCACTTCATATAAAGTCTTTTCAGGTTTTTTGGTGATTATCTTATTTTTCATTTCTTATGGACCAATAGTAGAAGCATACACTACAACTTGTTTGGCTATTCCCCAATTGATGGACATCCAATCAGTTTCCAATCCTTTGCCACCACATAAAAAAAGAGCTACCATAAATATTTCCATAAATAGGTCCTTTTAGCCTATCTTCAATCTCATTGGTTTACAACTTTAATAGTGGTATTCCTGGATTGAAGGGTATAATGTAAAAAATGGATTTGAACTCTGGACTTCAATCCCCACAAGCCCTTGCTCCACTTCCCCAGAATGCTTTGAATTCTCATGTGGGCCGAGATCGAGAAGGTATTTAACCTGATTGCAAAGGCTTTGGGGGCTCTTTTTGGACTTCCGTTTTGGAGCAGACGTGTCTCTTCCATGATATAAGATTATCTTGTCTAGGCCTCTCTGGCCTAGGCATGTATTTCTTATTCTGTATTTTCTTTAATCCTTAACCTTTAATAAACCTCTAAAAATATAATACTCCTTACAGAAATAAACAAATTTCTACCTGCCTTCAGTCTTCTAAATTTTAACTGTTATAATCCACTGTTTTATAGCCCTTTGGACATGGTTTTCAAATTGCTCTCCAGAATTAATATATCAATTAACTACTCTACAAACGGTGAATTAGTAAAGGGCAGCTAGGTAGCCCAGTAGATAGAGCATCAATCCTGGAGTCAGAAGGACCTTAGTTTAAATCTGACCTCAGACATTTCCTAACTGTGTGAACTCAGGCAAATCACTTAACTCCAGTTGCCTAGTCCTTGCTGCTATTCTGTCTTAGAATTATTACTAAGACAGAAAATAAGGATTAGAAAAATAGCAACAACAAAAAAATTCATATTAGTATTAGATCTCTCTTAAAAGCCAGAGAGCAAACAAGTTTTCCTTCAGCTGAAATCAATCAATCAATCATTCAACTAGCATTTTAAGTGCCTAATGTGTGCCAGGCAGGTAATGTGGTAGGAAATGACGGTACAAATACTAAAATGAAAGAGTTCCTACCCTTAGAGGGTAGAGCTTACATTTGAGAGGGGAAGATAACCCTTTATGCAGATATACACAAAACAAATTCAAGGTAATTTGGAGGCTCCAGTGACAATTTAGAATATCAGGAAAAATATCTTCTAAGGGATAGAATTTTAATTGGGTTTGGAAGGAAATCTAAGAGATGGAGCTAGACAGGCATGAGGCACAGCCTATACAAAGACAAAGAGAGAAGAAATTTATCTACAGTCGACAAAGAACAGTGAGAAGACCAGTTTGGCTGAATCATAGAGTCTAATATGAAGAAGAATGTATAATAAGCTTGGAAAGGCAGTTTGAGCCAGATTGTGAAAGACTAAGCACCAAGGAAAAAAATTTATTTTTTTAATTAATTTGTTTGTTACATTAAAATACCCAGTTATTTCTGTCCCTCCCATCCCTCCCTCCATTAGAGAAGGCATCTTTTGACAAAAAGATATATGAATCCTAGAGATACTAAGGAATCACTAGAATTTGAACTCCATTCAAATAATGAATTTATTCTGGCCTAGGCCCTGGGAATGCAAAGACACAAGCAGTTCTTGCCTTCATGCAGTTTATATTCAAATGAGTGGGTACAACATACACAATCAATCAGTAAACATTTATTAAGAATCTACTGGGGGGAGCAGCTGGGTGGCTCAGTGGATTGAGAGTCAGACCTAGAGACGGAAGGTCCTGGGTTCAAATCTGACCTCAGATACTTCCCAGCTGTATGACCCTGGGCAGGTCACTTAACCTCTATTTCCAACCCTGACCACTCTTCTGCCTTAGAACCAATACACAGTATTGATTCCAAGATGGAAGGTAAGGGTTATATATATACTTGGTACCAAGCATTATATTAAACACTGGATATGCAAAAAGAGGAAAAAGTCAGTTCCTTTCCTCAAGGAACTTACAATCTAATGAATAAACAAATAACTATAATATAAGGAAAACTATGAAGTGAGAGACAACTACATGGGAAATATAGCAGCTGGGATGCACCTTGAAAACAGATGAAGATTCTGGGAGATAGAGGTGAAGATGGAGGGATATCCAGGCAGTGGGTTCAACCTGGGAAAAAGCCCAGAAGGATAAAATGGAGTTCAATGGTCCAACTGGGCCAGAATATAATAATCCTGTTTGTTTTACATCACACAGCTGACTCCCATTAAGCTTGCACCCCACTGAAAATTTCATGATGGAATCTTTTCAGAGGAACCTGTTATCCCTTAAAGGGGAGGGGAAAGGGTTCTCATTCTGTTCTAGAGCTGAGGCCCAAGGTCAGAGTCCCAAGGGAGTATTTCCTTTTAGATCCCTACAATGATGATGAAAGTTTTCCTAATAGAAATTCGAAATTTTCTTCTTTCTGAGGGACAAAAGGTCCTCATTTAGAAGAGTTTGCTATACAATAGAGAAGATGGGGCAATTAGGTGGCACAGATGATAGAGTGCCAGGTCTGGAGTCAAGAAGACCTGAATTCAAATCAAACACTAGTTCTGTGACTCTGGGTAAGTTGTTTAACCCTCTTTGCCTCATTTTCTTCAACCATAAAATTAGCCAGAGAAGGAAATAGCAGACCCTGATAGAATCCCAAATAGGGTCAAGAAGAGCCAAAGATGGCTGAAATAACTGAACAACAACAACAGAGAAGATAAGAGATAAAAGACTGACACCATCTCTATCAGGGTACAGTGGAAGAAAAGAGAATTTTCAACTGGGATAATCAGAATTTGGAGTCAATAGGCCTGGGTTTATCAAAGTCTCGATAAGCATTTTTTCTTTTTTGAAAATTTTATTTAGTCAATTTAGAACATTATTCCTTGATTCTTAAATCATATTCTTTCTCTCCCTCCCTTCCCCTCACCCCTTGCCATAGCCCACATGCAATTTCACTGGTTTTTTACATGTGTCCTTGATCAGAACCTATTTCCATGCTGTTGATGTTTGCACTAGGATGATCATTTAGAGTCTACATCCCCAATCATATCCCCATCGACCCATGTGATCAAGCAGTTGTTTTTCTTCAGAGTTTCTGTTCCCACAGTTCTTACTCTGGATGTGGATCATGTTCTTTCTCATAAATCCCTCTGAGTTGTTCAGGATCACTGTACTAATGGAGGAGTCCATTACATTCAATTGTGCCACAGTGTATCAGTCTCTGTGTACAATGTTTTCCTGGTTCTGCTCCTTTTACTCTGCATCACTTCCTGGAGGTTGTTCCAGTCTCCATGGAATTCCTCCACTTTATTATTCCTTTGAATACAATAGTATTCCATCACCAACAGATACCACAATTTGTTCAGCCATTCCCCAATCTGAGGGCATCCCCTCATTTTCCATTTTTTGCCACCACAAAGTGCAGTTATGAATATTCTTGTACAGATCCTTTTCCTTATTGAAAATCATTTTTAAAGTGACTACTATGTGCCAAGCACTAAACAAGGTTCAAAAACCACATACCTTTAAGGGATCTCAGAGTCTATTTAATCTGATCCTCTCTTTTATAAATGAGGAAACTGAGTCCCAGAAATACACTCAAGATCATCCAAGTAGTATCAGGGGCAAGATTTGAACCCAACTCCTATGATTCCAGAGCTAGTGATTTTTACCTTCCATGTCCCTACTCAGTCATTTACCAATTATATAATTCTGAGAAAATCACTTTGTCTCTCTAAAGCTCCACTTTCTCATCTGTGAAGAGTATGATAAGACTATCATGCTCTACTTCTCAAGGCTGTCCTCTCTAAAATGTACTACTCACCCAAAATAGAATGTTATAGTCCAAATATAGGGGGATAGCAAAGAGCAAGGAAGTTCAGCATGGATCAGCAATGATATGGGAAGGGCAACTGGGTGGTTCAGTGGATAGAGCTAGGCTTGGATACAGGAGGTCCTGGGTTCAAATTTGATTTCAGATACATCTTAGCTGTGTGACCCTAGGCAAGTCACTTAACCCTATTTTCCTACCCCTTAGTGCTTTTCTGTCTTGGAACCAATACTTATTTTTACTTCTAAGACAGACAGCAAGAGTCTGGGGAACAATAATAATGGAATCAAAATAGCTAATACAAGCTTGGGCTTAATTTAAAAGAATCACAGTGTCAAGGAATATGGAGGCGAGGTTCCTATTCTACTACTCTGCTCTACTCAGACTCTATCTAGAGTATCATATTTAGTTCCCAGTGCCCCATTTAAGACAGGGCATTAGACTGTGAGTGCTTTGAGATCAGGTACTATCTTTTGCCTTTTTGCATCCCTAGTCATCAGCACAGTGCTTAATATATTTTTTGTTGTCATTAAAGTAATTTTTCAGTAATGTCTGATCCTCCATAACCCTATTTGGGGTTTTCTTGGCAGAGATGAGAGTGGTTTTCCATTTTTTTCACTAGTTCATTTTACAGATGAGGAAACTGAGTCATATAGGATTAAATGACTTGTCTATGGTCTCACAATTGATAACTGTCAGTGACTGGATATGAACTCAGGAAGGTGAGTCTTCTTAACCTCAGTCCTGGCGCTCCTTTATCCACTGTGCCACCAAACTACCTATGTAGTACATAGTAGATGTTTATTAAATACATGTTGACTGACAGATAAAATGTAGAATCCAGGGAAGGGCTAGCTAAGAAGATAAAGGGTCTTGTGATTATCCCTCATAAAAATCAAATGAAGGAAATGGAAAAGAAATGTGTGTCTGGTGGGGTAGAATAAGAGGGGGATGTGGCATGACATGATAGTTATCTTTCATGCATTTGAAGGGCTATCTTTGTGGCTAAGGGTTTAGATTTGTTCTCTTTGGTCTTCTGGGTTATTTGCCAAGATCAGAGGGTCAAAGTTGCAGGAAGCAGATTTAGCTCAGATTCCAGGTAGCATTTCCTAACAATTAGAGTGTCCAAATGTGGAGTGTACTGCCTCAATAAGCAGTGAGTTCTCCCTCTCTGAGGTCTTACTAAATGACCACTGATTGGTGGGGGCCCACAAGCATTTTCAATTGATCATAAGCTTCTTGAGGGTGGTGATTCTCTCTTCTGTCTTTGTATCCCCAATGCTTGGCACAGTGCCTGGCACATAGCAGGTGATTAATAAATGTATATTACTGACTCCTAGGTGTATGACCCTCTCTCCATCACTTACCCCCATTGCCTAGCCCTTACTACTCTTCTGCTTTGGAACCAATACACGATATTTATTCTAATACGGAAGGTAAGGGTTTTAAATGAATAAATAAATATATATTGACTGACTATTTTGTAGAAAAGATCCCTATTTAAAAATTGGAACAATCTAGATGGCCTTTGGATATCTCTTCCAACCCTGAGGTTCTCTATGATTCTGTAAGCCAACATCGAGAAAGCAGAGAGTGAAGCAAACCTGGGTGGGGATGATGCCTGAGCCCAGTAACTATAGAAACTATTTTCACACTTGGTCTGAGTAATAAATGAGATGTAAATTAAGTGCAGAAGCAGAACCTGGCCCTGGAGGCCTGTTAATGGAACAATGTCTATGAGCATCTTCTCCCTCCCTCTGCCTAATTCTCTGGGCTCAGGTAGAGCTTTGACAATCAATCATTAGGCTAATCCGTGAAGAACACTAAGACAATTCTAATCTACATGTGGCATCCTTCAATCTTTCTCTATCTATCATCAGGAAATCTCAAGGACTAGAGTTGTTGGGTTGTTTTGTTTTGTTGTTTTTTGTTTGTTTTTTCAGGAGAAAAAATGACTGGGCATAAAGAGTGGGTATTAGGAGATCAGAGAAGTTCTGGCTATTCTGTGACCTGCCAAAGGAGTAAGGGTACTTGGAGCATAATTTTCAAGTGCTCAGGATGTAAACTAGAAAGGACTAATCATTCATCTGATCATAGATTTCAACCTTGAGGCAATCAGTCAATCAATCAAACATTTATTAAGCACCTACTATGTGCCAGGCATTGTGCAAAGCACTAGACTCCTTAGAGATCCAGGGTCCTCATTTTCCATGAGAAAAAAGAAGCCCAAAGAGGTAAACTCACTGGTCCAAAGTTTCACAGCACTCAAGCAAAAGACCTGGGATTGTTTTTGTCTTTTTCAGTAACATACTTAAATGTAGAGGGAAAGGCTTCTCTTCAACATCCTTGTGGAGCCTAAAGGACCTAGGATCCCTTCTTCCTCTGAAAGGCAATGACCCTGTTTTAGTCATCTCTGTACTGCTCTTCCTCCTACCCCAAACGAGTCTTCTAATACATTGCTGAGTTCTTAGTAAAGAAAAGAACTTTCCTCTTTTGGAGATTAAATATACTCTTACTTGGCAGTGAGGTGGCTCAGTGGATAGAGAACTAGGTTTGGAATCAAGAAGACCCAAGTTTAAATCTGGCCTCTAATACTAACTAAATGGATGAACCTAGACATGTCATTTAATGTCCACCTGCCTCAGTTTCCTCAACTAAAAAAATGAAGATGATGAATAGCATCTATATCCCAGAGGTACTATGAGGCTCAAATGAGATAATAATTGAAAAGTGCTTAGCACAGGGCTTGGCTTGTCACTTCTGACTCTTCATGTTCCCATTTGGGATTTTATTGGCAAAGATACTGGAGTGGTTTGCCTTTTCCTTCTCTAGCTCATTTTACAGATAAAGAAACTGAGGAAAATAGGGTTAAGTGACTTGGTCGGGGTCATATAGTTAGATTACCATTTCCTTTTCCAGCTCATTTTTCAAGGGAGGAAATAGGTAAGCAAAGTTAAATAGCTTGCATAGGGCCACACAGTTAGGAAGTGTCTGAGGTCAGATTTGAACTCAGGAAGATGTTCTTGACTCCAGGCCAGACCTGGAGTCTGAGCCATTTAGCTGCTCCCTGGCACATAGTAAGTGCTTGCTATCTAAGTGTTTGTTATTATTATTATTTTGTGTAGGGTTTGGATTCAAGAAAGATTTTAGTTGGAATCCTACCTCAGACCCTTACTTGCTTTGTGAACTTGCTCCCTCATCTGTAAAATGGGTATGATAGCACCTGCTTATGGTTGTAAGAGTTGGGAGAGTTCATTATCTGAGCCATGGGAAACAGATTCTTCTAGGGTCTACAGGGATAGCTATTCCTGGCCAAGAGAGTCAGAATACATCTCATATCAAGAGTGGGAGGAATTGCTAAATTCTAATCCTGCCTCCCACTGAAAGTTTAGGGAAGGCATGTGCCCCTCCCATTGATCTAGTGACTGAGGAAAACTTCATTTGCTTCTCTCTCGGTATTGGTTTGATGATTAATTAATCAGTGCTACTAATCATATCTACTCTGAAGTTAACAGCAACAGCCTGATTTTTTCCTCATGTGCTCTGCTGATGGTCTTGTTCTTTTTTTTTTAGCTTACTACGTGACCCAACACAGCTCTAAGAAAGGATAACAATAGCATTTCTATAGCATTTTAAGGGTTGCAAAGCATTTTTTGTGTACATTATCTCATTTTATCTCTTCTTCAATAAAGGTATTATTATTATCCTCACTTTACAGATGAGGAAACCAAGACCCTCAGAAGTTAAGTGACTTGCCCAGAGTCACATAGCTAAAGTTTCTGAGACAAGATTTAAATACAAATCTTCAGAATTCCATGTCTGGCATGCTTTGCATGGGGCTCTAAAGGAGAGAAAGCCTCACATTATTTGACTAGCCAAGACTGACCTCCTCCCCTGCCATGCCCAAAAAGCATGAGAATCAAAGTCCAAGAACCCATAGTGTGGGGAGCCAACAGACCCCCACTGGTTGACATGGTCACAGTGAGGGGCTTGGGTTCCTACAATCATAGAGTTTGTCTGACCTCATTATCCAAATGAAGAAACTGAGATGTAGATTATGTCAAATAAATTACCCAATGTTACACTGATAATGAGTGACAGAAGTGAGATTTTTAGCCTAGATCTATGTTGGCAAGCCTATGGCATGCATGCCAGAGGGAGCTACTCCCTTCCCTCTCTCCACCACACCTAAGGACATTTTTTCATATCACTCATCCCTCTGCCCAGCAGCCCAATGGGAGTGCTTCCTACCTCCCCAGTCTGGGGTAAGGAGGAAGCTCATATGTGGTATGAGGGTGAAGTTTGGGCATTTTTTCTCTAAAAGGTTCACCATCACTGACCTAGGTCCTCTGATTCAAAATCCAGTGAGCTAGAAGGACATTTAGAGGTTACCTAACCCTATCACCTTACTTTGTAAATTAAAAAAAAATCTGAAGGTAAGTGACTTCCTCAGAGTCTCATAAATTATCAATAACATAACTAAGATTAGAACTCATTGTTCCCTGACATTTTTTTAAAACCTTTACTTTCTGTTTAGTATCAATTCTAAGACAAAAGAGTAGTAAGAAATAGGCAATTGAGGTTAAGTGACTTGCCCAGGGTTACACAACTAGGGAAGTGTCTGAAGTCAGATTTGAACCCAGGTCCTCCAGACTTCAGGCCTGGTGCTCTGTCCACTGTGTTGCCTAGCTGTCATTTCCCTTACATTTCTACTCAGCAATACTCACAACCTCCTTGACTGCCATTTTTAGTCTTTATGACCTTGGGAAAGTTGCTTCTCTATTCTAGGTCTCTGGATCCTCATTTATTTTATTAATTCATCTATTTATTAATTTTCTACATTCTAATAGTTTTATTGATATTCTTTGTTTTTCATGACCATTATCAAATTCATGCC
Organism: Monodelphis domestica; assembly: GCF_027887165.1. Classification (NCBI taxonomy): domain Eukaryota; kingdom Metazoa; phylum Chordata; class Mammalia; order Didelphimorphia; family Didelphidae; genus Monodelphis; species Monodelphis domestica. The sequence continues at coordinate 53,192,080 of NC_077229.1, read as the reverse complement.
CATTTATAAATAAAATGAATAATATTCATTTCATAATAAAAATTTTAAAAGCTGTTGGTCCAAATGGCCTCTTCTTAAATCTCTTCCAATTCTAAATATATGGTTCTATTTATGTTCCCCCATGGAGAACAGTGGCTCCAAGTCTTGAGTTCCCCAAGTGGATGGCTTCATCCAATCCCCATCCCTGCTTTCAATTGTCTTTGAAAGTGCCTCTGTCCATGGTGGTAAATGTGAGAGGATCTGGCTGAAAGGTCTAGGGTGCTAGAACATCCTACTAGAACCATGGGAAGCATTCCACATTCACAGATTCTTTTGCCTCTTAAAAGAGATCTACTTACTGTTGCTACTAAGAGCCCACAGCTTAGGGTTATGACAATTTGGACATTCTTAATTATAGATTTGAGAATTGGCACACCATCATATCATCTCTTGAATAGCTTTCCTTTACAGTCTTCTGCAACTGACCATATGCTTGAAGATCCCTTCAGAAGAAGGTGATCAAGGGGAGAGGAGTCTGCTTGATCTAGAGGAGAGGAGTAAACGTCCCTCACTCAACTGCCCCATGCTAGACGCTCATCATCTTAGCCCATTCTGGAACCCATAATTCCATATCCAAGATAGAATTTAAATCTATTTTGTTCTGACTCAAGGGTCCATTCTTTCCCCACTATTTCACACAGTAGAACATAAACCCTTCAAAGACCAGAATCTTTCATCTTTGCCCTGATAGCCTCAACACCTATAACAGTTGTTTTTACAAAGCAGATCCTTAATAAATTTCTGTTGAACAGAATTATTTTAAGCACTCTTTTTCTATAATCAATTAATCAATAAAACATAATTAAGGGGGCAGCTGGGTGGCTCAGTGGATTGAGAGTCCAACCTAGATATGGAAGGTCCTGGGTTCAAATCTGAACTCAGACTCTTCCCAGCTGTGTGACCCTGGGTAAGTCACTTAACCCCCATTACCTAGCCCTTACCACTCTTCTGCCTTAGAACCAATACACAACACTGATTCTAAGACAGAAGGTAAGGGTTTAAAAAATTATTAAATACCTATTATGTGTCAGGGACTGTGCCAAGCACTGGGATATGTAAGAGTTAAAATGGTTGGTAGATATAAATTGTAGCGATTACAATAGTGGAAGACTTAAATTGTGGTAGATATAAGAGTGGATGAGTAAATTGTGACTTCAGAAAATATGTTTCACTACAGTGTCTTGTTTCAAATCAAATATTTCCCTGGTGGTCGCCAGGGGAATATTCCCAATTATGAAATACACTCAAGTCAACTGGGTTTTATAGAGAATTTAATTAATTAGTACAATGAGGAATTAAAGAAAGAGAGAGAGAATAAGAAAGGAATAAGTATGAAGGGCCTTAAGTCAACATGGCCTAGACCTGAGTCTTAAGAGAGAGATCAGTCAGTTCTTAATCACTCACCACAAGATCTGTCCAAGCAAGAATATAGACACCAGTTCAGTCAGCCATCCTTCTCCAGGGAGGGATTCTTCTGACTGTCCTCAAGAGACAGTCCCAAGAACCTGTTTCCAGAGCTCTCTCCCAACAGCCTCCTTAGAGACTGTCTTTAATGAATTGCCTATGTATTTGTCTAATGTCTCTTTCTCTGGATAAATCAAGGTCCATATATGTATTCCCTATGTCAATAAGTCTGTCCATAAACTGGGAGGGTGTTTCATCAATATCTTATCGGGTTCTTTCAAATTTTGACCATTTTTCAGGTCTATCAGAGCAAGCTCTCACGGCTGTCAATAATGCTTCTCTGGCCTGATTTAGCTTTGTGTGATCTAGTTCAACATTGGGGTTCCAATGTGGATCTTCAGTTGGCCAATAACTTCCTTTTTTAACTTGCTTTTCATTAGTCAGAGAGACGATATTATTTTTCTCTCTCTTTGTCAATAATGCTTCTAATAAATTCTCAACATCCAACCAAGTGGGGTCAAAAGTTCTGAATATGTTCTCTAATTTTTTTTATGATTAATATTGGTTCATCCTCAAATGATGGAATATCTTCCTTCAATTTATTTAAATCCTCAGGGGTAAAAGGTGTATGATGTCTTACAGATACCAAGTTTCCATCCTTATTAAAAGTGGGTACTTCCCTTAAAGGAAATAAGCTATCTGAATTATTTGGTACTCCTGTTTCTAGGCTTCTTGCTCCATTCTCAGTTGGGTAAGTATAAGAAATAGAAGAGTTGGGCACACTGAGGGAGAGGGTTTGTTGTTGTCCCATAGTGACAGAAAAATCAGAGGTGGGGTGCCCAAGGTGGAGTGATTAAGAACTGACTGATCTCTCTCTTAAGACTCAGGTCTAGGCCATTTTGGCTTAAGGCCCTTAATACTTATTCCTTTCTTATTCTCTCTTTCTTTAATTCCTCATTGTACTAATTAATTAAATTCTCTATAAAACCCAGTTGACTTGGGTATATTTCATAATTGGGAATATTTCCCTGGCGACCACCTTATATATTAGACTTGAAACAAGACACTGTAGTGAAACATATTTTCTGCGGTCACAATTTACTCATCCACTCTTTTAGTGGCCACAAATTAAGTCTCCCACTATTTTAAATATAACAGTTTATGGCTGACCATGAAAGTGTTGAGAAAACCCTCAAAAAGTTTCCGTGAAATCTCCTTCCTTTCTCTCTTTATTACTTGCTCTATCAGTCAGTTTTGTTTTCTTTTTTAACTTGGCTTCATTTGATTCTCCTTAAATTAAGCTGTTTTAGATCTTAGCAACAGGGCCCTAAGGTCCTGGCTAGCAACTGCCTAAATTAGGACTAGAAAAACCTGGGAAAGCTTTTGACCTTGTCCTGCTTCCCATGTGTTTACTTTAAAAATATGTGGTTACAGCCAGTTTACAACATACTTAACAACTGGCTATTCAGCTCCATGACCAACCTTGTAAAATTTGCATTCTTTTTCTCTCTAAAATTTCTCATACCATGGGATTTATGGCAAAATATAATCAACACATTACTCCACCTTGGGATTTTGATTGTTATAGCTGTAATATTGTATTTCTTTAAAAAACCCACTTCTCAGTCAAACCAACTGAGTGTTCCTTCTACTACTCAACAATATGCAGAACTAAATACTCAGCTTGAGCTTATAGAGGAAAGTCAGGGAGAGACTGTAGCTTTTATGAGAAGCATTAAAAGAGAGTTAAGAACATTATCAGAAACTCTGGACACAGCTCCCCCTGCCCCACCGGCCTCAGAAAACCTACCCACTCCTCCTACTACTCATGCTTCCAACCCCACACCCTCAACTCTAAGTACATACCCCACCCATGCTTCCAACCTCACACCCTCAACTCTAAGTACACACCACACCCATGCTTCCGACCCCACACCCTCAACTCTAAGTACATACCCCACCCATGCTTCCAACCTCACACCCTCAACTCTAAGTACACACCACACCCATGCTTCCGACCCCACACCCTCAACTCTAAGTACACATCACACCCATGCTTCCGACCCTACACAATCAACTCTAAGTTCACACCCTACTCATGCTACTGATCCTAATGCCTCCACTTCACACCTGAGTAGACTAAACTTTTGAGTAATCCACACCTGAGTAGACTAAAATCTCTGAGTAAATTCTCACCTCTTTGTTCCTTGTAAGTTCACAAGTTGCCTGACCTTTATAGGTATTTAGCACCCCTTTGTATTAGTTCTAAAAATAGGCATGGCTTAAGTATGGGTTTAAGTATTTTTCATTGTTCAGCAAGGAGTTTTCTCCCTTAAAGCAGACTTAAGTACGGGTGGAGTAGAGGTGTCACATTTCTGATCTAAGTAGAGTTCACTGCCCAAATGGGGAATGGTCTTAATCCAATCGTATGAAGTAGGGTCTGGGAATTTTTAAGGTTCACAGGTACAAAGAAAAAATGAAATAGTTCCTGATCTCAGGGAGTTTATATTACATCATGGGAACAATATGTACACCTATCAGTATGTACAAAATAAACCAATCAAGAATTTATTGGGTACGTACAATGTATAAGGAACTGTGAGAGTCAGTAAGGATACAAAAACTGCTGTGATGAAATAATCCTTTACCCAAAGGAACTTATAGTCTAACACAGGAGACAAGAGTTACATGTATAGTTATAAAGAAAATAAATACAGTTAGGTTTGCAAAATGCTTTAGAAATATTAATTAATTTGATCCTCCCCAAATCTCTGGGAGTTAGTTGCTATCATTATTCCTTTCTTATAGTTGAGGAAACTGATGCTCAGGGTCACACAGCTAGTATGTATCTGAGACTGGATTTGATCTCCAGTCTACCTTACTCTAGATCCAATGCTTTATTCACCATGCCACTTTAAATATTAGGTAGTAAAATATAAATGTAGCCCATATTATGAATGATCCTTACCCCAGCTCTCACTCACATTGAAAGTCGCTTCATCTAGAACGAAGCTACATCTCCTCAGGATTTCAGGAGCACCCTGAGGAGTTTGAGTGATTCTACTCTAATGCTGTCAGTTTTGCCCTCATTCCAGTGCCTCCTTCTTACCAATTTCTGGTGCTTAGTGCCCTGATTTCTTTTACCCAATTAACATCAATTAGTTGTTGTTTTTTAAATGCATCAGTCTTTATTGTGTTTTTTCTTCTCCTTTTTAGGCAATGAGGGTTAAATGACTTGCCCAGGATCACACAGCTGAGAAGTGGCTGAGGTCAGATTTGAACCCAGGACCTTCCATCTCTAGGCCTGGCTCAATCCACTGAGCTATGCAGCTTTCCCCCAATTAGTTTTTTTTTTTATAAAAACATATTTACTCAGAAGATATTTCAAAAACTGAAACCTAAGTATTTTTCCCCAACACTCAAGGGCATACTTTTCCCTATACCATCTTAGTTCTTAGGATAATGGACTGTAATTTATAAAAACTGCTACAAAGTCTTTGCCCCACCAAGTTCATTGATAAATGGAACATAATGGATAATAGTGTCCTCCCTCTTATAGTACTCAATATCTTGGCTCTTGGATCAATCCACTCTTGAATATCCTGATGGACCAGACACAGATGGCTGAAAACTATGGCCTGACCTCTTGGTCCTAGACCTCTGGTGGCCTTCTTTGGAAAGTCACAAGATCTCAGCCTAGTCTTCTCCATCTCCAATGTTGTTCACCCTTCATTTTCAGAGAGGACCAATGATATCATAGGTTATGTCTTGACTTGTACATGGATTAAATTTAGGTGAGACAGTTGCATATAGCCATTGGTCTCACTCTTTCTTCCAGAGTCTTGGAATTTCAATGACAAAACAAAAGTCAGAATGATGGACAATGGTCCAGGATATAGTGAATGGCCTTTTCATCTTTGATATCTGACAAAGCCCTAGGCACTCCACAAGACCAACTTCAGCAACCTTATTTATGTGTGGTCTTGGTAACAAATTGCTCTCATCTGTCTATGCTGCTGGGAGAAGTTATCATTTGTGTGTGGACATCTTCCTACCTCACCCACAGGTTTGAAGCCTGTCCTTAATCTGGTTTAGCCCATCTGCCAAGACAGTTTTCCTGGGTTGTGGCCATTTCATATGCTACAGCTTCAAGATTTGGGGAAGAGTATAATGATTAAAATCCTTTGCAGACTGTATATTAATTTATAATTATTAGTAAAAGAAAAAGAGAGAGAGAGAGAGAGAGAGAGAGATCACTAAACTGCCCTAACTAAAAATTCTCTAAGCCTCATTATACTTCCTCGGCTCCAGACTCTAGCCAGGACCTGAGTGAACTGAGATAGGTCAAAGAGATGAGGCTAAGGAGAGAAAGATGGAGCACCAGTCCCAGAAAAAGAAAGCCCTTCAACCTCCTCCATCAATTATAATGCAAGATTTTTCCCTCCTACTTGGAGTCTCTGATTACACTTGCTTAATTATGGTCCAAGCCCGCAGTCATGGAGTCCTGAATTCTGGACACATTGGTCCCAAACTTTTGTCAGACCCCTGCCAGAATGCTAGTCATATACGAGTCAGTCAAAGGATGGGGTAGCATCAAAAATTGGTTTTCAAACTAAATAAATGAGTATAATTTATATTAAATACACACAACTATTGGACCCCAAAAATGAATGAGAAACCCTGAAGAGTGGAAAATCCTTGGGGGCAGTTGGGTGGTTCAGTGGGTTGAGAACAAGGCCTAGAGATGGGAGGTCCTGGGTTCAAATTTGACCTCAGATATTTCCCAGCTGCATGATCCTGGGCAAGTCACTTTACTCCTATTGCCTAGCCCTTACCACTCTTCTGCCTTGGAACCAATACATAGTATTGGTTCTAAGACTTCTGTCTTGGTAGGGGTTTAAAAATAAATAAATAAATAAATAAACAAATAAATAAATAAACAAATAAATAAATAAATGCATTCCATTTTAAAAATGGTTTTTCTTAGTCTTTTTGTAGAGTGGTTAAAGAGGGTATCCACCACCATCGCCTAGCCCCTACTATTTTTCTGCCTTGGGACCAATATACAGTATTGATTCTAAGATGGAAGGTAAGGGGCTAAAAAAAAAAAGAATGGCAAACCCTTACATTAGAGCTGCTAATCCTCCCTGAACGCCTCATACACCCTATCTCCAATATGCCTTCATCTAAGGCAAGAATGATCAGATACAACTGGAAAAGAAACAAAACCAAAGCTGTGTGCTCATGAATTCAAGTCGACTTGGGTAGAGAGAGTAGAAGGCTTGTGGGGGAGCTGTCCCTTTCAGCACCAGGAGGATCACAAGCTCATGGCTTGTCTGAGAAAAAGGGTTCAAAGTCCCTCCTCCCTATGGATGTCCATAGCAGTACATCCTACTCCCTGAATGCCAGAAAAGGAAAGAGTTGCCCTGACAGAGATTTTTCTATGCATTCTCACTTCCAGCTCAGCCACCAATAAAGCAATTCTTTTGTTTGCCATGTACTTAGCAGACAGTAACACTAAGCACATGTCCTGAAGTGGAGAATCAAGCCCTTCATTACATGTCATCAGGTACCATCAGAAGTCAACTCAAAAAGCCTCCCTGGGTGATTTGGCAGCAAAATATACTTTCCTGGCTCTGAGGATGAACCTCTAATCAGCCATTCCCCTGCCCGATACATGAGGTAGTTAGTAACTAGTAGTTTGGACAGATCAGAAAGTATGTCATGTACAAGGTGGTACTTGACCTATAACTAGAAGAAAGGAGGCAGTGAGGAAAGAGTGAATTGCAGGTCTGGGGCAGTGGGGGAGGGGAAACTCCAGTGTAAAGGAATGGAAGTGAGAGATGAAGTGCCAGGGGTGGTCCAGGATGACATGGCATACAAGAAAGAATCTGAACAATAGCACAGACTTGTTTCTAGTTTACAAATAGAATTTTCCAGAAATTGAAGTAGCATCTTTCCAGAACATCCCTGAGAAGGAACCATCTGGAGTTGGAGGGGAGGGATGATGACAGAGGGAGGTAGGAAAGAAAAGTCTCTGTTACAGTCAATTTGGCTAGATCTTACAGCATTGGAAGAGTAATGTACAATGAGGCAGTAAGGTGAGCTTTCCCTGCGAATATCCAATGGTGATCTTCACACTTCCCATACCACCCTCATGGTATGCTACATGGGGCTAATTTTCCTTCTTCTAAGGAAGATTCTCTGTGCCCAGGAGAAATTATAGAAGCAGGGGAGAAAGCAGAACCACTTGGTCAAAGGCTTCTCATTTGTAACGCTACCTTGAGGGTTCTCCAATAGAAAAGAAGGCAGTGAACCAGAGCAGTAAAACATCAGCCTGCCTGTGCCCAGACTGGTAGAGGTGGAATCTCTGTGTGGTCAGAGATGAACTGACCTGGGCCACTGATCAGAACAAACTGGCAACCTTTTGGTCTGCATTCGCCAGGCTAATGGCCACATCAATGATATTAAAATATTCAGCCTGGGCTGAAATGTTTCCCTCTACCTGACAGAGTCAAATAATGAGACCCATGTCACTGTTTCTGTTGGTTCATTCCAGGAAACTGTATTCTGCTCTAGTCCCAAATAACTTTTTAGATAAACAGAGTGTGATGAGAAATAAGACCAAGGACAACGTATCTGACTTTTAGTAACTAGGCAGTACAACAGCCCCACTGAGAATTTTCCATTTTCCCTTATTAATATGTTGGTTTCCAACAATAATAATAAGGAGAAAAAGGAAGGGAAGCTGCATTTATTGGGCACCTACTATGTACCAGGCACATAGTTAAATGTGTTTATTTAAAACACAGTGTTAAATGCTTTACTATTATTTCATAATACAAATATTATTTCATAATAATAATAAGTGAGAACAAAAGTATAAATAGTAACCAAAGTATAATGATAATATGTGGATGCTTGGGGGGATTCTGAGTTATTTGATATTAATTATTATTCACCTGCTCAAATGAATTTATTTATCTTCTTGGAAGAGAAGGAAAGGGGAGAGGAGAGGAGCTGAGCAGACATAAATCAGCACTGGCATACAAGCATAGAATACATAGATTTAGAGTTGGAGGGGACCTAGGCCAACCCCCTCATTTTACAAAGAGGAAGCAGGTCAATTTTTTTGCTGGTGCTAATGCATAACCAAGTAGGAATTTAGAAGAAAAGAAATAGGGCAGAAGTCCCCAGCTCCCCTCCCACCCCCTTTATCCTTGGCTCTCCCTGTTCAGCTTGCCTCAAGGTGATTTGTTCAGTGGCCAGGGACCAGGGACAAAGTACCAGAAGGTTGAACATACTTGGAGGGCCATGTTTGAAGCAGTACACATGCATGTGGCTGGGGCACACATGGCAAGGGCAATTCATGCCTCAGAAGATGATGTTGTCAATGGACTACTCACTTTCTCTGACCATGTGCTTAGGGCCTCTGATCCACTCCCTGTGTGATATTGGACAGATCCCCTGATTTCCCAGGGTCTTCCTTCTGTAAAATGAGAAGACTTGTTTTTTTGTTGTTGTTCAATTTTTTCAGTTGTTTCCCCTTTGGGGGTTTTCTTGGCAAAGATACCAGAGTAATTTGCCATTTCATTTTCCAGATCATTTGACATAAGAGGAAACTGAGGCAAACAAGATTAAGTGATTGGTCCAAGATTAGATAGTGAATAGTGACTGAGATCAAATTTGAACTCAAGTCTTCCTGACTCTGGCCTCTAAGGCCCCTTCCAGCTCTTGCTCTAAGTTCTTCATCCTGTCTTTGTTATATGTTTCTTAAATAAATTTTCTGGTCAACCTAGCATACTAATGTATATACTGAAGCCCAGAGAAATAACTTAACCAAGGTCAGGAAAATGGAGTGTCCTGATCTCCCAATAAAATGGTGTGTCCTGATCTCCCAAAATAGCATCCAGAGAATTGGCCATAAGGAGTTTCTGAAATAGATGTTTGAGTCTCTTGGCTTGGGTTGAGTTGAAAAGAATTTAGAGGAAACTGAATCTCAATTTCGATCTCCCCTTCTTCTTCTAATTCTTACTGGCTGTTAAATCAGGGCAAGTCACTTCACTTCTCTGAGTTTTAGTGTCCTCATCTGAAAAATGGGTATATAAAATATATCTCACATGTTTGCTATAAGACTCACAGGAAATAAAGTTTGTAAAAATTATTTTCAAATTAACAGTTCATATGATTCAAATCTCTTATTATTATCTTTTGTACTAACCCTGTAGTTAGTAAAGAAAACAAAGGGAAGATCTATGTACATTGTTGGAAATGGATCGATATATTTAGGAAGTGAATGATCTATATGTAGGAAGCTAAGTGGCACCATAATGCAGAGTCCCAGGGCCTGGAGTCAGGAAGACTCATCTTCCTGAATTCAAATTTGGACACAGATTTTAGCTGTTTGACCTTGGACAAATAATGTAGCCCTTTTGCCCTCAGTTTCCTCATCTTTAAATTGAGCTGGAAAAGGAAAAGACCAACCATTCCAATACCTTTGCCAAGAAAGCACCAAAGAGGGTCATAAAGAATTGGACACAACTGAAACAACTAAACAACAACAATGACCTACATATACTGCATGTATACTCTCTTCCCTTTAGGAGTTTTTGTCAAAGTAATCAGAATTTTTTAAAGCAGCAAGACTCTAGTCTGTGCCATCTTCAAAGGTCTTGATAGGCAGGCAACATCACGTTTTGAATTGAACACTAAAATTTGAAAATATGAAATTCATTATTTTTCAGTCATTTCAGTTCTTTCTGACTCTTTGTGTCCCCTATTTGGGGTTTTCTTGGCAATGATACTGGAGAGGTTTGTCATTTTCTTGTCTAGTTCATTTAAAAATGAGGAAACTGAGGCACACAAGATTAAGAATTTGACCAGGGTCATACAGTTAGGAAATATCAGAATCTGGATCTGAACTTGAGAAGATAAATCTTCTTGAAATCAAGACCAGTGCTTTATCCACTGAGTCACCTAGCTGCCCTAATAAGAATATGGAAGAACTCAATCCAAATTTTCTCTCTGAAATTGAGTAGCTTTAGGACCCTGGGCAAATTGCCTTAAATTCTGTCTCAGTTCCTTTTTCTGTAAAATGGGGATATAGCACTTATATCTAAAAAGTTGTGAGACTCAAGTGAAATAATATATATATCTATATTATATATAGTGCACTGTTAAAACTTTAAGCACTATATAAATGCTAGTTATTACTGCTGCACTTTAGAGTTTGCAAAACATTTTACATATTTTCTCATCCAAACTTCACAAGAACTTTAGGTGGTAGCTGCTATAATTATCCTTATTTTACACATAAGAATGCTGTGTTTAAAGGAGATTAACTTGTCCAGAGTCCATCTAAAGAATGAGAATACATTCTCTCTAAAAGAAGAGAGTGGCTTGCTCAAGGTCACACAGAGGCAAAGTTGAGATGAGAGCTGTAACTCTGGTACGATGGACAGGGCCTTGAATGCAAGTATCAACATCTAAAGGAACATATTTCCTCTCTGGAATAATCCCACAGCTTGCTATCCCCATGTTATTTCCTTACACTCATCTCTACCCCCCCCCCATCTAGACCACCTCCTACAAATTAGGGGATAAATAATCTTTGGACCAGTAGAATTGAACAGGGACAGATTCTCTGAGAGATGAGCCACCTGTCTGCTGGCAAGACTACACAAGACCACTCCAGATTGTCTTCTTCTTCAATTGTTTCCCTGGACCCCAAACTTCCTATTTAAGGATTGGCCTGAGACTGAAAGCTAGACTCCATCACTACCATTCTATACACTTTCCATGGTCCCCCAGCTGCTATAGAAAAGATTTCCTGTACTGGTTGGAAGTCAGAAGAGGTGACCTCTAAGGTCCCTTCCAACTCTAAATTCTGTGATTCTCTAACTTCGATTTTTGGCCCTTTATCTTCTGCCAGAAAATGCGACCTCTGTCCCTTCCCTGGTCATTAATAAACGTTTACAGCTCTCTGTCCTCCTTCCTCCCGCCAGACCTAATCGATAGCCTCCTCTTAGCATTTGGCATTCACCTGCCTCTGCTGATCAGGCCACCAAGGTCAGAGCTGGCTAGAGTGGCCTTTCTTTCAACAATGGCATTAACCTGCCAAAACTAAATTCAGAATATTCTGCATTATTGAGTGGCCCCTCACATCGGCTGGCTTGTTCACTGGCATTTTTCACACAATAGCAGAAGATCACTTGCAAAGAGTCCTTAGTGATGTGTGATTGGTAAGACCAATTTGGAGAGCTGGGGAAGGGGAAAGCAGGTGAGAATGGAGAGGGAGGAAGGAAGACCCAGTTAAAGGGCTCTTACATGGGGAGTATCTGCAGGAGCAACATCTCAGATTCTATTACCGCAGGCTCAAAGGGGATTGTTTCCTGGCTTTCAATTATATTCAATTCAATTAATTTAATTAATATTATCAATATTTTTATTGACTTAAATAATATAATTTATAAATTAGATTAAAATCCATTAAATAAATATGTGGACCGTATGCACATAGTTAAGTAAATGTCAAGTATATTGGTAGAAAGCATTCTGGGTATGAAATCAGATGAATGAATGGGTGAATGAATGAATAAGTGAATGAATGAATGAATGAATGAATGAATGAATGAATGAATGAATGAATGAATAAAAGCACTTATTCTGTGTTAACTATTTCCAAGCATTATGCTAATGACTAAGGATACAAATATACAAGTGAGACTGGCTCTGCCTTCAAGAAACTTATTTTCTAATGGAGGGGGAGAGAGTTGTGGTCAAAGAAGACAGTTTTGGTCTAGGATGTCCCAAAGGTGGAACAGCAGGGCAGGCCATTAACACCCCCTGTCCAGAGGCTGTGGTATTCATGATTTGATTACTATTCTCAAAGCTATAGGTGAAAGTGGGAGGAGACAGGAGGAGAAGGGAGTAGAAAATATCCAGGGTAAAGAAGAGAAGGCACAGTCTGAGCGACAGCAGAGCCAAGTGGTTTAGTTCCTCCAAGGTGTGGCCTCTGGGTCCATTTGGAAAGCAGAGCCATAGAGGCAACAGGAGTGGCAACAGTGAAAAAATCAGGCCAACTCATTAAAGCTCTCTGGTCCCTTCTATAAAATGAAGTTGCCAGACTAGATGGCTTCTAAAGTTCCTTCCAGCTCTATATTTATGAACAATAAAAAGTAATTGAGGGGGTGGCACCAGAGAGAAGAGTAATTAGGGGTGCAGGAAATGGAGGGGAAGGAGCAATTAGGAGGACATCTTGGGAAAAAACCTGTGAGAAGGTGGCAAGCTGAGCTAAGACTTGAAGGTGGTTAAGGATTCTAAGAAGGAAAGGTAAGGAGGAATATATGGAGCATAGCCTGGGCAAAGGCATGGAGAGAGGAAAGGAATGCAAAGTTTGGGGAAAAGGACCATAGGACATGTTCATCAAATATTGTATATATCATATTGTATATGATCTTCCCACTCCATTAAGTTGTGCACAAGCAGTCCATTTGGCTAGAATACAATGAAAGTAACATAAAATAAACCTAGAAACCTCAGCTAGAGTCAGCCAGTAAAGGGGTTTAGATACCAAGCACAGGTATTTGTATTTGACTTTAAAGGAAAGAGGGAAACATTGAAGCTTCTTGAGCAGGGGAGTAGCATGATCATGCTTTTGCTTTAGGAACATAATTCCATAGCAATATGGAGGATTGGTGGAGTTGAGGAAAGACTGGAATGAGGGAGACTCCAATAAGGAGATTGTTTCAGTAATTCAACAGAGATCTAGGTGAGAAATGGGAATGAATGGGAAAGTCCCTTCTCAGAAATGGTCTAGGAATCAACTGAACAACAGATAAATGATAGATGGATCAAGGAATAGATTGATGGATGAATAAATGACAAATAACAGATGGTAGACAGAAGATAGATCATTTAGCATCCTCCAAATAAAATGGCAAAGATGTCCCTGTGGTAACCTAAGTGACTGAGATGCTATTTGGTACACTGAGAATAGATCAATCCTCTACCTGCAGCATGGAAGAAAAGCCATTAATAGCCACTGGATGGCAATCAACCGCCACTTCTGCAGCACCTTCCACATTGCCTGTTGTCGAAGACAGGACTCTGAAAAGGGTTTGATATAGTGGGAAAAAATGTTTGAGAGCACATATTGCAATAGGACCATAGAATTTTGGACATTACAAGAGATAATAGAGAATATCTCATTCAACTTCTTCATTTAACAGAAAAAGAAACTGATACCCAGAGAAGGGAAGTGGTTTGCCCAAGGTCATATGGGTAGTAAGTGGCAGTTTTAGGGTTTGTGCCCCTGTCTCTAATTTCCAGAGCTCTTTCCTTTCCATCATGATGCTTCCTACATTTGCTATTCAGTGTTTTCCACTCCTGAACTCACATGATAGCTAACATTTCAGCAACAGCTGCAGGAAATATGACTGTGCATGCTCTGATGAACAAATCAAAGATTTTAAGCCAGAAGACACATCACAAGTTTCCTAGCCCAACCTTCTCATTTTACAAATGAAGAAACTGAGGCCCAGAAAGAGGAAGCAACCTTTCTACCACTCTCTCAATCTATTATTATCTTTTGTCTTGCCTGATTTCCTCAAGTGACTTTTCAAGAAGAAAAACTGCCCATACACTTTGTTTCCATGTCCTCTCCTTTCAGTCATTTTTTACCTTTTGCAACTTGGTTTCTGGCCTTGTTATTCATCAGAAACTCTCTCCAAAGTTACCCCATGATCCCTTAATTGTTGATGGCCTTTTCTCAATCTCAGCCCTTCTCAGCCTTTTTGTAACATCTAACACTGTTGCCCATCACCTCCTTCTGAATACTCTCTCCTCTATGGGTTTCCTTGACAACTGCTCTTTCTGACTTGTCAGATAACTCTTCTGTCATCTCAAATAGCTAGCATAGACATGTGTGTTGTTCAGTCATTTTTCAGAGATATATGATTCTTTGTGATCCCATTTGGGAGTTTCTTGGCAGAGATAGTGGAATGGTTTGCTATTTCCTTCTCCAGATCATTTTACAGATGAGGAAACTGAGGCTAACAGGATTAAGTGAGTTGCCCAGGGTCACATGATTAGGAACTGCATGAGACCAGATCTGAACTCAGAAAGAGGAATCTTCCTGATTCCAGACTGAGAACACTATCTTCTGTGCCACCTATCTCTCTCTTGCTCTCTCTCCCATTTGTAACTGCAAAAATGGGGTTTCAAGACTGTGAATTTCCAAAGCTGTAAAGATAATTTTTAGTGTCTTGATTTAAATAAAAAATAAGTGGTCGCCATGGAAAAAATTCCCAAATATGAAAATACCCAAGTCAGCTGGGTTTTATGGAGATTTCAATTAATACAAATGAAGGAATTAAGGGAAGGGAAAGAGAGTAGAGAGTAAGAGAAAATAGTAGGAAGGTCCTAGGCCAAATGGCCTAGGCCTGAGCCTTAAGAGAGACTAGTCAGTCTTTAATCACGTACCACAAGATCGTCCTAAAGCAAAACTCCAGTCCTTCACTGAAATCCTCAACTCCTGAACTCAGTTCAGAGAGCCAGCTCCTCCAACTAACTCCAAACTCCAACTAAGTTCAGAGAGCCAGCTCCTCCAAACTAACTCCAAACTCCAACCTCCATGGCGAACTCCCTGAACTCAGTTCAGAGAGCTCCTTTTAAAGAGAAATTCCTCTTATGTCACCTCCCCTAAATTTTCACATCTACCAATCACAGTAGACATTTTCCCCAAGACTGACCATTCTTAGTTCACATCTTTTGTTATCACCTTCTCTGGGTAGACTAAAACTTCACACCTCTTTTGCTAAGCTTGCCTTTTGTAAGTTGCTTGACCTTTTAGTGATTAATTTAACCTTTATAGGTACTTAGCACCCTTTTGTATTAGATCTAAAAATAGACCTAGCTTAAGGTTTTTGCTTCACTATAAGTATGAGTTGGGGACTTTTCATTGTTCAGTAAGGAATTTTACAACTTTATCTTCCCCTAAGGCACTGTCTGAGCAGGGTGGAGTAATTTTAAAGTTCTCAATACATTCCTGACCAAGTACCTGTATTGTTACAAATAGGGGAATAGCTTAATCAAAATCTTCTGAAATAGAGTCTGAGCAGTTTTAAGATTCACACACACTATATATATATATATATATATATATATGTATATATATATATATATATACAAAATGTATGCACAAATTTATACACAAATACATATATTTACACACAAATATATGTATACAAATTTATACACAAATTTATATTTAAACAGAAATCTATATACACACCATAAATATCTACATGAAGCCTTCCCAGACCCCTCCAATTAATAGCATCTTCCCTTCCTAAACTACTCTGTTTTCCAGTTAATCTTTCTATATGTATATTCAGAATGTCACAAAATCTTGGGAAGTTAGCTTAAATATTAGAAGCTATAAAAACTCATAACTTCACCAACACTTTTAGGAAATCCTAGAATATATGCATGACTTCCCAAGTAGCAGGGAAATCCTGGGAGAGCTGGACTCTAATTTTGTTATTGAAGCTCCAGGGCCTACCACAGTGGTTGGCACATTATAGATGGTTGTTTATTTTTTTTTTTACATAGTAGATGTTTAACAAATGTTTCTTGATTGTTCAAACCAATCACCCAAGGACACATAGTCAGAAAGTATTACAAATATTTCCTGACTGATCAACCCAATCACCAGTAAGATTTAAGTTAATTTCCAATATTCTAAGTACTAATTTTTAAAAGTTTATTAATAATCACTTGAAGTAGAAGGAATAAAAAGGAAATAGAAGTATAAAAACCTAATTATCTAACAGAAATGAGTTAGTTCTTCTGCCAGCTCACCTGACCTCCACAAAGTGCAGTAACAGGAAGAGAAAGAGAGAGGGGTGGGGCTACCCAAATTTATATCCTCTCTATGTTATCACATAATGTGAGAAGGAACATGGGATGCTGGGAATAGTAGTTCAAATTTTAGGGTTCAATAGGATTCAAATTTTAATTACCCACACCCAAGGGCACATAGCCAGAAAGTGTTACAGTTCAGATTTGAATCCAGGACTCCTTATAAATTGGCATTTAAAAGTCTTTATAATTTGGTTCCTTCCTATCTTCCCAGTGTTTTATACCTTACACCTATGAAGAACTCTGCAATCCAGTGACACTCTTCTTCCTGCTTTTCAAATAAAACACTCCATCTTTGAGCCCATCGCATTTTCTCTGACAATCCTTCAACCCTGGAATTCTCTTCCTCCCCATCTTTGCCTCTTGGCTTCACTGACTTCCTTTATGTCTCAGCTAAAATCCCACCTTCTGCCAAAAAAGTCTTTCCTAGTCTGTGCAATGCTAGTAGGTCCCCTCTAAGATAGTATCATCTCCAATGCTTCCTGCATATCTCTTCTTATGTATAGCTACTTGTATGCTGTCTCTCCCATTAGACTAGAGATTCCTTAAGAGAATAACCCATTGTGACTTTCTTTGTATCCCCAGTGCCTGGCTCATAGCAGTAGCTTAATAAATGCTCTATCTACCCATTTATCACCTATCATCTATCTATATCTCTCTAGATAGTTATCATCTACCTATCATCTATCAATCAATCATCCATCTCTCCATCTATCATCTATCTCTATTTTTCTATCTCCCTCTCTCTCTGTATCCATCTTTCTAGCTACCTCTCTACCCACCTAACAGGGTCATTGTGAGGAAAGTACTGTATAGTCTTTGAAATGCTCTATGCCTGGTACTTATTGTTATTATAATCATTCTGGGTAGTGAACCAGAGTTATAAAAGGAGAAATTTAGGCACGACTTAGGAGAAAAGTTTCTAGCAATCAGAATTGTCCACAGTGAAATAGGCTCCTTGGGAAATAATTTTCAAATAGGAGACAGATAATGCCTTGTAGGGAAAATAGTAGAAGGATTTGTGATTAGGTTCTGGTTATGTTAGCTGGCCTCTGAGGTCCTTTCTGAGCTCTGAGAATTTATTATTCAGTCATAAGCTCAAGGAATCACAGATTTAGGACTATAAAGGACCTTAGAGGTTGATCTGTACCCCCTATCTTAGAGAGGAAGAAACAGAGCTTCTCAACTGAAATTTAGTGGACAATAAGTGCCTGGGTCAGAATTCCTTTTCCAGCTTCTTTTACACTGGAGGAAACTGAGGTGAACAGGATGAAGTTATTCGACCTGGGTCACCCATTAGTCAGTGTCTGAGGCCAGATTTGTACTCTGGAAGATGAGTCTTCCTGATTTCTGGCCCAACACTCTATCTGATGCATCATCTAGCTGCCCATCCCTATTTTACAGTTGAGGAAACTGAGACAGAAGAAGTAAAGCAACTTGTTCAGGGTCATATAGCTAATAAGTGATTAGAACTCAGTTCATCCTGATGCTACCTCCAGCACTTTAATCTGAATTGATGTAGAACTTCATAGGTCCTTGGTATACTGATTTGTTCTAGATCCTTTGATGAAGGGAATAGAAACTTTGATCATATCAGTTTAAAAGATATATGCACACACCATACTGGTTCCATCGCATCACTGCCAATAGTCAACTCAACCACCACCTGTTCGATTATTTTTTTAGTTTCCTATTTTAGTTTGAAAAGAACACAGCTCAGATGGGGCTACGGTTAGATATTCTCTATTGAGTTCACACCTGCAGGAAACAATGCTTTCATGGTAATTAATATCCATTCACTTAGTGTTCTAGGTGAAAAGATATCATCTTCCTCCATGACTCCCAATCTGTCTTGGACAGGCTGCTGAACTTCATTGATAATGGAAAGCCTAGTAAAGCCCCAATGCAGCCTTGGGCAGTTGAGATATGGAGGTCACCGCAGTACCATACACAGAAGCGGGTAGGATAGAATGGATCCACTCTGCTTCTTGTCAGACAGTTGGAGAAAGAGGAGCATTCATAGAGCCCCCTGCTTGGCCATAAGTCCTTATTCACCATTACTAGCTCCAATCAGTCCTCAGTGAGAGAATGGAAGGAGCTTTGATAACAATCCTATCAGCCTAATGCTAACTTGTTTAAAAATCCCCTTTCTGGGGGTAGAATCTAAGCATGCTGAAAACAAAAAAACAAACAAACAAAAATGCTGAGAATGGCAGAGCTACTGAGCCTGAGATGACATGGAGGGACAGAAAGGGAATAGACAAAGAATCCAAAGCTCTCGGTTCAAGTACCAGCACTCATAAGCTTGTAATTGGTAGCTGGTAAGTGACTACAGCTCCCCATGCCTATTACATATTAATTATTATTAGCCAGGGGGCAGCTGGGTAGCTCAGTGGATTGAGAATCAAGCTTAGAGACAGGAGGTCCTGGGTCCAAATCTGGCCTCAGACACTTCCTAACTGTGTGACCCTGGGCAAGTCACTTGACCCCCATTGCCTAGCCCTTACCACTCTTCTGCCTTGGAACCAATACATGGTATTGATTCTAAGACGGAAGGTAAGGGTATATATATATATATATATATATATATATATATATGTATATATATATATATATATATATATATATATATATATATATATATATATATATATATATATGCCAGAACAACTGAGACTTTCATCCACTCAGGTCTCAATGCCTTGGTCTTCTGAGTCATCTTAGAAGAAGCTATAAATTTCTAGGTGACTTTTTTTTAAGCCCTTAACTTCCATCTTAGAATCAATACTGGGTATTGGTTCTAAGGCAGAAGAATAGTAAGGGTTAGGCAATAGGGGTTAAGTGACTTGCCCAGGTCACATACCTAGGAAGTGTCTGAGGTCAGATTTGAACCCAGGACCTCCTATCTCTGGATCTGACTCTCAATTCACTGAGCCACCCAGCTGCCCCTGTAAACCTTGAAATTTCTTAGACTTGTGAATGTTGGAAATTTCACCATTGGAAAGTTTCATATTTGGAAAAAATTTCCTACTGATAGTAAGAACTCTATTGGAATGTGAACCCCCTTGGCATGGGAGGATCCTTCTCCTCCCTACTTGGGACTGCTTTAGGACAGAAACCTTTTGCTGAACAATGGAAAGGGCTTTGACCTATGCTTAAGCATAGAACAGGAAGTTCTTTGAGTCATGATTGATTTTAGAATTGATACAATAGAGATACTTGGAATGACAGAACCAGGTCTTGAAACTACAATCTCTACCCTACTCAGAGTAAAAGGATTTAGGAAGGGCTGCAGCAAGGATCAAGATTTAATTATTTGAGAATATGACCTTCAACAGACATGTGCAAAGAGGCAGACCTCTGGGCGGTCCTGGGTTAAGCTAGAGCCACCATTGGCACAGGGAAGACATGGACAGTGATTGGTAGATGTGAGAACTGAGGGGAGGGAACTTAGATGGTTTCCTTAAAGATAGCAGAGTCTGAGGACTGGGTGAGTTCGAGAGGTTTTGCTCTGAGAGGTTGTGCTCTGAGAAGTTTTGCTCTGAAGGAGGCTGGAGGTGGAGGCCCCTGAGACTGTTTCTCCATTTTGGTCACGTGAGTGATAGGGACTGATCTCTTTTCTTTGCCTCAGCTATCTAAGGGCTTGGGCCTTTTGGCCCAGCCTAAACAGAGGGGGTATTTAAGCCCTATTCCCTTCTTTCTCTCTCTCTCTCTCTCTCTCTCTCTCTCTCTCTCTCTCTCTCTCTCTCTCTCTCATACCTTTCTTCCTCCTGTTTGTAATGAAAAACTCCATAAAAGGTTGACTGCTGACTTGAGTTTTCATTTAGGAATTACATAGCTGAATTCCTTGGCGACCTTAAATTAATATATATCAGTCTTTTAAAGTGATTTCCTTGTCACACCCCCCAGGTGACTTTTTAAAATATCCTTTTCTCTTGTCATAGTATCAGTTCTAAGACAGAAGAATGACAATATGTAGATCATTGAGGTTAAGTGACTTGCCCAGAGTCACAGAGCTAGCATGTATCTGAGGCCAGATTTGAATCCAGATCTTTCTGACTCCAGGCCTATTGCTCTACCCACTGTGCTACCTTGCTATCCCTGTAGGGGGCTTTGTTATCTAGAAGTACTTAGACACTGAGTCTTGACCTGTGGATTGCAACTGTGCCAAGTCCCAAAGATTGACCCATCTTTACTGGGTGGGTAAGGAAGTCTAGGAGTAGAAGAAGCAAGCCTGGATAAGCCATCCCTAAGCAACATATAGATGGGGATCATAATGACACATTTAGCCACTGGCCCTTGTGTGCACTACATCCTCAACACCTCACTATACTTCACCCCTCATATCCAATCTGTTATCAAGGCCTTTTAATTTCATCTTTGTGATATCTCTCGCATAAGCACTCTCCTCTCCTTTGGCACTGCCCCTACCTTGGTGCAAGCCCTCATCCCTTACATCTGGATTGTTATAATAGCCTCCTAGTGGGTCTTCTTGTCTCCAGACTTTCCCACTTCAGTCTGTCCTCCATTCAACTGGCAAAGCAAATTCCCCAAAGCACAGGTCTATGTCACCTCCCTACCTAATAAATTCCAGTGGCTCCCCATTACCTCCAAGATTAAACATGAAATCCTATACTTGTCATTCAAAGCCCTTCATACCTTGCTAATCTTCTCACCTTATTTACTCCCATGTACTCTATGAACCAGTGACACTGGCTTCCTTGTTGTTTCTCAGATAAGACCCACAAGACTCCAGGCCTTTTCCCTGGCATTCCCTGATGCCTGGAATTCTCTCTCTTCTCATGTCTCCCTCTTGGCTTCCCTGACTTCCTCCAAGTCTCAGCTAAACTCTTACCTTTCTTAAGAAGTCTTTTCCTGTCTCTCTAATTCTTTGTTAAATATCTCCCATTTATTCGGTCTATATTTTGTCTGCACGAAGTTGTTGGCATATTTTCTCCCCCAACAGATTCTGAGCTTCTCTGGGGCAAGAACTGTTTTATAAACATTGTCCTATGTGATTCTCATATCTTTGTGAGATGGGTGTTATTATGATTCCCATTTTCCAGTTAAAGAAACTGAAGCAGCAGAGGTTAAGAGGTTAAGACCTGCCCAGGACCACACAACTAGCAAGTGTCTGAAGCAGGATTTGAAGGTGTGTCTTCCTGATTCCAGGTCCAGCACTCCATCCACCATGCCATCTCTAGTCCAACTCCCTCATTTTTTGGATGAAGAAATAGATCCAGAGGTTTTAAGCCCAAGCTAACACAAGTCGTATGTAGCAAAGCTAGGAATCAAATCCATGTCCCCAGATTCTGGTTCTAATGCATTATTTATTATATCACACTCATATCCCACATTTATAAAAATCAGGATATTAAACTAATTTCTAAGGTGCCATCCATCTCTGAAACTATGGCCCTGTGACATAAATGCCCAGGAAATCCTAACCAATAAGGAATAAGAAGGAGGCAAAAATTTCTTATATTTCCATTAAGTCCACTGCCTGGCTTGGGTAAGTAAAATGATTTCTCCTACCTTTAGAATTCAGTTCAATGAAAATGAAAACAACTATGAGGTTTCATCTCACACCCTGCAAATTGGCAGAGATGATAAAAAGTAAAAACAATCAATGTTGGGAAGGTCTGCGGGAAGACAGGAATACTAATAACAAGTAATGCTGTTGTTATGGAGCTATGAATTGGTTTAGCCATTCTGGAGAACAATTTGAAATTATGCAGGGAAAATTACCTCAATTGTTCATACCCTTTAATCTACCTGCCCCTAGAAAGTAAGAGTTACCGAGAAAGTTCCCAGATACAGAAAAATATTCATAGCATTCCTTTTTGGGGGAGTAGCAAAGGACTAGAAAGAAAAGAATGTTCATTGATTGGAGAATGGCTAAAAATGCTGTAGCATATGAATGCAGCACAATATAATTATGCCACAAGTAACAACAAATGTGAGGGATTCAGAGAAACTTTGGGTAATTTGTATGTCTTGGTTCAGAGTGCAGTAAGAAGAACTAAGATAATTTATAGAATGATCACAAGTGGTGTCAAAAAATTGGAAAATGAGGGGATGCCCTCAGATTGGGGAATGGCTGAACAAACTGTGGTATCTGAGGGTGATGGAATACTATTGTGCTCAAAGGAATAATGAACTGAAGGAATTCCATGTGAACTGGAATGACCTCTAGGAACTGATGCAGAGTAAAAGGAGCAGAACCAGCAGAACATTGTACACAGAGATGGATACACTGTGGCACAATCGAATGTAATGGACTTCTCCATTAGTGTCAATGCAATGACCCAAGACAATCCAGAGGAACTTATAAGAACACTGTCCACATCCAGAGGAAGAACTGTGGGAGCATAAACACAGAAGAAAAACAACTGCTTGATCACATGGGTTGATGGGAATATGACTGGGGATGTAGACTCTAAGCAATCACCCTAGTGTAATAAGGAAATAAGTTTTGGTGAAATTGCTCGTTGGTTACAGGAGGGGTTGGGGGGGGAGGGGAGGGAAAGAACATGATTCTTGTAACCAAGGAAAAATATTCTAAATAAACTAATTTTAAAATTAAGTTAAATTTTATTTTAAAAAGAAAGCACAGGAATAAACTATTCCTTAAAATGGGAAGCAAAAAGAAGAATCACAAGTGATTAAAGTTATCAAAATTCTGATCTATGAAATAACCAAACTTGCCTCTGGAGCACTGAAAATAGATCATGCTTCCAGGAATGTGACTAGAGAATACCGATTGTTCAGTTTTCATCATAAGTATTTATGCCTCAGAAATGGCTTGACTTGTTTTGTTGATTTTCTAGATTTAAGAAAGTAATGGAGAAATTTTTTTTAATATTTTATTTTACCAATTACATGTAATAACAATTTTCCACATAAGTTACAAAATGCAAATTAAGTTTAAAAGGTAATATTTAGTTATAATGTAGCACATGCATTGAGCTTTACTCTCCTAACTCCTCCACACACTGGTGAGTCAGATCTCCAAAGCTCAACTAATAAATTCCTTTGGGGGTCTAAGGTTAACTGTGATGGGATGAGAGTATCTTTTCTAATACTATACTATAGCTCATGAGCCCTCACCAGTGTGCTTCCATTACTGTCCCACCAGTACAGAGTCCAAGACAAAATGGGTTTAAGCTTAGAGGGAATAACATAACTCTCAGAAGGCCTTTTGCTGAAGTTCTCAAAATTTTCCCTTTAAATATAGTGCAACTTTTCTGTAGAACTACCTGTCATACTAGAATCTCTCTTTCCTCAGTTTGCCCTTGCCTCTTAATGCAAATATTGCTATAAACTGTTGCAGAGATACTTCCAGAATGCCAAAAGGAAGTCCAAAATCCTCCAGGACTTTTAAAACTTAGAATATCTCTATTTAGTCAAAATGGGCATGGAGGGAATGCTGAGAAATAGGAGACCAAAGAGGAGACCAAGGCCATGGCTTTTCTCCTCTCAACCAGGCAATTCCTTTTCAGAGACATGATTGGAAGATTCCAACCATTCATGTGGCTAACTGTGCAGATCTTTTATTCCAAATTAAAATTCTGGTTTCCTAGAAATTCCACAGACTATTACAGAGTCTCAACCAATTTGAGTAGACTTCTAGTTGTGTCCAGTCAAAATTCCAAGATCAAAAGACCACATTCATAGCTAGTAAATAATAATCTTTTTGGTCCTGTAATAAAGAGATAATCTGCTAGAGCTATTTCTGGTTGCAGCGAATGATGTACTCTGGCTTGTGACTAGAGAAAGCTGCTAGGGGAACCTGTGAATGCCTAGGTGTAATGGAGATAGAAATACTTCTGAGAGATAGAGAGATGCTGCTAGAAGGGGTACTCTGAGGTTTCCTATTGTTCACTACTGATGGCTAATAGATCAAACTATTTCCTACCCTCCACCCTTCCTTCACCTCCCTTAACCACCCTCTTCTTGAAGCCTTTTGGCTTTGCTCCTCCCTTCCTCCCCCACCCCCCCACCCCCGTGGACTGTGAGATTTATGAGGAAAAGTCCTTCCTTTTCCTTTCTCAAGTAAAGGGGTTTATTGGGAACAAACAGGATGGGAATTGAGGTGAAAGGGATAGGGGTGACCTTAATCTATAAGGAGAATTAGGAGGGTTTGGGAAATGTCAGTCCAGTCACAACTGTTGACTCAGAGACAGTCAGAGAGATGAAGAACAACTGTTAAATCTTATTTCTTCTTCCAATTATACAAAGCCACCAACAAAGTTTAATTTCTTCTCAGGTTAATTCCAGAAGCCCCCCTCCCCCAAAGGTCCTTCAACCTAGGACAGATGAAATCAGTCTCCCTTGGTCAGGAACCCCAGAGAAAAAGTTTCTCCCTTGGTCAGTAACCCCAGAGAAGTTTTTCCTTTAGTCAGTAACCCCAAAGAAGAAGTCTCTCCCTTGGTCAGTAACCCCAGAGAAGTTTTTCAGTTCATCT
Organism: Monodelphis domestica; assembly: GCF_027887165.1. Taxonomy (NCBI): domain Eukaryota; kingdom Metazoa; phylum Chordata; class Mammalia; order Didelphimorphia; family Didelphidae; genus Monodelphis; species Monodelphis domestica. The sequence goes on along the minus strand of NC_077229.1, from coordinate 53,167,248 downwards.
CCTCTGGCCAGGCTCCCAACTGCCTTTCCTGGGAACATTCTGTTTTGGAATCTTCACCTTGATTGACAGATCAGGAGCCCAGCTTTGTTTCTTGCATGCTTGAAATTCTTTCTTCCTCCATGCCTCTTCCACAGTCCTTACCTTCCAAAAGAATCAAAGTGTATCATTTTGTTCTTAACTTTAAGGAAGGGAGGGCAATCTGACTGACTCAATCAGCCCTCACACTTACAATAAGACCACTAACTAGAAGTAATCTTAAAGTTCATCTAGTCCAACCCCTACATTTTACAGATGAGGAAACAAACACCCAGTAATGTTAAGCTTCATTCAAAATATAGCTCATGTGATACTTCCTACATGATACTTTCCTTGACCTCCCCATTTATTAATGTTCTTTCTTTCATATTCCTTTGTGTACATTTGCATATGCTTTGAATTTAATTATCTATCAAGGATGTATGAGTAAATTATAAAAGCTGGCTCTCACTTTTAAATTTCATCTGTATTATTCACTTTTCTCCATCACTCTCTAAAATTCAAACAATAAACAAAATAAGAAATCAAACCTTGATTTGTAGTGTTTGCTGATTGATTCTAGAGATCACTCTGAAAATTTAATAATTGTCTGTCACAAGCCAGCTTCAAAACAGTCACACTTATCTACATATCAGTCTTGTATGTACCTAATAGAATATAAACTCCTTGAGGGCAAGGAATAGATCACTTGTATGATTTCATTCCCAGTGCCTAGGATCTGGTTCAGAATCATAAGGGCAGCTAAGGTGACTCAGTGAACAGAGAGTCAAGCCTTACTCAGGAAGACTCATCTTCCAGAGTTCAAATCTGGCTTCAGATACTTCCTAGTTGTGTGACTCTGGATAAGTCATATAACCCTATCTGTCTCAGAGCCTAATCTGTAAAATGAGCTAGAGAAGGCAAATCACTCTAGTATCTTTGCCAAGAAAACCCCAAATGGATCCCAAAGAGTTGGCCATGACTGAAATACAACTTAACAACAACAGAATCATAAATTTATTTTTTTCTTTTTCATCTTATTTTTATTGGTATCTTTTATGTAACCATTCTTTCCAAATAAACATCTCTTCTCTCCTTATCTTCTCATTGAACAATTAATTCTTTGTAATAAAAATTTAAAAAAAAAAGACAGACAGTTAATCAAAATGTACCCCAAATCATCTCAATGTAACAGTATATGCAATACATTCCACCTATAGATAACTGTGAAAGTTGGAGATAAAGAGCTACATTTTTTAAAAACTCCTTTCCAGGAAAAGCTTGGTCACTTTATTTTATTTTTCTTCCATGGTTACATAATTTATGTTGTCTCCCTCCCCTCTTCCCTCCCCCTCCTGGAGTTTGACAAGCAATTCCACTGGGTTATACATGTAGAATCATAAATTTAGAGATGGAAAGGACCTCATAGAGTAAGTACTGAATAAATGTTTATTGATTGATTGAGGGCAAGGAATGTTTCGTATTTGGATCTTTACCACCTAGCCCAGGTCCTAGAACTAAATAGGTATTTGTTTATTGAATGAATTGCCCCAGGACACATGGTGGCAGAATCGGGATACACATGGAGGTCCTCTGACTAAAAATCAAGCCTCTTTAAGGCCATAAAACTATGCATACCCTTTGACTCAGCAATATCACTAGTAGATCTGTATCCCAGAGAGATAAAAGATTGGAAGAAAGAACCAACCTGTACAAAAATCTTTATAGTAGCTCTTTTTATGGTGGCAAAGAATTGGAAACTAAAGAGATGCCCATCAGTTGGAGAATGGCTGGACAGGTTGCAGTATATGATGGTGATGGAATACTATCGTGTCATAAGAAATGACTTACAAGATGATCACAAGAAAAACTG